>NW_006921532.1:11764924-11867001 GCF_000340215.1 Pseudocercospora fijiensis CIRAD86
CTATTGTAAGTAGCTCCTTATTATAGATGTCGTAGTTCTGTTCCGCGGGTAATATCTTTCTCGAGTAATAGGCTACCGGGTGTCGTTTCCCGTTATGCTCCTATATAAGGCATACTCCTATAGCCCTATCCGACGCGTCTATTTCTATCTAGACCGCCTTACTCCTATCGAATAATCGTAGCGTTAGCGTAGAAACGCATTGCTTCTTTAGCTGCCTAAACGCTTCGTCTTCCTTCGTGCTCTAGTTCCATTTCTTGTCTTTCTTTGTAAGCTCCGTAAGGGGTGCCGCTGTCTTAGAATAGCCCTCGATGAATTTCCTATTATAGTTGGCTAATCCTAGGAATGATTGTACGTCTTTAACGCATGTAGGCGTTGGCCATTCCTATATTAACTTGGTTTTTTCTAAATCGATCCTAATTCCTATAGTGCTAATAATAAATCCTAGGAATTTAACTTCCTTCTTATAGAATTCGCATTTCTTAGGTATAGTCTTAAATCCTACTTGAGTAAATCGTTTAAAGACGTCCTACACTATTCGTATATAGTCCGCGAGAGCTCCCTTAGTATAGACTAAGATATCGTCTATATATACGATAACGTATATATCTAGAAGGTCTCGGAGGACTTCGTTTACGAGGTCTTAATATAACGCTAGGGCATTTGTAAGTCCTATAGGTATAACTAAGAATTCGTAAAGCCTATATCTTGTTTAGAATGCTGTTATCTATTCGTATCTAGCTGCTATACGTATTGCGTAAAACGTATCGCGTAGGTCAATCTTCGTATACTAGTCTAATCTAGTTAATCGGTCTTACATTTCTTCGATGTTCGGTAGTAGGTACCGATTCTTAATTGTAATGTCGTTAAGTTGTCTAAAATCGACTACTAGCCGTCCTTCGTCTAATCCGGCTTTCGGAACGAACATTACTAGTAAGGCTGCCGAGGATGTCGACTTCCGTATCTAGCCTTTTTCTAATTTCTCTTTTAGCTACTTGTCTAGGGTTTTGAGCTCTTTCTTAGACATTACGTATAAGGATCCCTATAGAGGCTCTTTCCTAGGCTATAAGTGTATCTTATAATCCTATAGTTAGTGTTTAGGTAAGGCTACCTTGCCTCTCTCCTCTTTAAAGAGTCGCTTCTACTTACTATACTCTTTAGGAATGTCTAGGTCCGAGATTCTAGTTTCATTCTTCGATAGCGTATAACTTCTATCCTTCCCGTAATTATTATTATAACCCTCCTAACCCAACGGTAGTATCGATCCGGGTTGAATACGGTTCTCCGTAATTCCTATCGACGTAAACGTCTTACGAATCGCCCTGCGTTTATTAATCTCATCTGCCTACGAACGCTGCCGCTATATAGGTTAAATGCCGATTATATAGTCGCATTCCTTAAATATAAGTACTCCTTTTCTCTAGTCTACGACTAGGTTATACTTTCTTAACTAAGGTATACCTAATACAATGTTATAACTAGCTATATTAGTAACATCTAAGACAATCTCCTCGTAGTGCTGTTAGATAGCTAGTAGTAACGGTATCGTTTCTCGTTCTATACTAGGTAGCGGTAACCTATCTACTGCTATAAGTTTATACGCTCCTTCTCTTCTGCTTCGGGTTACGATCCCTCGGCTTTTAACGAATAATTCGGAGGCAAAGTTCCCGCTCGCTCCGGAATCTATTAATGCACTCGTCGGGTGCCCGTTAACGATAACTTTTATACGGAAGACTGCTATTAATGCTTAAGCGCTTTCGGTATTAAGGAACTCTCTTAGAACGCTCTAATCTAGAGAGTTAGTCCGTTTCCCGACTAATTAGTAGCCTAACGTTGTTCTAACTAGTTACGGATCCGTAGTCCTACCGTTCGTGCTTCTTCGGTATATAATTTTTCCTCGAGGGTATCGTTATATACGTCCCGTCCCTACGCTACTATAGCCTTTCGGTATTGCTAATTTAATCGCTAAACCGTCTAACGTATATCTTAAGTAATAATCGTCCTTTCGTCGGGTAGGACGTATCCGTAGGGCGTAATTATACTTCCTATCGGTACTCGCTCCGTAATGAAGTTATAGTACGTATAGTCTATAGGTATCTAGGGGTAATTCTAGAATTTTGCCCGTAAGCTTATCTAGAAATAATTAAATTAGATAGGATCGACCTTCCGTTATCTATTACCCTTTAGAAACATTTCCTCGTATTTGCGTACTAGATATAAGGCGATTGTTCGCGCTACTATAGGTATATCTATTATAAACGTAAGGATCGTATCGTCGTTAATCCCGAATTCGTCTTTACTTTCTTTATTCGTAGTTTCTTCCTCGGTATCTAGACTTCCTTCTAAATCCTCTTGCTATTCCTCCTCTTACTAAGGGGACTCCGGTACTTCTAGGATAGCTCCTAACTCCTCCCCGGGAGGGAATAAAGCTTCCGGATCTCGGTTTTCTTTATCGTCGGTATCTAAGTAAGATTTATTAATCGTTTCTTCTTCTAACTAGGATTTCGTATCTTCTCGTACGAGTCGCCTAATCTAAGGGAAGAATCCTACTTCTACTTTAGTAGAATAATGAATTTAGTATTAGTCGTCGTAATAGAATCTCTAGTAAAGGGTTCTATATATAGGTTCTTGTCGTCGTACTATTATATAGATTTGTCGTAGCTCTTTCTTTACGACCTCTACGTAGGTCCTCGGCGCGTTATTAATAGAGTATAGCTCTACTACTATTCGGTAGCCTTCTCTACTCGAGTCCTTTCGTTGTATTATATTAAACTGTTCGCGTTGTACTATATTCTTACCGCGGTAGTTCCGTACTATATAGCCTTCCTTACTATACGTATAGCAAGTTAATCTTTCTGCTTTCTTAGGCGAACTCTTGCCTTTTCTTCCTTTAATTGCTCGACCCTTCTAGGTAGCGTCTAGCTCTATTAGTTGCGCACCGTAGTAGTTGTTCCCCTTTAGTTTATCGTAGGTACTATAGTTTCGTCTATTATCGTATCTAGGAGTATAACTAGCTTTTCTAGAAGTCTTAGAATCGTAACGTCGTTCTAAAGCTCGTTCGTAGAGCCTATCGTCGAGATCGATCGTAACCTTAACTAATGTTCCTATATTATCTATTTTTCTACTGTCGCGTATAAGCTCGTCTTTAACGTTATCCTTAAGACCTCGCCGATACATTATTATAAGAGCTTCGTCGTCCTAATCCGTAAGTTAGGCGTATTCCTAAAATTTAGCGGCGTAATCGGTATATAACCCCTTCTAAGTTAAGTATTAGATAACCCTAACTGCGGTAGCAACTTCGTTAGAAGATCTAAAGATCTTCTTTATCGTACGCTTAAGATTTTCGTAGCTTGCGAAGATTCTATCCGAATTGTCGGTCCCGTTACTATCTAGATAGGTCCTAAGAAATGGTTTAACCTAATACTAAGCCCTACCTCGTATAAACGTCGTTGCGAAGACTAGCTTTAAGTTATCTTAAACCTAGTTAAATATAAAATATATATCTATCTAGCTAACCTAGGTATCGAACTTGTCTCGGTCGCCGTAATAAAAGTCTAGCTTTCCGATCTTAAGAGAATCGTTTCCGGCATAGGTTCCGAGTACATTGCTAGTACTAGAGGTAGTACGTCGAGTACTGTCTATTTCGCTAGGGGCGGGAGTTCCCCTTCCGACTTGTAATAAGGCACTTATCCTAAGGGCGTTTAAAGTGTTACGGTTACTCGCGACAGATCGTTAAGTAACTTCTTATTACGTACAAGCCGAGGCTTCTTTAGAGAGGCTAATATAAGCGGGAGGTAGAGATAGAATAATTAGTATAAAGGTAATTCTAATTAGTAAGTAGGTAATATAAGTTAAACGCCTCGAGCTATAAGGGCATTCCGGCGTTCCTAAATATAAAGGAGACATCTTGTCTATAGTCGTAAGCGACGTAAGCGACGCTATCGCTCTCGACCGCTCCTATCGCTCCTAGTAAGATAGAGCGATAGCTTAGCCTACTAGTCTTAGCGTCGCTCTAAGATTATATAAGGACTCTAACTAATTAGATCCGTAATATTAAGGTGTCTATATAGCCGCCTACTCCGCTAGATCTATTAAGAACGAGACTACCGTAGGAGCTATAGAGATCCTAGTCGGCGACTAGTTCGTACGTATAATAGCGAAGCTCGAGCTAGCGTTTAAGTATTTCTACTTATATCGCGTCGTAAGTATAATAGGCCTAAGTATACCCCCTTTTTTATTCTTTTTTTCCTTTACTATTATATCGATTCTACTTAAAAGATAAAACTTTAGGTATATACCTATTCTACGTATTAAATAGGTGCGTACCTAAAGTTTCCTTAAAATACTACGATTTAGGTATACGCCTTAAGTTAACTCTAAAGATAAAACTTTAGGTATATACCTATTCTATATATTAAATAAGTACGTACCTAAAGTTTCTTCGAAGGTTTATAATTTAGATATACGCCTAAAGTTTCTATATTCTTAATTCTCCTCTCTAGAATAGTACTAAGTTATTATAGCGAATATTTAGTAAATATAAGAGCGCGTCGGCTAAGTACGCTAGACCCCTAGCGGGCACTCGGTATAAAGCTAGACCGACTAAGCGTAAGGGCAAATAGCCCGTTTTATTAGAATACGTTAGCGATAGCGAAGACGCCTAAGGTTTAGACGATATAGTAGAGTAAGACTCTAATAACGACGTCGATAAGATAGATATCGACGAGAAAGATAGCGGTAACTAGTAGAGCTACCGACTCTAGCTTACGCCGAATAAGATCCTTAAGACTATTTCTAGCTTTACTAAAGGCTAGATTAAGGTTAAGAGTATAATAGCGGAGGACGACGACGAGGTAGATCGCGCTCTTATAGGCCCGCGCTATCCCGATACCGTTAAGGGTAACCTAAAGCGTATAGCCTTTATCTATATCTGCGCCGTATAGAAGATAAAGGTTATTCTAGACTCCCTCGATCCTATAATCGATCGGCTAGATTTAGCGTATATTCCTACGTTCTTCGTAGGCACTCCTACTACGCTTTATAGACCTACTCTCTAGCTAGTCTACCTAGTCCTAGAACTAGAGATATACGGAGAAGACCTCTATCGAGGACTACTACTCTTATACTTATATAATAAGATAAAGAATAAGAATAATAACGCCTCGGTTAACCTATTACTCGAGCCGATAAGAATCTCCCGCGTCGCTACTACTACTACTTCGGTCTATATCGACCCGAAAGCTAGCTAAGTAAAGACTAAAGAGTAGGAAGAGTATATAGGCAATATTATAGAGATATTACTAAACCTCGTTAAGAAGGGTCTATACGATAGATCTACTACTACGGAGATATAGCGTATATAAAGCAATACCGATCCGGATACTACGCTTAAGACGTTCGATATTTTATCTAAGCGCGGTAATATAAATCTAGGGACTAGCCTACGCCTAGACAACTTTGCTAATAATAAGGCGCGTATCGCCTATATTAATAATATTATCCTTACTACCGGTAGCGCGCGTCTATATCTATAGCTTTTTAGCGATCCTACTAAGATTAAGTACTTAGGGTTCGATATCGTAATACCTAAGGTTAATATAGGCGAAGTATAAGCCTTCTAATAGCGTTACGCCGAAGATACTAATAATAAGCGTACTAGCGCCTATAATACCGATAGTACCCTAGTTATCGATAGTAAGATATTTACGCTTATTAACTCCGCTATAAACTAGAAGAGCGCTAAGGTACCTACGTTCGAGGACGCCTATACTTCGCTCGATATTATACCTAAAATATAGGGTTAGGGTTAGGAATAGCTTTACTCTAAATAAAGCCGTAAAAGAACAGGAACAAGAATGAGTTTATAGAGTCCTAAATAAATACAAAAGCAGTCCTACTACTCTTATAGAAACAAAGAAGTAGTTTCGCCTATTAGATACTCTTTAGGGACTATATAGGCTTGTCTCTATATATCTACTCGTCGCGCGGAGTTAGATTGCCTTAACGGCGTAATATTAGGCCGTCGGATAGCTATAATACCGTTAGATAGACGTATAGCCGTCGGATAGCGATCTTTCCGCGTCCCGGTAAGATTAGGGCTAAACTACCGTTGCCTACTTTAGATAGGTATAATTTCGGTAGTTGTTTTTAGCTTAGAATCCTTCCGGGAAGGATTAGTTCCGGTTCTAGACTCGTACGGGGAAGCGTACGGGTCCGGGAACGCTTAGTTCCGATCCTCGGTACCTTAGTGCCCTTATAGGGCGGCGTAGTAAGTAGAGTAGATCTATACGGAGGGGTCTTTCCTCTATTAGCCCTTTAATTTAGCCTAGTATCTATAGATTATAGGTTGATATATATCGTTAAAAGCCTCTTACGCGGCACATTCCCCTTATACGTATCTACCTAGTGCCTAGATTAACTAGAGCCTAGATCCTAGAGCTAAACATTCTAGTGTTACAATGTTCGAGTATATAGCGTAGGCGCGGCCGTACGTCCTCTAAACACTAAATAGGGATATTAGAATGTTTGCACTAAAACGTTTGCTTTCTATTAGTAGACCTCGCCTACGGCCGCAGAATTCGCCCGTAGCCGTTTCTTCTCGTTGCCCCTAAGAGTCGGTTATATACCTATATATTGTTTATATACGACTCCCTTTACGTCGCTCCTACGCAAAGTTTAGACAATCTACCTTCGCGTCCTAAGTCTCGCTAATCTATCCTAGCGTAAACATAGCTACTAGACAATCTATTCTTTTTATTAGCAGCTTGTTACTTTATACTATTACCTTACTATTATAGCAGATTACTAGCCCCTTTATTATATACAAGTATAGGTTTCTTCTTTATAAGTACAACGCGCGTCTAATAGAGATATCTCGACCCGACTTAATCTTATTATCCCCGCGTAGTGTAAAGATTTCCTCGTAGTATAGAAACTAACCGACGAGAACGCAATAGCTCTTAAAGTCCTACGCGGACCTAACGAACCTAGAACTACGAAGGCAGACACACTTAGGCGTATATTCGAATAGATCGGTAATTCTATCGAGAGTAACTCGGTTAGGGCGACTATACTCTAGCGGTACGCTCTATAGTATAAGATCTAGGAGACTAGTACTAATCCTTTACTCCGTATATCCTAAGCCTTCGTTCGAAGCCTCGACTAGCACGGCCTAATCTATTACGCCGTCGTCCTCGGAACATCTATAGACGCCTCCCGCCGAGCAAGCAACCGTATTATCGAAGCCGCCTAGGGCGAAGATTAGTTTACTTAAGCCTCGGAGCTTGTCCGGCTTCCGTTTAGCGCTCTACTTTTAGTACCTAAACGTATTCTCGCCGACATTGTAGCTACTACTCGGATTGGACTTAGTCTCGAAGAAGCCTATCGCTTCTAGATATAAGGCAAACGGAAGAGGCTCGCGGAAGCCTAGAATAGTCGCGTTAATAAGAGGAAGAGCGCTCTTTACGATTTCATTACCGGTAGTAACATTACCGCTATAAGAGACGCTTACAAACCGAAACCTAGTAAGGAACGCACGATATAGGCCTACCTACCTAACATTCCTAAAGACTATATCGTTCTCTAAGGCTTTAAGACAGGGCGCAATTTACTAGCGCCGAAAAAACACCTATTACGCGCGTTACGTAAAAAACGTCTAAGGAAACCTAGGGTTAAAGTAGGTAGTAATATACTAGTACTAGATTTATAGCTAGAAGACGATAGCGTAGAACCCGATCTATCGGTATTAGACGACGAAGGAGGGAAAGGTACCTAGGACAATCCGTAGAGAAGGGATAGAAGCCTACTATACCTACTGCCGCAAATAGTAGATAGACTTTACTTATACTTTGCTACCGAATATTAGAGAGCGTCTCGCTACGTTAGGCCGGCTACCGTATATATAAACTTCAATTACTCCGTTCCTACTACGTACCGTCCCTATACCTAATATATATAAATACTAACTATTTTGCTATATAGCGAAAGATCTACCCGTTTTCTAGCTAGTAAAGTAGTCTGCATCTTGCACCTTTTACTTAATCTTACGACCGCCTCGCTTAGAAGCCCGTAACCTATGCGTATATAGCTCCCTACTATCCCGAGGCGGATTAGCTCGTAGCTGTATACTATCTATTCTAACCGCCTGCCCGGATTTCTAACTAGTTTATACCTACGCTATACTAAGTTATATTCTATACAACCTTCGCCTTATTATCTTCCTATATACTATTTATAGTAGATACGGCCTATATAGAGATACTATTAAGGTTTAGGTTAGACAATCCGCGCCTTAACTACTTTAGTCTATAAAGGAGGCGATAGATATACGTCCGTTAACGCGCTCTCGCGATTAATATATTATTACGATCGAGATTATTAGGGTTATAAGAACTACTCCTAATACCTAGGGACCTATATACCGGAAAGACACCGTTTCGAGGATTACTTCTATTATCTTCCTTAATATCGCATTATTAAGTACGTAACTTGCCGATACGCCGTACCCTCTTACTATTTTTACGCTTACCTTAGCCGCTAATACCGATATACTATTCCTATTGCTATCCGTCGCCTTCTTATCGAAGAATTTAAGCTGTTCCCTAATGTTGCTATAATACCCGACTAGGTAATTTGGCCCTAGCTAACCGATAATTAAGCCCCGGAGTTCCCGCTCTACTTCGATTGTTTCTAATATACTACCGTCGACGAACAAGGCGAATAATATACGGCTGTCTTTTACTCGCGTGCCTCGATATAAGAGTATTGTAAAACGCGATACAAGTAGACTAATACCTAGACTCGGGGCGGCAGTAGAAAAGCCCGCCTATAAGAGATATCTAATCGCCTATAGGAGAGCAATGTCTGCGTATAGCAATTCTTCTACCCTAAAGCTAGGTACGAACCCGGATAGAATCGCCTATTCTAGGTCTATCGTCGCGCTCGTATAGTGCCTATTCCCTCCTTATCGTATAACGACTAGTTTGCGTCTGCCCTAATTAAAGCCTAGGCCGATATCCGGAAGAAACTAGACGAGGATCGAAATATCGTTTACGATAGCTTAGCCTATATATCTGCCCTCCCCCCCTAGATTTAGTAACTCTTTATCGACCTTTACGTCGTCTTACTCTATAAAGACGAAATATAGGCCGCTATCCGCCTCCCTAAAGAAGATAATAAGCCCTATACCGTAGAAGTTATCGCTATCGCTCGCCGAGCGTTCTCTTATACGATAAGGCATTATAGCGAAAGTAGCCCCTATTTTAACCTTACTAATTCCCGTAAGCAAGCCCTCGCTAACTTTTATAATATAATATAGAAGTCTGACTATTATAAACATTTTCGCTTTTAGCGCTATAAGACCCGCTCGAGCGAACTCGAATACGCCGACGCTATACTATACGCGCTAGTATATTTTATTCGTTATATCTCCCCTAAAGTTCTATTTTTCCCTTCTATAATGTCGCTTACCGATAAACTTAACGACGACGTCGACGCCGAAGTCGCTAGTTAAGTAAGCGATAAAGTCGACGAAAAAGTCGACTATAGCCCTACCTAACTAACGCCGACCGACGAATAGCGCGAACTCTAGAATAAACTTAGCGACCGCGTCCGAAGCAGTATTACCGAGACCGAAGAACTAGAACTATATCCTCTTATTTCCTAGTTATTACTCTCTCTATTCTAGTACCTAATTAGTAGTCGTCGGTTCTACTCTCTACTCCTTAGCTACCTCGCCCTTTATATAGTATAACCGCATTCGGGCGCATAGCGGGAGCCGAACGACTTTAATTACTATCTCTCCGCTATTGTTTAGATAGAGCAACTCCTTGTATTTAACTACTCCCGGCGTTATAACTAGGGCTTCGACCGCGACGACGAAGTTTTAGAGGCTATTAAGTATAAGATAGAGTTACTCTTTATACGAGAGACCGCTATCCGAGAAATTGTCCGCTAGCGTAGTACCCTCTTCGCCTTTACTAGCAACTATATATCGACTAATTAGGCTATCTAGGCCGCCGACGGTAAATCTGTTTAATTTAGAGATGTCGTACTACGAGTTATAGACCTAACTATCCTACTCGAGTATTGCTATCGATAGGCGTATAAGATCCTATAGCGCGACCTCCTTTTCGGACTCCTATATAACTCTATCTCCCTTACCGACCTTTATAATCGCCTCGAAGAAACTACCGTCTACTTTAGCTTCCTTTAGGACAAGCGTAATACTACTATTGTTAACCTAGCTTAGACGTTCGTTATTAACGCTATCGCTAGTAATCCGGCTCTATTGTATTTATACTTAGAGGCCGGTTTAGATACACTCCGCCTTAGCTCGGTAGTCGGCGCGTATAAGCATTGCGTCTAAGAGTTCCTTTAGCTGCTTAGCGTCCTTATATTTATTAGTAGCGGTTAGCCCGCCCGCGAACCCGAATTCTTCTCGGCGACATAGCGTAACACTTAGTCGGTCCGCTCTATTACTATCCGAGATAGATGCGTTATAATTTACCTAACCTATACTAAGCTCCGCTAGAAGCTAAATAACAAACAAAACGTCCGCTTCCTATTTAAGCTCGGCCGCCTGCTTATCGATTACCTTATATATATTTAACTATTTCGCGAGCTCTACTAGTATTAATCTAACCCCGGGTAGGTACTTAGTCCTTTCCTCTAGTCTAAGGACAACCTCGTCTAGTCGGATAATACTATAATCCGATACCTTTGTCGATAGACTGTAGCCGCTAGCCTGCCTACCTTCGGTATTAGCGAGTAGCGTTACTTCTCCGTCGCTATCGTTAAGAAATTCTTTAGCAAGTTCGTAGGCTTCGATTAATCGGACGCAAACGACGAAGACGACGAGGTCGACGATATAGAGGTAGCTATAGCTAGGTAGCGTAACTATAGTCTCTATACCGCTAACATTTTATATACTAATGCTAATCTATTCGCCGCGTCGTCTAACTTATAGGATAGCTTAATCTAAGGCGGGCACCGCGCGTCTCGTATCTAGTCGAACTTCCTCTAGCTTCCTACCGCTATTACTCGCTACTAGGGGACCTAGCCGTCGCTAGGTAGCTCTATTAGCAACCTCTTAGTACTCGAGAATAGTAGTCTCGCCCCTGTCTTTACCCTCGATAAAGCCCTATAGTACGTGCGCGAAATTATATAAAACCCGCGGCTATAGTAGAAGAGCGAGGGTTAAGCGACCGCTATACGATAGATCCTCTCCCTCGAGGCCCGACTACTCGTCGTCCTCGGTACTAGCGCTAGCAAGAGTCTCCTCTTTATAGTTCCTTGCTATATAAAAGGTACGTAGACTACCGTACTTATTTTTCCTCTAGTTACTCTACGAGTTAATATACTTACCCGACTTAAAGCCGCTAAAGTGTCCTATATAGTATAGCAACTAGGAATAGAGCGCCCCGCTTCCCTTATCCTAGTTAGCGCTAAGGCCGCCTACTCTACCTAATTTATTATATATATATAGCGTCTCGGGGTCTAGAACTAGCTCGATCGTATCTTCGTCGACGAGTACTATTTAACTATAACCGCGTTACCGTACCGCTCTATCTTTCGCTAATTTAGCTATCTTAGGTCGATTAGTACCTAGGTCGTCTATCTAACCGCTACTCTACTACTATTAATAGAACCTAAATTCCTATAGCGTAACGTTATCGCCTAGCTTATAATAGTACGGTAGAGTACTAATCGCGCTAATATTGCATATCGTATTTCCTTATACTAGTAGGTATAGTTACTACTTATAGCTATACGACTTATTAGGAAGCAACCTAGGGCAAGTATATTCGTACCTAGCGATCGCGTCCTAGTATTTGTATATAGTCTCGACTACGCCGAGTAGCTAGCGAGGGAAATTAATTGCCCGTGCTTTACCGCCGCTAGTAGAACTACTAGCGAGAAAGAATAGCTACTCGACGCCTAGCTTAATAGTACCGATAATCTATTTCTCGTCGCTACTCCTACGCTCGGCGAAGGATTCGACGTACTACGTATCTAGGTTATTATCTACGTCGGCCTCCTATCCTTACTAATATTATTCGTATAATAGTCTAGTCGCGCTAGGCGAGATAGAAAGCTAGTACTATCTTACCTCCTACTACTAACTAAACTAACTATACTAGTAACGGTCGACTAGAGTAAGCTTAGCTTCGATTAATACCCTTACGTAGATAACGTTAGTTATATATAGCAGCGCGAGAGGCAAGCTATATAGTAATATACTCGCGTAGGTAAATATTTGCGTCTAATTATATCTAATTACCTCGATAGTCTCTAATTCCGCCTAACGTATATATCTAACCTAGACGATAGTAACGAGCTCTACTAACGATATATATACCGACTAGTACCGCCTCTAACCTAGCCCGAAACGCCGTAGGCTTAGGCGATCCGTCGGTAGACCGCCTATTTCTAGCGTATCTAGCAAAACGAAGCTAGTAGTATAATGCAGTTCGACCGCAACCTCGCCGTTATCTAATAACTATATACTATCTGCCGCTTCGTTAATCCCCGCCTCCCTATATACTAATTCTCTTAATGCCTACGCGCTAACTTCGTAGTTACGAAGAAGAGGCAAGCGCTCTAGGCTAAGCCGATCGAGAGGTACTATGCCTACTTCTACTACTATTTCCCTTTTACTATATACTAGGAATATAGTAAGCAAATACGGAGTTGTTAACGGCTAGACGTTATATAGCTAGTCGCTATCGGCGTATTCTAGTCGCTAGAGATAGGTCCTACTTAGATCTGGGATAAATTCTAGTACTAATTTAAAACACTAGAGGAATACCTCGGGTAGATAACTTAGAGTACTATATAGGATAGAGAAAAGGCTATTTAAGGTGTTCGTCTCTACGCTATCGCTATCGAGCACGTTCTAGCTAGGAACGTTAAACTAGATCCGGTACCCGCTAATAACTATATAGAGTAGGAATTCTAGACGCTAACTATTTCGCTAGCTAGAAAAAAAACAATAATATACCGGTCGTGCTATTTACTTTTCTGTCTAGCGAAATAGTCGGTATATAGCTATATTATCGCTATATTAACTCGGCAGTTAGGCGGGAGTAATAGTCTCTAATCTACTAACGATATTATTATACTAGTATCCTTGTTAAATTAATAACGCTATAGCGTCGCTACGCTCGTATACTATAGTATAAGATGTCTACTAACGTTAGAAGTAGAGCATATAACTAAACAGTTATAGCTAGTATTTACCTATATCGGTAGACCGTTTAAGTTAAATACGGATAGAGCGTAGTTAGTCGAGATCTAAAACATTAACTATCTGTCTACCGAACTACTATTACTCGATATATTCTACTCTCTCTATCCTTACCCTAACCGCCTCCTCGTCGCCTTTCGCCTACGTCGTATATTAACCTACCGACGACAATATACTAATAGTATCGTCGCCCTTCGTCGGAGTATTTCCGCCCGTAGACTTATTATCTCTACTACTATCTCTACGATCTGTTCCTTTAGTACCTCTATACTTAGCTACTCCTTATTTATTGTTCGCCTATATACTACCTAGCCGGCTAACAAATCTTCCTCTACGCTCCTTTTCTTACTTACCCCCTATTTATCGTAGCCTTCGCCTAGTCCGCCTATTCCTTCTCCGTTAACCTCTATTATACCCTTACTTAATCTACCTATTACTCTCTCGTTAACTTCTATTATACCCTTACCTACTATTATATTACTACCTACCGGTATACTATCTACCTAATCGCTAGGCCTATTAACCCGCGCCTACGTCGCTAACTTATCTAGTCGCTATTCCCCTATTTCTATCCTATAATAGTATATTTCCTATGTAAATAAAAACGCTATATATTCTACGTAATATAACTATTTCTCCTCTGCTAAGAAGCTCGCCTAGTTATACTATAGAAGTAGTAGCGGTCGCTCGTATAACTATCGTCGTATTAATATTCTATCGCAATACTCGGCTATATTACCGGTCGCTAGCGCCGGCTCGGTATAACTCGCTAATATTTAGTAGTCGGCTATCTCGGTAGTCTTACTCGTATCTATGCGACGGCTAGCCGTAGAGAGAAGTTTCGGAATAGCGACGTGCTCGAGTAGTTTAGTAGGCGAAATCGGATAAAGATAGGATACAAATAACCTCTAGAACCGACGTCCTTTTATATCTTTCCTCGCTATATATATTAGACTACCTACCGTATCGCTACTTTGTCTATTATTATAGCCGATCCTACCTTACGTCCTACTAGAACCGTACCCAAACTCGATTAAATTTTACCGCACCGCTTATACCTACGCGTCCGCCTCTACTTATCGTATACTATTTCTTTTGCAATATGCTATTCGCCTACGCACTCTCTCTAGTATACTCGAATAGCGCGGTTATACCGTACCGCATTTCGATCTAGGCGTCGTATTTGAAATCCGCGTATATAAGTTAGGTTTAATTTAATGTCTCTTCGTACGTCGTTATATATTATCTATCGTAATCTCTTATATTCCCTCTAGCCCTTGCTATTACTTAGGGGTCGAGCGCTAATACTATAGCTCTCTCGCCTCGTATTTATACGTACTATCGACGGTAGCTAATAAAGTGCTACTTACCCGGGTTATTTCTTACTACCGGTATCTGCTTTATATCTATTATCCTAGCGAGTGCGCTAATATCCCGACCGATCGACGTGCTAGCTTAGTTTCTATACTATCGTACTAACTATAGGCCTCCTCTAGTAGTTAGGTTAGATCTCGCTAGTAGAGGATATACTCGGTTAAGTCGGATTATACCCTATATAACTTAACGTAGGTACACTTACTAGACAATCTACCGGTTTTTCCCTATCTCGCGACACCTATATTAAAATACTAGAACCTGTCGGTAAAGGAGTCGGCTAGATCGAGTATTATTAGACATAAGCTATTTATAGAGATCTTATACGTTAACCTGCTTATATATATAGTATAGTCGATACTGCGCCGTAGTGCCGCTAAACATCGCTAGCTACGTATAGGAGGTAAATGTATATAGTTATAGTGCTACCCGAATTTCTATATCTAGCACTTCTATCGTACGAGACTTAGGCGTTATATAACCTAGGGCTAATCTACTAAACGACGATTAGATACGAACCGGTTTGCTAGGCGGCAAACTATATTGTCTATATTACTTTTACTAGCTAGCAAAATGGTTAGCACTCTCGTATTGTAATTGCGGTTATAGTAGATGCGTCTACTAGCTATAGGTCGTAGTATAGCAACGCTACTAAGGCTCGAACCCTAATTGCGCTATCTATCTCTAGATACAGCTCGACTATTATACCTCGCTAACTAGATTTTATCGCATATCGTCTATTAGGACGTCCGGTATGCTATCTATGCCGTTATCGTAGCCTTAGCTATCTTAGTCTAGTATATTCTTGCTTACCTAGTAGTCTACTATTATCTAATCCGGCTATTATCGAGGCAATCCGATATATCCTTACGTTATAATACTAACGGACCCGTATACGGACTTGTTAGGCTATATACTAGTTTATATATAGTTATTATATACGTAATAAAATACTACGATTAACTCGGTTAGTATTCGGTTCTTAAAACTGTTAACTCGTAATATCGTAGAATAGATAGCAGTTAGTTCGTCTACCCGGGATATACGTCCGAAATTATAGTATATTTTCGAACGACTACAATTCTCGAAAACTGATTTCTCCCCCGATCGATTAGATAATAACGCCCTAATCTAACGATATCTTTTATTATTTATCTACCCGAATATAAACCTACTATAACCGAGACAGTCCGAGCAAATTAGTAACCTTACCGCCGCTAAGATTTACCCTAATCGTTACTAACCCTCGGGTCTAGCTTACTTACGTATTACGCTCCGTATACTAACGGCGTTTTCTAGGGTAGGTTTTACAAGTTACCTCCTCCTACTCCCGTATATTATATAGTAAATTATTAATAGTATAATGCTAAACTGTTTTGCCGCCTAGTAGACTGCCGGGCTATTGTCTATTTTCCTAGCCGGCAAAACGGTTAGTACTCTTATATAGTCGCATTTATTATCCTATAGTTTAACGGGTTAGGGAAATATAAGGCGGTTTATATTACTTAACTACTATATCTACTTAGAGACGATAGTATATATACATCGAATGCATTACGTATAATATGCTTAGTATAGGCTTATATATACTCTAGCCTATCGATATATTATAGTTGCCCCGCCTAGAATAGATTTATCGTCTCTAACATTTCCGAGATACCGCCCCGCGTAGCCTCGAGCTATATAGCTACTTCGATACGTATACTGTCTCGTATTCTCTAGCCTTCCTCCTATACTGTACTTACTATTCGATTAGCGTTAGATATCCCGTCTAATAACAAAGGTGCACACTTGTCGCGAATATAGTCGATTAAATCTTTATCCCTAAACTTAAGTTCTAGGACCTCCTTTACCTCCCCTAATGCTTTATCGAGGTTAGCTATACTATATGCGTCTAGTAGCTTACGGCATGCCGCCTCTAGAACCGGAATTACCTTAACGGTAAGATCTACTAAATCCTATTATATAGGTAGCCCTACTACTCGGCGTAGTAATCGAATACTATTTACTATTAATAAGTAGTCTAGGTACTATTTCGCCTAGTATAGGATCGCGTCGGGAAAGTACTCCTACTATACGCTCTTAATTAATGTTGTCGTCGTCGTATAGAGTATTAATAGCAAATCGTCTAGATATATATCTAGTAGTATTAACTTTATATACTACGCGGCTAGACAATACCTATTTACGGTCGGATAGTCTATTCGTATTACCGCTATCGTAACCGCTATCCTATCGATAACAAAGCCTACTAGACATATACGGTACCTACTACTGTCCGGTTTTACGAATGTATTATCTACGATTAACGTCCTATCGCCCTCGGTATATAGCTCTAAAAGCTCGGGATAGGCGACGACTAGGTACTTAAATCTATCCTTTACCGTATCCGGCTATATATAAAAGCCCGCGTATCTTAGCATATTTAGTTCTATACCCGCGGTCGAATAGTCCGGCTGTTTGATTTTCTTTATCTCCGGTAGCTACGAGACATCCTCGATAAACTTATCCGCTTGTTTTTTATTTAACCCCGCGTACCGATATACTAACCTAGCTACTGCTTTATATACTTCTATCGAACGACCCTAGGCATATATTATTATAAACTGTATCCTAATTCGCTAGTACGCCTCCCGCGTACTATACTACTCTAGGTCTACTCGGTCGCTCTCGCCGTAGTTATAATACGCATTAGATTAGTCTATTATCTACTTGCCCGTAATCTATTTGTATCTCCCCTCGGGCCCTATTATCTCTATAATCCCTCGCTATAGATACGTATCTTCTCTATTTCTACCGTCGCCGTACTAGTACGTTATACGAGTTTATTAACCTAATATATTAATATCGCATTTGCTTTTTATAATACTAAATCCCCTCTACTTCGCCTATCTATATATAAACTATTCGGCCGCCTAGAATAACGGGAATTAATGCCTATAGATCCGATCTAGTAGCCTATACGCCCCTATTAGACGCTCGTATCGCGCCCTAGTATTATCTATCCTACTATCCTTACTACGAACTCGTACTAGAGCGCTAGGCAATCTTACAATTATTAGATGTCGCTAGATAGCGGCGCTCCTCTCGCGATATATCTCCCCTAATAACTTCTCTCGCCCTCTTGCGCCTCTACCTAAGCGCTAACGATCCTATTCGCGAACGGCGTATTCGATATCGAGTAGCGTAAAGTAGTCGTCGGTTATACTCCGTAATAGGAACTACGACAGACTTATTATCGCTTCTAGCGCAACTGCCCGATTGTCGCGTATAACTACTACGCGGTATAGACAATCTATACTACCGTATCTAATACTTACTCGGCTAAGGGGAAACTCTATCCCCTCCTATAAACGGAATCGGCCTCGCTATTAAACTTAAAGACTAGTTATATCCCCTTCCCCTTCTATAGCGCGCAACTTATATCGCATCTATATATCTACGCTACTATCCGCCCTAATAGATATATCCTTACCTAAACTACCTATTATAGGAGATTACTATATCCTATACGTATATCTATCTCGCGCGTCTAATACTCGGTCGAAGACTCGACCCTCTCTCCTACCTTTATCCTATCTCGCCCGTTTCTATATAGTATATCTCCTATAGCTTATCGTATATATTAACTAATAATACGGCCGGTGCTATTACATACTATTGCGCCGACCGCCCTATACCTACTAACGCGCCCTATAATCTCGTAATTAATAATACTAACTATTATTCTACCTAGTAAAACAGCTAGTATTGCCTTAGGCACCCGCTACCGCGCCTACGTAGCTCGATATCGCCTTTACGTCCGTCCTTTACTTAGGCTAAGTTTAACCGTATATTAGCGTATTTCGGCGGACTTTACTTTATAGTATTAACTAAGGCGGCGAACGAAGTATAGTCCCGACCTTACTATACAAATTAGCTACGTCGCCTAGGAGGACTCTTTTATACGTATATTAGTAGAGTAAACCGCTAGTCTACCGGTCTTGCCCCGAGCGCTATTAACGCACTAATATAGGTCTCTTCTCGGCCGCTAACTCTCTCTACTTTACAATCTACTTCTACTACTAGCGACCTATACTCGTCTATCTATTCCTCCGGCTAGCAAACTAGTCTATAGCCCTATACGCATATCCTACGCTACCGTACTATACTACGCTACGACTACCTACTAAGCTCCCTACTATATCCGATTATCGCTATAGTAGACTATACCGATAGTGCCGCCGTCGCGCCCTTCGAGGCCGAACTCCGTCGTCTCTATATTAATAAAAACCGCTAGCTATTTTTCTACGCCTACTTAATTAATAAAGAGATCGAATACTACCGCAGTCGAATGTTAAGCTTCTCTTAGCTCAACCTCGACGGCTATTCTAAAAAGCTCCGCTAACTCCGACTGCGTAAGCTCGCGATCTTCCTAGTTAGTATCGGCTATACTAGATTTTAAAGGGACTATACTCGGTATATTTAGAGATATTAGCCTCGTATACTAGCGATAGAGCCGTAGAAGTTAAGGTCGGAATCGTCTCTATATAGCTCCGCTACGATAATTAGTATTTATTTAGTTACTCTATATAGAACTAGGCGTAGGGAAGCCTACGTATGCCCCTAGGTTACCTATTATACTATACTCTCGACGGCAGATTAATACGGACGTACGTAGTATTATAGACTATACCGTAGCTTATACTACTACAGTTCTATACTATCTAGCTCTCTATTGCTCTTATCCGTATATAATAATTTAATTTATATATCTGCTATCTTATCCTTTCCTATACTATAAGTACCGATATCTCCCGCAATCGTCGACTATTTTACCGGCTAGTAAAGTCTATCGTCCCTATAGCCGCTATAGTTACCTTATATCCTATCTAGCTATACGTATCTACTATTGCCTCTGCCGATAGAACGGTCGACTATGCCTTAGGTATCTATTAGCTCGGTACGCTAGTCGTTACCTAACTTTATACCCTTTACTTAGATTAAGTTTAATACTATACTAGCGTATCTCGGTAGACTTTACCTCTCGGCCTCGACTAAAGCGGCGAACGAAGCGCAATCCCGACTTCGCTATATAAATTCGCTATATCGCTTAGGACGACCTTTTCGTACGCGCCTTAGTAAAGTAAACCGCTAGTCTACCGGTCTTAGCCTAAGCGCCTATACCGCGCTAATTTATATCTCCTTCTACTCCTCGACTTCTCTTCTACCTTACTACCTACTTCTACTACCGCCTACTCTACTCGCCTAGCAACTTTTCTGCCCGGCAAATTAGTCTATAGTTATACTACTACTATATCCGTATATATACTATAAACTATATACGTCGTCGCCTCCGATTACTACTATAGTAAAGGTCGCCGACGATAATACCGTAGATAGTACGCTAGGCCGATCCTACGTAGATTAATAAGCTATAGCTATCTTCTATAATCGCTACTACGAACACTTTAATATTATATGTAATTACTTTATCGACCTAGTCTAGTTCGTATTCTAGGCGAGCGCTCGCCCCTATTATACCGCTATACGCCGTAAGCTCGTTAGGACTGTATATAATGTATTTCGTAGCATTTATTTCTTATCCCGCCTCTACGTATATTCTCCCTTCGATAGTGCCCTACTATAAGTTAGCTACGCTATAGACTACTTTGCCGGCTGGTAAACGGTTAGCGATATCTATTGCCTTTACTAGCTAGTAAAGCGGTCTATAGTCGACGAAACTATATACTACCCGACTAACTAGCGTATAGTACTCGATTATTAGCGGATATATAGGACTCTATCTAGCAGTACCCTAAAGTTACTATATCTATTCCTATACTAGAGCATCGCGTCTACTAGCTTATATAACTAGTCGCCCTATCCTATTAGTTTATAGTAGTCTTATCGCTTATCTATATATATATTATCCTATAGTCTTCTAAAGTTAGGTTTACTATCGACGTAGACCTATTCGCCTACGACGCGCTCTATCTACTACTAGGTATATATCGGATCCCGTACGCTACCCTAGACTATATATCTATATATTAGAGCACCGTCGCCTATAGATCCTTTAAAGACGATCCGGACGTAAAGGCGATTATCTATTACTCTTATAGCCGCGCTCGCCTAGCTATATTTTATATTACTACTATAACTAATATCTCCGCTATCGCCTAGAAACGCTTATAGAACTAGCCGTCGGCGCCTAGGACTTAGCGTCTAGTATACTATCTATATCGTATCGATCCTGCCTACTATTATCTCGAGCTAGACTTGCCCTACCTGCTCTCTACTTATCTGTCTACGGCTCTTATACTAGAGCGTATCTTTAGCGATAACGAGATTAAGCGTATTCGCGGTCGTACCTTTAAACCGCAATCTACCGAGATATAGTCTATCTAGGCCTAAATAAAGTACTAATTAATATCCTAGAGGGCTCTACTCGCGCGTCCTAGGCTTTAATATAGTCTCCGCGAGATCGACGTACGAGTTCCTTATTAGCGTACCTCTATTCCTCTTAGTAGATAGACGATGCGCTTAGACATTATTAGTCCTATAGTATACTATATCGTATATTACGCGAATAACTATATTTAACTATACTATCTACGAATTCCTACGTGCCCTATTCCCTACCTTCGTTCGACTAACCCGCCTTAATACTTGTCTTACGCTACGTAATACGCTAGCCTACGGCACTTAGCTACCGATAGTATTACCTACCGGGAAATTATCGCGTCCTTATAACGCCTCGCCCTCTATTACTTGCTATTTTTTACTAATACTAACCGCAATCCCGTATAGTAAAATAGACGCGCCTATATTCTATATCTATTAGCCTAGTATACCTTATACTACTTTACTTTACCTTACCTCCTATCCTACTTGCATTAAGTTTAATCGTATACTATCCCGTTTTCGGTAGACTTTACTTCTCGGCCTTAACTAAGGCGGCGAACGAAACACAATCCCGGCCTGTCTATATAAATTAGCTACGTCGCTCGGGATAACTCTTTTACGTAGCCTTTAGTTAGGTCGACCGCGTTACTATTTAACGCGTGCGCGCCTACGGCCTATACGTTAGTCCGAGCGCCTACGCGCTACCTATTTATATTTCTCTTCCTCCGTATCTTCCCTACTTTTCTATCTACTACTACTACTACTACTTTAACTACTACTACTACTACTTCTACCGCCCGTCGTTATTTTCTAGCCGGCAAAGCAGTTTGTAATCGAATTAGTACTACCTAGGCGATACCTAAGGACGTTTCTAAGTTAAATATAGCGGACGACCCCGAAGTGCTAGCTCTAAGCCCTCTACGTCTATCTAGGCGTCTACCCTCTCCGGTTATTAGTCCTCTTATGCCTAGCGACGTATATAAATTCGCGTACGACGAAAAGGCCTTTCTCGGCGAGGCTAGGTCGACCCGAGTAGATAACACTTATAACTACTAGCGAACTATACGTATAATAGACGACCTAACGAATGTCCTTTATAAGTAGTATAAGACGTACGACGTATATAAGATTAACGATTAGGATCCGGTACTATAGCGAGCCTTCCTATAAGATATTAGTAATAGTATCGATATAACTTTTTCGACTTCGGATACTATTAATCCTACTAATATAAAATATCTCCCGAGTAAGCGTAAGAGTACTATCTAGGCTAATACTAACTAGCTATAGCTTGCGCCCTAGCCCGATGCCTCGTTCCCTATTACCGACGCCTAGCGTACGTTATATACTAGTATACTCGATACCCTATAGCACTATCGCTCTAGGTATACGGCTACGCCTCTATTATTTAACAAAGCCTATACGGCAATAAATATCGACGTTACCGCACTCCTAGATAGCGAAATCGATAAAGTTAGTAAATACCTATACCGTATTACGTTTCGCGGACTCTGTCTTACGATATAGCAACTATAGGCTATTATATAGATCGTCGAAATGTAGAAATTACCTATATAGGGCGCTATTCTCGCCGACGATGCCGGTACTAGTAAGACTATCTCTATCCTCTACGCCGCTATAGCTTAGTCCGAGTATATCGAAGAATAGCGTATCGTATATTAAGGTAAGAAATGTTAATCCTAACGTATAGATTATTTTGCCGGCCGGTAAATATACGTTTAGATATCTATTTGCCGGCCGGTAAAACGGTCTATATATATACTTATCTCCTACTAACTATCGTTATAGCTACACTCGACTACGCCTATATAGAGCGAGGTATCGTACTAGACTCTATTTTCGGCTATTACGTCCCGTTCTATAATATACCGACTATTCCCGACGACGACCCGCGCGACCTACTTATAATAGTAGTCGATACTTTCCTCGACTAGCGATTCGGCGTTAGTAGCCGCTAGATACTCTAGCGTAGGATACTCGATTACCTAGAGTGCGAAGCCGACGGTATTTGCCTAGGCCCTCTTAAAGAGGATATTAACGCGTAGAAGTCGACTATCGCCGAATTACGTACCGAGCTAGACAAGACTTATACGACGCCTTACCGCTACGCTCCTATCTACTAAATCGGGACCGCCGCGACGATTAATACCTAGCGCGATACCTATAACCGGTACTTTAGTCCTAATCCTAACTATACTCGCTATATCTACGTCGCTACTCTCGTCGCGCTTAACGGCGAGTCTCGCTATCCCGTCTATATTATCCGGTGTTACCTAAATGTACCCGACGGCCTAGGACTTATCGAATATATCGTATCCCTTTCGGACCGCGATCTATAGACTACTCGTACGCTTATTATCTCTACTCGCGAGGCCTTTGTTTAGGAGACACTTATACCCGGCCTAGCGTACTATAAGCGATATAACCGCCTAGCTTAGTTTTAGAATCGGCTATAGCTATATTAGTAGAAGGACGAATTGTAACTACGGAATCTTAAGGCAGTCGATTATCGAATAGAGCGTAGAGACCGTACTAATAATACTATTAGAGAACTCTAGATTGCCCGCAATACTTAATTATATAATAAGTATCGATCCGATAATACGTTTCGTCTCGCTAACTTACGCGCTACGTATCCGTCTATCGTTATATATAACGAGGTATACTACTTCCGAGCGTAGTTCTTACTCTAAACGGACGCTATATAGAATCTCTTTAATAACGCGTATACGGTAGCCGTATTTGCTATAGCGACTCTATTCGCTACCGATCTTAACGACTTCGCTATACTTACTCGGTTTCTATTCCGTCGTATCCTTAAACTATAGGACGCCCGAGATCGGACCGACCTTATCTTTAGATTTTCGGACGTTACCGATGCCGTTATATACTATAGCCGTTTCTAACGCAACTACGGCCTCCGATAGAGCGCTATTCCCGAAGACCTACGAATCTATCGTATAGCTCTACTATCTCGCCGCGTTTATACTAGCGCTATATACTTTCGCGATATCGTTCTCTAAATACTTAACTCTAAAGCCCTACGTAGGCCCCTCGACGACGATAACTAGATATATCTAACGATATTCGCCTTTAGCCTCTACGTCCTCCGACGCTCTAAGAGAAACTAACTTAAGATCCGCGACTATACTATAACCTTAGGGGACGATATTCCTTCGTAGTAAGTCGTTAACGTCGAGGTATAATACACTCCTATTTCCTAGGTAGAATACCGCGCTACTTACTATCGCTTCGCTAAGCGTATCGATAAGCTAGACTGCGGTATTAAGCGCCCCTCTACTACGCTAACTTACGAGGCACTATTTCGCTAGCTTAGTCTCTATACCGCCTATCCTCTCCTTGCCGCTATCGCCGACCGAAGGCTAACCTCCTCTACGCTAACTCTTTAATCCCTATAAGTCTATTACGCTATAGACTATTTTACCGGCTAGCGAAAACTAGTAGACGTATACGACTATTTCGCTAGCTAGTAAAGTAGTCTATAGTCTAACCGTCCGCCGCTACTTTCTCGCTAATATAACTCTAGCGCCTTATATTAGATAACAATATAGGACTTCTTCTAGTTCTATATAAAGGGCTCTACGCCTCTTCCTATCCTAAGCCGTTATATAGATCGACTCGTCTATCTAGTCCGCCTATCTCCGAAGTACCTAGCGATACTATAGCTCGTCTATATATATATTATCTAGCTTTCGTCTAAGGTAGTATTCTAGGTCGAAGAGCTACTTAATTACTAACTCCTCGACCTTGTATTAGAGTTGTATTAGATCCGACACTCTACTATCTATACTAGTATAACGTACGCCGAGCGCGCTACCGCCGAGGATGCCTTTAATAATAATCCCTAAACCTAGGCTATTATCCTATCCTTGCGTACTAATACGGAGTCTATTAATCTATATTACGGTATATACGTATAGTATATCGTAGATGTCGTCGACTTTAGTAAGAAGAACTCGATCGTTAATCGTTATACTCGCGTAGGATAGACTTACGCTATTATAGTATTCGAATTAAGCCTCGTCGACACTATCGACTCGCGCTACTAGTAGACCTTCTATCTCGACATTTAGGAGCAGCTTACTATAGCAGTCTTACCGCCCGACCGGCTTATAGATAAAGAGATCTACCGTATCTAGTTAGACGAGATCGTACGAGCCTATAGTACTACTAGTGCGCCCCCTATAACCTAATTCCGTAAACACGCTAATACTAATATTAGATAGTATATAGCCGACGCCTATATACGCAAGTCCTACGGCATTCGCTACTAGATATTAGATACTACGTAGGGCTATATCTTCGACTTAATTCGTAAGAATCTCGTCCTAGTCGAAGCTATCTTTTGCCTATTACTAGGCAGTACGATAGCGGGAGAAGTCGCTACTATCGTCGACCGCTAGTAGCCCGCGCTAGATAACTTCCTTTAGGCCGATAAGCGTAACCTAGACCGTACGGGAGGATACGACTACGAGTATCTAAAGTACGCTATAGCGTAATATCTATACCGCGACGACGTTACTAAGGATATCTATCCGATTCGACTTATATAGTACCTTTACTATTTCGCTACCGAGGCCCTCGCTATAGGTTAATACGACTCTACTATTATTCCTAATTAGTATAGTAAGTCGTACTATACGTTATTATCTATTTCGCCGTCTAGTATAGTAGTTATTACCTCTATTACCGGTCGAATTGCTAATACCCTTTATAGTATATCTTAAGTACGTTTAGCGGCGTACTCCTAACTACGACGCCGATTTTGCCTAGGCTATATAAAACATCGGCTACTACGCTCCTACTCTTACGCCCCTCGTCCGAAGATTTCGGAGTTTTACCGGTCCCTTCGATAATTATAATAATAATAGTAACTATAGAGTTACTACTCCCTCCCTTAGAACGCCGTCTAACTACGAACCTAACCGTATAAGTATATAGCTATACTTACTAGGCAGTTAGGCCGGCTCTCCTATTCGCTCTAACTCTAGCGACTCTATTAGAGATACTAGCGCTATAGACGAGCTAACCCTACGCGCTCGTTACTTAACTAAGCGATCTCTTACTCTACTAGTCGCTCCGTATTCTCGCCTAGCCGACGATATATTAGCTTATACTAAGCGCGTTAAGCTAGCGGCCGGCGCCTCGTTTATAGTACTAGTCGAGAGTAGCGACGCCGAGGATACCGAGTAAGGCGTAGGTATATACGTACAGGCCCTATATATAGAGAGTAGATAGTAATATAAATCTCCTTAAGTAGGCCTCTACGGGACAACTAGTAAGTACGCGTATCCTAGGCGTTAGGTCCTATAGGTTATCGACTAGGCGCGCGTATAGATAGTCTAGTCTATATACTAAATACTAGCCGATTAAGTAGAGCAATTTCCTATCGTATCTCTAGCCTTTTCTATAGTTTTTCCTCCTACCTATATATAGTCTACCTAGTCGGTACTTATAATATATGCTATTAATATAACCGAATTATAGTAGCCGTTACGCGTAGATCTAGAGTCTATATAACCGACTCCGAACTGCTATTATCCGCGAGGCCCTACCGCTATTATCTAACCCGCCTATACCTTCGTTATACTTTACGTACGCGTAATACAATCGCCGAGTATCTATAGTAACGATAGAGAGTCTTTCCCTACCGCTCGGGTATTTTATCTACCTATCTTCCCGCCTCTACCGATATTATATATTTCCCGCTACCTAGTTATTATATCTTACCTATAAGACACGCCGTCTATAGGATTATATAGGCGGGTATAATAGAAGACACGTCTATAGATATACGTCTAAGCTAGGTCTTATATTCCGCTATTATCTCCCCTAGGTTTAGGATACTATCGGTCTATCTCTACTACGATACCCCCTCTTATTAGTCGCTAACTATTTTGCTAGCCGGGGAAAAAATAGTTAAAAGGGTTTATATAGCGGCGTCTCTAATAAGCACTCTATCGGTTACTAACCCGTCTTAACCGGATATACTCTCGCGGCGACGGTTAACTACTTTTCCGGCTAGTAAAGTCGTTAGCATTGCCTTAGTTATATTTCGTCTTACCGCGCCTGCTCTAGTTAGACTTTACTTTACTTCCTTCTACGCCTCGTACCTACCGTGTACGCAAAGTCTACGTATATATTGCGTTACTATTATATACCGCTTCGTCGTCGTTCGGCTACCTTCTATAGCCCTACTTTGCGCGTAACCTCGCCTATATCGTAGATAGAGATATACGACTTCGATATACTATATAAAATTATATAGGCGACGTAAGCGGTCCGTCTAGTATAGGATCTCGGTAAGGTAACGGCGTCGCTTTAGCTTTACTTTATTCCTTCCTCTTAGATTAGGTTCTAAACCCTATACTAGCGCGTTTTAGCGGACTTTACCTATCGGCCTTAACTAACGTACCGAACGAAAGGCGGTCCTAACTTTACTATACAAATTAGCTATATCGCTCGGGACGTCTCTTTTATACGCGCGTTAGTAAAGTAAACCGCCCTATATATTTACGCTATCTACGCGGCCCGCTATATAAACGGTTAGAGGTCCGAGCGCTAATACTAGTATATACCTTTCTACTATCGCCCTAACTTCTTCTACTTTACAATCTACTTCTACTACTACCGCCTTCCCCGTCTGCCTACCTCCGTCTCGTTTCTCTATTCGGTAAACTAGTCTATACTCCTATTTTCTCCGCCCGGCAAACTAATTTGTATCTACGAGCTACTCTTCTAGCTAGTCCGAACGGTAAATAACGGCTAGTACGCTATATACCGACGGCGATTATAAATCTAAACGAGAAGTTCGTACCGACTAGCCTAGCGACGCCGAAGAAGCGTAAGAAGACAGTTACTACTAACGCGAACGCTACCGAGTCGTCGCCGACTCTTCCTACGAGAACTAAGGGCAAGAGCACTAAGGCTACCTAGAATATACTAGCTACTCCTCCTACGCCGGGCATACCCGCCTAGCCTAAGCCTAAGCCTAAGGCTCCTAAGGTACCTAAGGTAGCAACCGTACCGCTATAGTTTAGCCTAACTACGGATAAGAAGTAGGCACTATACGAGGCTATACGTAAAGCTAGAAGAGAGGCGCTTAGAATGTTCCTAGTAAACGGTACGCGAGTTCCCGTCTAGGCCGATTGCGGTATATACCTTCTCGGCTTCCTAGGGTCCGGTCTAGAGAAGAATAGATATATTCTCTTATTCCTAAACTTCCCTTATTAGGATCTATATAAAGGGTTCCTTTAGGCTATATCGTAGTCGGTAGGTCGGTAGTATTAGAATAATAGTAGATATTAGGTAAGTTCCGTCCTACGCTATATACCTAGACTAATATACTAACTATTCTACCGGCTAGCAAACCTGCTATACTAAAGTTAGACTTTACCGGCTAGCGAAATAGTTAGCGGTTTAGTCCTCGTAGTTATATATCCCTTCTAGTTAACGCTAATATTATTATATAGAACCTGTTTAGTTTGTACGATAGTAACGACGACCTACCTAAGGAGGACTAGCTACCGGGCAACTCGAATAATTTAGTCCCGACGAAGACTATTCTCGAGTATATCTTCGCTATATCCGATAATACTTTTACTATCGACGATCTTACGGTAGAGGATATACCTAACGATATCCGCTTCCTATATTCGAAGCCGAGACTACGCCTCGCCGTCTATTTCTTACGCATAGCCTACCTAGTATAAACAGTCGCCGAGATATACGAAGACTACGCGTACGTACTCGAAGTGCCTCCGGAGATTCCCCCCGAACACCGAAAGGTAGCTAAGAGTATTTAAGGCTAGGAGATTAACGGAAATGTCCTCTTTCGCCTTATATTACTAGTCTAATACTAGTATACTAAGGTTCGTAAGAATAAGGAAGTAGGGGGTATAGCGTACGCATTTAAGAAGGATTTCTACGGTAGGGCTAACGCGGAGCCTATTATATACGGAGTCCCCGGTACTACGATATTTAATACCGTAGAGTAGGCCCGAGACTAAAAACTAGCCGATAACGAAGCTCGCTAGGCTCTAGCCGACGTCGAAAGCGAATTCTTTGCTAATATAAAACGCACTATTCTCTGTTCGGCCTAAGAGTATAATAATACTATCTAATACCTCTCGGGTATACGCTATAACCTATTTGCGGGCAAGACTACTAACCTTAATACCCGCGATCTAGATACGTAGGATTAGACTATACGCGACGAATATATTAAATGCCTCGCCGAGCGCCGTAATCTAATCTTCTTTAACGACTATACTGCTATCGATCCGGCTAATAAGCAGTTTCTCTATAAAGGTTACCGCTAATATACGGAGAAGGTCTACCGTACCGTAGGTATCCCTCTATCCTAAGATATAAACGATAATCTACTATCGGCTATATAGGACCGTATTAACCGAGAGGCCGAGCACTATACCGCCGACTCCCTAGACTACCGCGAACTTCTATAGTCCCCTACGGATACGAATGCTATATTTAGTAATATATTACGTTATATAAATAGCGTATTAGCCGTCCCTTCTACATTTATAGACGCGTACGCCGCGACGGGTATTATAGTTACCGCGCTCCTAGACGGCGAGATTAACTCTATTAGTAAGTATAGATTCCGTATTACATTTCGCGATCTCGCCTTAAAGCTATAGTAGCCTTAGGCAATCGCGTAGATTCTCTAAATATAGAAGTCGCCTATATAAGGCGCTATCCTCGCCGATAACGTAGGCACTAGTAAGACTATTACGGTCCTCTACGCCGTCGTCTATTAGTCCGAATATATTAAAGAATAGCGTCGCAACTACCGAGGTACGTTTTCTCTTTCTACGTATAGACCGTTTTACTAGCCGGTAATCTAGTCGTCGCTTATATGCCTTTTTCTTTTTATTCGGACGGTAAAATAGTCTACCTACTACTTATTTCTCCTCTGCTAACGTTTATTATAGCCGCACTCTACTGCGCGTATATTAAGAGTAATATCGCGCCTCGCCTTGTTACCGATATACAAATTCCTATACCTATAGTTAACGCTACCGACTAGGCCTCGATAGACGTCGATACTCGCCTACCTACGCCGGATAAGTAGGAGCTTATCGATGCCTACGTCTAGGCCTATCTAGGATTGCCTATAGAGTCTAAGCCGGGCTAGTATATTAGCATCGATATCTAAATAGTAAAGGCCGGTAGCAAGTAGCGTACTCTACTAAAGTATACCGACGCCGACGTATATAACCTCGTATTCTTAGTAGTCTAGGCCTTCTTTAACGAGTACAATCCGGCCCTACCGGATTATATACCTATATACGAGATTAGCCCTAATACGGCCGTTAATACCTAGCGTAATAATTGCGCCCGATACTTTAGGCCTAGAGAGGGCTACGCGCGCTATATTAACGTCGCTATATATATTAACGTTAAGCCCGATCCTAAGAATCCTACCTACTACGTTAAAGGTGCTACCGCTAAGCTAGAAGGTTTTATTACTTTCGTTAATAGGTTGCTAGTCGAAAGCCTATAGACTACTCGTACTATCCTTATTACTACTAAGGATTCGTAGGTCTAGAAGACTATATAACTAGGCGTTATATACAAGACGCAATACGGCTAGAAACTTAAGTAACTCCGCGATATCGAGGAACCCGAAGAGTCTCTCGACGACTTTACTATACTCGATAATACCGCCGAGCGTATATACGACGCCGCTAAGGAATAGGAGAAGGACGAGGCGTTCCTACTAGAGTATATATCTAATAATATATCTCTTCTATAGGGTACGCGCGCCGCCCGGCTATCTATTGTTATCGGCGATAAAGGCTATTACTTTAAGAATAAGTTTTCTCTATAAAGTAACTCTATATAGATACTACTCGATAACGAGTATACGGTCTTAGTATTCGCGATAGCTACGCTATTCCGCAACAATGTAGCCGACTTTACTAGCCTTATATACTATCTCTTTCGGCGTATTTGTAAGAAGTAGCTAGATACTCGTCGCGAAGAACTTATTAGTAGCCTCGGTAGCTCGGACGTCTACGAGCGGCTATACGAGGAGTTCCGTAAGAAGTACGGTATAGACTAGACTCGCGTGCCTACTAACTAAGTATCCTAACCTACCCCGAATAGTAATAGTAAGAAGTAGTATAGTATTAGCGAGTAGGAACGCTACCTCTAGGCAATCGATCCCGTTGCCTAGCGGACTCTCTTACGCCCGAGCGATAAGAAGGATATAGATAGGCGCTACTCCGCCCTCGTTCCCCTACTAATAAGTATCTATATACTTCGCCGCGTTAAAGGTACCTAACTGCTTATCTAGGGCGAGACTATAACACTCGGCTCCGAAATCCTACTATAGTAGATTATCTATATAGAGACCTCGCCTACTTTAACGTTAGAGGCTATATATCGCGCTATAGTCGCTAGATTCGCTATAATCGTAGGTAACGACCGCCTTAACCGCGTCTATAATAACCCGACTACTCCTAGCTAGAAGCGCTCCTACCCTACTATATTTCGCCGATTATTAGTACTTAGCGCCTTCTTAGGTATATTTAGCTAGCTCCTCGAGTATAATATCGACTCTTCTACGCTATATATTAACTTACTATAAGTCTACCGTCTCTAACCGTTTCGCCGGCCGGTAAAACTATTATACGATATCGACGGTTTTACTAGCCGGCGAAATAGTCGGCGATTACTCTACTTTAACTATACTCTTACTAACTACCGTTTAGGTCTTAGAACTCTATATCTACCTAGGACTTCTTCTAGACCTATACTAAGGGAAATATTAATAACCCTAGTATTAGGGCGCGCCTAGATCGCCTTAAGTACCTAATTTAAGAGTTACCTAAGCTATACGCTTCGCTATAGCTCCTCTACCGATACGTTATTCTCGCCGACGAGAAGATAATCTTTTAGGTTAACGAGCCGCTAAATTATAAGGCTATCGAGCTCCTTCTCGACCTATATATAATCGATTATATCTCTATTTACGCCGGGATAACCTAAGCCGAGCGTAGCTCTACCGAGGATAACTATAACTATAATTCTAAGGTTAAGGTTATTATCCTCTCGTCTCGTACTAGATCTAAGGCGGCTAATCTATAGTATAGCGGATACGTCTAACTCGTCTTAGACATCGTCGGCTTTACCTAGAAGGCTTAGTAGATAGGTCGCTCCTCTCGCGTTAGGTAGACTTATCTAGTTATCGTATACGACCTTAGCTTAGACGATATAATCGACTATATACTATAGTACGATTACTATACTCGATTCTTTAACTAGCTTATAGTAACCGTTACCCCCGACCTAGACGTAGTTTAAGAGGAAGTATATCGTCTATTAACTACTATAATTGTAGCCGACCCTACTATCTAGTAAGACGAAGATGCGTTTACTATAGAGGCGGCTTATCGCGTAAAGTAGGGTATAGCGGATATCTATATACGAACTATATACGGTATTCGATCTAGTCGCCGCGATCCTATATAGAAGGAGCATCGTACGCCGGTAATAAAATACGTCCTCTCTATCGAGGCAATTTAGCGCCTATCTTATAGCAGACTTAAGGCTAAGTAGACGGCTTATATCCTCGATACTATAATAGCTGTCCCGACTCCCGCTCCCGACTATTCTACGCGAGATCTAGATAATCGCGACGACCCCGATATTAAAGCTAAGCCCGAGATTGTGCCTCTTAACTTTCGCGCCTAGTTATATATATACTATATAGATTAGGTCGAGTTTATCTCCCTCGAGATAATATATCGATACCTTTACGATATATCTCGCTAGGCTATCGACACTAGCGACTATAATCTAGATATTATCCTATATTAGTATAGTAAGTATCGTCGTCGTATCGCCGACTACTTTACTACCTAGTAAAATAGTTAGCGTTTCGGTATTTATATAATTGCTAATTCCTCTTATAGTATACCTCGAAGACGTTATAGCGCGAAACTACTAGCGCTACTCTACGCTATTTAGGTAGGTAGTAGCTAAGCTTAAGATCTTATTAAACGGCTAGACTAAATTCGAATATCTTATATTCCTAGCCCCTATCGAGCCTAAGATAGCCGATCCTAACGATCCTAATTCTATCCCGGTTATTAGCCCTAATAATTAGTTCGGCGACCTTATATACGACTTCGAGTAAGACGATACTATCCTACTTAGAGAAATCTAATAACCGGTAATAATAATCGACGATAGCGAATCTAACTATAGCTTCGACGACGGCTAATCCGATTACGCTAACGACCCGACTAGTCCGGCTAATACGGATATTAATCGACCTAATAGTAAGGCTAATACTCCCTATCTATCGGACGGTAAGGTACCCGCTTAGCCCCTACCTAAGGCTCGATCTAAGGGTAAGGGGAGACTCTATATTAAAAGCCTAAAGTTTCCGCTATCTACTACTATCGTTACTAAGGATAGCGACGATAGTAACGATAATAGTAATAACGACGACGCTATTATACGCTATATCGATAGAGCTCGATAGAAGTAAGCTTAATAGAAGCGACTATTATCCGCTCCTACTAGTACCGAGGACGTCGATAACGACGACGAGTTAGCTATAGACCGGCGCTCGAGTTCTAAACTATCTTCCGCCCCCGACTATCCGTAAGATCTAGACTTGCCTCTAGGTAGTATTACTAGCCCTTAGACGGACATCTAGTCTCTAACTCGGCCTCGTAAGCGTAAGTTTAGCCTTAGCCGTAATTTATCGGGCGAGCGTTATAGCGCGAAGCGTGCCCGATATATGCTAAAGCGCCTACAATCGTACGCCTAGCTATCGGCTTCCTCTACTACCGCTAGCCGGCTATTAATAGAGGATAAGCGCGCTGCCCTATACCTAAAGATTAACGACGCCCTCGGTATACTCCGCTCGTATAAACTTAGTAACGCCGGTATAGCTATTAGTTTTGTATTCGAAGCTAAGACTAGGAAGTCGACTAAAATTGTATAGCTAAATACCTATCTCCTCGGCGGTCTAGTTACTAGGCTATAGGATCGATAGGCTCCGCTTCGTAAGATACTAGATATAGAGGGCAAGATCGACGCTATATTAGTATTAATCTAGGCGCACTTAGATACGGTCTCCGCGACTATAGGCGAGGCTAATAGGCAATAGTATTATAGTTAACGATTAGTATAGATACTCTTAAGCGGCATCGAGGATAGATATAGATTAACGAGGTTAGTCGATAGAGGGGATAGACGTACTACTATATACCTATTTCGAGCATTAGAAGGATACGTATAAAATGCGTACTAATTAATCTAGTGCTAATTATTATCCTATATATCAAATCGCCTAGTAGGAGATAGTGCTTTAGGGTTCCTAGTCGGCGAAATAGTCTATAGGTAATATAATAACGTTAAGTAGGTCTTCGCCGTCGATATATCCTTATATAATTAAACGTTAGATATAGTAGGTAGCATTAAATACGCACTGCTAAGGATATATATCGTAGGACGTTAATAACTATTTTCCCGGCTAGCAAAATAGTCTGCTCGTAGCTTAATAATTTCTATAAACAGTACTAAAAGCGCCCTACTTACGATATAAAAGCCTCGATAGTTAATTTCCTAGCTAGTAGGATAGTCTACTCGTAGCTAGATAATTTGCATAAATAGCACTAACTACGCCCTGCCGCCGATCCGAGCCTTAATAGCTAACTTCCTAGCTAGCGAAATAGTCTACTCGTAGCTTAATAATTTCTACGGATAGCACCGAAACGCCCTACTTACGATATAAGAGCATCGATAATTAACTTCCCGGCTAGTAGAATAGTCTACTCGTAGCTTAATAGATTCTATAAGCAGTACTATAAGTGCCCTAGGGTTTCCCGGTCGGCGCGATAATATACGGGTAGCGTAAGGATACTAGCCGGGGCTTAGTCGTCGGTACGTCCTTAGGGATAAAATAATAGTTGTCTTAACTAGCGTTAAAGATGCCCTACTAGCGATATACATCGTAATAACGTTAAATACCATTTTCCCGACTAGCAAAATAGTCTGCTTATAGCTTAATAGTTTCTAAACAACCCTAATAGCGCCCTATTTGCGCTAGACTAGCCCTAGTAATTGATTTTATAGCTCTTACTCTACCTATTTATGTTTTCGTATATATCTTACTATCGCTATATTGTACGCGATTAATAGCTACGTCTCGTCTCGTATATATAGACTAGCTAGGTTATAGACAATTTATAAATTTTACTTTATATAGGGTATCGTAATATAAAATTGTATATAGTATATAGCGTTTTAGTAGATACTAACCGACTAAACTATAAAGCTATCCTAATATAGAGTACTAATAGATTATAGCATTAAAGTTAGAGGGTTGTCGACGAGATTCTAGTAATATATCGTAGGCGATAGCGGTTTATATAAAAGCTAGAAAAAAAAACATAGTTACTAATTAATAGTACTAGATCCGAATATATATAGGCGCGAGAGCGATTACTCGAGATATATATATTAAAACAAAAGGAGTTAATATCGCGCTCGATATCTTAGCTATATAGCGACATTCTTTATACTTACTATAACTACGATACTGCTATTACTCTTACCGGAGCTCCTCGATATAGTTTTTTAGTAGGTAGTAAGCGAAACACTATCTAAGCGACGAGTAATACGTTACGACGCGAACGACTCCTATAATCGACGCCCGCTATTTTCTATATATCGATACTAGCGCCGATCGTACTTAGGCGTCTATAGGGCATTGTATACCGCTACTCTATATACGTAGCCGAGGGATCTTATCGTCCTTACGGTATAGTATAAAGATCCGATCTTTATACCGGTCGTCTTCGTATCTATAATTATAGACGATACCTACGTAATCGAATAATAGTAATTCGCTCGACTAGACTCTATCCTAGCGGATATATATATACGGGTAGATAGAGAAAATAAAAGAGATAATAGTAGTAGTAACGTATACTATATAGAGTCTAATACTATCCGAGTCCTATTGCCGCTAGCTAGCTATACGGTATATATAAGGCGCCTAGCCGCGCTATAGGTAGTAAAGGGGCCGTTCGATAATAGCTAGGAAGAGCTAGCGATATAGGGTTATATTCTAGACTACGTTATATTGCCGACGTATAACGTATAGGTTAGATACCGTACTAAAGTTAAGACCGAATAGTAACGGATAATCGATAAGATATTATACGAACTACGTTATTACGTTAACCGTTTTCGCCTATTCGGGGCGCTCCGCGACTTAGATAATTCGGTACTAAGGCCGATCCGCGTAGGTAGTATGTTAGTAGATAACCCGGTTAAGTAGTTAGTACGAAGCCTCGCCCTCCTTCGTAATTAGGCTAAAACTATCGACTCTCTATAGCTAAAGGACGGCGGAGTAGCGTTAAATATACTTAGCTAGGACGATAGTAACTAGCCGTACTAGACGTTCGGCTTCGATTAGGAGCCCGCGAGGCAGCATTTAGCGTTAGCTAAGGTCGCTATAGTATTCGGTAGGTTACTAGAGTACTAGGATAAAAATAACCTAGTAGACTAATACCGACTATAGTAAGGGCAGATTACGTTTATAGCGTTATTTAACGCTATAGCTCTAGCAATACGCCCGCCTTACCTATCCGTAACCTACTAGCCGACAGCCTAGACTAGACGGGCTAAGTGCCGTACTTCGGTCTACCTATATTATATAAGACGGTAGTTCTCTAAACTATTTAAGGACGTTATCTAGTAACCGTAGTAGGGGTTAGATATATCGACGTAGAAGGGTATATTACGAGTATTCCTTATTATATATCGCTAGAGAAGCTAGTATACGAGTCGATATATAGTCGAGGAGCTACTCGATGCCCTAATAGTACTAGACGCCGATACCGAACCTTCCTACGACTAGAATATAATCGCTAGTATAGTAGCGGATATAGAAGCGTATACTCTCTCCGATACGGAGTTTAGTAGATATAATCTAGCGGATAAGATACTAGTACGGCTCTCGGTATATATATTACCTATTATTCTAGTATCGACTAAAGGACGAGATAATAAGGGAAGGTAGGCGGTATTGCGGTACCTATTATTAGGTTCTAATTATACGCGCTTTAACCTACGTACTAGCGACTTTAATATACGAAGCGAAGCGGTCTAGTATAGGTTACGGTGCTTATAGTATAATAGAGTATATATATATATATATATATTAGTAGTCGGACGTATAAAGGTTAGTTACTATAGATACGTAATAATGTTTATATAATCCTATATAAAGTGATTTGTATACCGTTGCAGCCTAGATATTTTACTATTAGTTAAAGAGGTTAGTATACGATATAATAGCTTATAGATTTTGTTATCTAGTAAAGAGGTCGGTATATAAGATAGCTGCCTATAGATTTTGCCGTCTAGCAAACCGGTCGGTATATAAGATAGCAGCGCGTAGATTTTGCTATCTAGTAAAGAGGTCGGTATATAAGATAGTAGCGTATAGATTTTGCCGTCTAGTAAAGAGGTCGGTATATAAGATAGCTACCTATAGATTTTACTATCTAGTAAACGGGTCGGTATATAAAATAGTAGCGTATAGGTTTTCCTATCTAGTAAAGAGGTCGGTATATAAAATAGTAGCGTATAGGTTTTGCTATCCGATAAAGAGGTTATTATATAAGATAATAGCGTATAAATTTTGCCGTCTAGTAAACGGGTTAGTATATAAAATAGTAGTACATTTAATTTGCTGTCTAGTAAACGGGTTAGTATATAATATAATACTACTTTTAATTCGCTATCTAGTAAATAGGTCGATATATAAGATAGTAGCGTATAGATTTTGCTATCTAGTAAATAGGTCGATATACGATACGCTATCTCGGATATTTTACCGTCTAGTAGATAGGCTAGTATATAAGATAATAACCTATAGATTTGCTATATAGTAAAATAGTCGTTATATAAAATAATAGCCTATAGGTTTCGCTATATAGCGAATAGGTTAGTATATACGATAGTCGCCTAAGGGTTTAACCGTCTAGTAAATAGGTAAGTATATATAATAGGGACCTATAAAGCGAGTTAGGATTATCGAAAGTAGAGAAGTATTAGAGAGAACTATAAGGGTAAGAGTAATAAGGGAGTAAAATATAGCAAACTATTATAAAGTAAACTATACGGAAGTAAGATATTATAGAGTAAACTATAAGATTTAAGTTAGAGATACGGTTTATATTCGAGTTCGAGTTTAAGGCGAAATTAGAGATAAAGTTTGAGTTTAGATTCGGAGTTAGATTAAAGTTTAAGACAACGTTTAGGTTTAAGTTTAGGTTTAAGTTTAAGTTTGAGTTTGAGTTTAAGTTTGAGTTTGAGTTTGAGTTTGAGTTTGAGTTTGAGTTTGAGTTTGAGTTTAGGTTTGAGTTTAGGTTTGAGTTTAGGTTTGAGTTTAGGTTAGAGTTTAGGTTAGAGTTTAGGTTAGAGTTTAGACTATAGGGCACTTTAGGATTAGGGTTAGGCGTATAGCGGGCGTATAGTAGGGCGCCGGCGTCGGGCTAATTAGCTATAACTAGCGATATAGTAAGGGCCGCGGGCTAATTAGCTATAACTAGCGATAGGAACGCTCGCTCTTACGCGCGATATCGATAAGCTTTATTTACTATTTATCGCTTTCTTTATAAAACTATTCTCTATTTATTCGATATTATAATATCGAAGATATAAAAGAATATATTCTCGCGCCTACTCGTAGGCTACCTATATATATTATAAACTAAATAAGAAGGCAGTCGTATTCTTAGTTATATTTTAACTATATCCGTATTAGGCTAATTAGCTATAACTAGCGATATAGTAAGAGCCGCGGGCTAATTAGCTATAACTAGCGATAGGAACGCTTACTTTTACGTATAACGTCGATAAGCTCTATTTACTATTTATCGCCTCCCTTATAGAACTATTCTCTATTTATTCGATATTATAATATCGAAGGTATAAAAGAATATATTCTCGCGCCTACTTATAGGCTACCTATATATATTACGAGCTAAATAAGAAGGCGGTCGCATTCTTAGTCGTATTTCGACTATATCTATATTAGGCTAATTAGCTATAACTAGCGATATAGTAAAGGCCGTAGGCTAATTAGCTATAACTAGCGATAGGAACGCTCGCCTTTATATACGACGTCGACTAGCTCTATTTACTATTTATCGCCTCCTTTATAGAACTATTCTCTTAGAGTACTCTCTATAAGCTATACCGCGAAGATACCCTCCGCGGCCTTTACGAAGTAGTCTTAATAACTCGCTATACTCTATATACTACTAAGGATATATTTAATAGTAAAGTCGGTATCTATACTAAGGTAAGTCTCGCCTTTATCCCTTTAACGCGCCGCCCGTTATATACTAACCTAAGTAGGTTTATATCTATAGCGCGACTTTATCTATACGTAGCTTCGCTATCCGCGTTACTTTTAGTCTCCTCTATACTAGTAAGAAAGTTCTATAGGAATCGCGAAGATGCCCTCTACGGCCTTCGCGAAGTAGTTTTAATAACTCGCTATACTCTATATACCGCTAAGGACGTATTTAATAGCAAAGTCGGTATTTATACGAAGGTTAGTCTCGCCTTTACCTCTTTAACGCGCCGCCCGTTATATACTAACCTAAGTAGGTTTATATTTATAGCGCGACTTTATCTATATATAGCTTCGCCGTCCGCGTTACTTTTAGTCTCCTCTATACTAGTAAGAAAGTTCTATAGGAATAGTTAAAGCGCCTTATCGCCGGTAGCTTAGTCGTTCTTATACTAATAAATAATAAGTTCGTATCTCGCGCTATTATCGCTACTATTACCGCTCGACTACTAGAGGGACTTTAGTAGAATCTACCTAAGCTTAATCTTGCCTTTACCCGTCCCGAGGAGTTAGAGCTAGATCCTACTATAGAATATCTTATAGTAGAGGACCGTAGCGGACTTTTCGAAGCTAATCGGTATACCTTACTTAGCCTTTAGCGTATAATACGCGAGGGTTTCCCCTTATTAGAGTACCTCGTTAGTATATAGCCTTATATTTCGGCGCCTAAGTATTTTAAAGTATAGCCGAAGCGAGATCTAAGCTCTATCCTAGTTAATAACTCTAATAAGAGCTTCGAGAATATTAATATAGTTAAGTACTAGCCTTCTAAGCCTAATAGTACTCTAGACGCCTTCTAACTAGAAGTGCTCCGTCGTATTCTAACGGTACGTCTTGCTATTATTTAAGGCCTACCCGGTACTAGTAAGACCTATATCTCTATATAAGCTATTAAAGTAATACTCGAGAACTAGAATAAGGGAGATCTACTAATAATTATCGCTTATTAGACTAACTACGCTATCGACTAGTTTTTACGTTATATCGCTATATTCGAGGAAGAATTTATACGTCTCGGTAGTCGTAGTAAGGATAAGGATATCGTTAAGCCGCTTTGTTAGAATACGACGAAGCGCTTCTAGTTAGTAAGCCGCTTCGCTAGGATACGACAAAGCGCTTAAAAAACATTAAAGTAAGAAGGCGTTCGTATTCTAAGTCGTATCTCGACCGCGCCCGCGTCTAGCTAATTAGCTATAACTAGCGATACGGCCCTCGCTCCGTTAGAACGCGACGGAGCGCTTCCGGTTAAGAAATATACGGGGTACGCATTCCCCTATCCCTTACCCTCCGGTTCCGTAAGTAGGGATTTACCTATCTTCTTAGCTATACTTTTAGTCTTATATTAAGTATACGAGGTACCCTTTCCCGAAATCTAGCTAACCTATCTACCCGATATTAATTAAATATTATTAGAACCTAGCTAACTATCTAATTAAATAGCCTTCTTTCGCTATTATAGAAGGCTACTACGAACCTTACCCCGTATCTCGTATTACTCCGCCTATCGCCTAGTAAGGACTTTTACCTTTAATAATAGACCTACTAGTAATACTCTTTAGGTTTACTTATCCTACGGTCCGATAGAGGAATAACTTAAAACTTTTAGTATACACCTAAAACGCCTAGTTTTAGGTACGTATCTAAAGTTTTAAGTTGTTTACGGTATCCTTTAATTGCTAGCCTTTAGGTTTTATAACGTCTACGGGAAGGCCGTAGGCAGTATACGAACCTACTTATACGCACTGCTTTATACGTAAAATATACTACGCTACTATTCCTTACTCTCTTATATATAAAATACATCGCTAGAAAGGGGTAGCCCTTTCTAGTATTAGTAGTTTCCGCGAGATAGAACTACTACCTCCTCGAATTCTATACTTATTAGCGCGGCTTATATATAAGCTTTGCCCTCCGCTATTAACGGAATTAATACGATACTACCTAAAGGATAGCGTAAGCTACTCGGTACTAAAGAGGAAGAGCGGAAGAAGAAGGCCGAACGTACTATAAGGAAGTTAGCGAGTACGGCTCTACGACGAGCCTAGAAGAAAGCATAGCAAGCCGAGTAAGACCTAGGCGTAGTATCTTCTTCGTCTACGCTACTACTATATCTAGCCGCTATATCGTCTACCTCCTCGGCTACCTAATCTATCCCCTATATTAACCCTCTGCTTCGTAGCTAAATAGGCATAGTAGGTAGTTAAATACTCTAGAGTTAGCACTATTTAGCTAGTTAGGGACGGCTACTTCTCCTAGTACTACGACTACTACCGCTCTCTTTATAGATAGCGCTACGTATAAATACTAGAGATAAGCTATAGCTCCTCGCTACCTATATTAACTAGCTTAAGATCGACGATATTATCGCGGTAGTCGATTAATTTGCTAGAGCTAACGCCGCTAGCTCTACTCTAAGGGATAGTACTTCTACGTCTATCGTTTAATAATCGATCGTATAGGCTATCCCTACCTACGACTAGCCTCGGTTAGCTATTCGGCGGGCTCCTTTACGTCCCCTTCTCCCTAAAATAGATAGCACTTAACTAGTATACCTATCTAATACTCTCCCTTCGTATATAGGTCCTCTTACCCTACGTAGAATAGTTTACCGCCCTACTCCGATAGCTACTAGACCCCCTTCGTCCGCTATAGTATAATCCCTACTAGCGCTAGCTTCTATACTAGCGATACCTCCTACGCTAGCTTCTATACTAGCGATACCTCCCGCGCTAGCTTCTATACTAGCGATACCTCCTACGCTAGCTTCTATACTAGCGATACCTCCCGCGCTAGCTTCTATACTAGCGATACCTTCTACGCTAGCTTCTATACTAGCGATACCTCCCGCGCTAGCTTCTATACTAGCGATACCTCCCGCGCTAGCTTCTATACTAGCGATACCTCCCGCGCTAGCTTCTATACTAGCGATACCTCTCTAGCTAGCTTCTATACTAGCGATACCTCCCTAGCTAGCTTCTATACTAGCGATACCTCCTACGCTAGCTTCTATACTAGCGACGCCTTCCTAGCTAGCTTCTATACTAGCGACGCCTTCCCCGCTAGCTTCTATACTAGCGACGCCGCCTAAGCCTAACTCCTAAGAAAGCGTAGCTTATTCTTCCCTATTACTAGCTTCGAAGTCTACTACTTAACCTACTTCGCTAACTCCTTAAAGAAGTCTCTCCTTCCCTCCTATTTTAGAGAGCCCCTCGTTACTTATAACGCTATCTAAGCTAGACTCCTAAGTAAGCGTAGCTTATTCTCCCCTATTACTAGCTTCGAAGTCCGCTACTTAACCTACTTCGCTAACTTCTCGAAGAAGTCTTTTCTTCCCTCCTATTCTAGAGAGCCTCTCGTTACCTACTTTAAGAGACGGGACGAATTAACTACTAGCCTCGGTATAGCGTAGTCGACCGATCGTAAGCGCGAGTATATCTAAGTCTAATTCTAGAGATAGCATTCCTAGCTCTAGCTTAAGGCGAAGCCTATCTAGATTAAGAGATAGTATTACTAGGTCTAATTTAAGAGAGAGCTTATAAAGGCCTCGTCTTAGAGCTTACCTATCGTAGCTATAACGCGGGCTCCTACTATATATCTAGCTAAATCCTAGAGAGCGTAACCCGCGCCCTACCTTACTAGAACCCCTACTACCGCTACGACCTACGCTACTACGAGGTCGGTAGGGTTAAGACGATAATAGCGACGTTACGCTCGAAAGCTCGCGAGTACCTTTAGTAACTAGTAGTTTAATCTAATCGGATTTAAGTAGTTCTTTAAGTAGCGACGCTAGGGTTAATTCCGACGAGGAACTAGATAACCTACCTATTATATCGACCCCTTATAGTCGGATAGTACTTTACTAAGCGCTCGCCGTAGATAGTTGCTCTTATAAGTATTCCTAAGACTAGGATACGGACGCGGAAGAAGAGGAGCCGATACCGCCTAAAGTTATACTCGTAGAATTTGTTACTAAGGGTACTACCGCTACCTTCGCCTAAAGTTAACTTTACTAGCTCCTAGATATACTTACGTACGTCGTAGAGTATAGTAAGCTCCCGATATATATATACGAGTAGCTCTTAGGCGTCGACTAGCGTAGACTCCTCGCTAGGTAGGTTAATAGGGTACCTTCTACGGTCCTATTACTTAAGAAGTCGTATCTTATATCTACTAATTAGCTATTTTATATTACTCGATACTAGGATATTAACGTACTTCTCCTCCCTATAACCTTACTTACGACCTATAGAGCCGGTATTCGGTTATTCTATATACCTCGCTTTATAAAGACTATTACTTATAAGTAGTATATACTAGTAGGCCGCTCTCCGATATAACCCGAACGCTATAAGTATATACGGATCGCGACTAGACTCGATACTTCTAGATTTAATACGTACCTCTTCTTCCCTAACCTTCTACTCCCTAAAGCGAATCGAAATCGGAAGATCGACCGGCAACGTCGCTATTATATAAACAAGCGTAAATAGGCTTACTTTATTAATACTATCCTTATTCCTACGCTTCGCGATACTTATCCTTCTCGAGTGCTCGTATATTATCCCCTATCCTTCTAGTAAGTATATAATCGCGTATACGCTCGATAGAAATAAGGCGTAGAAGGTAATAATCGTAACGTTAGCGAAATCTCTTATAATATTATAGATCTACTATCGGCAAATTAAGACCCTATAGTCGACGTAGCTATACTACGACTATATTGTTTATAGTAGGGTATTAAACGTCGGTTACGTCGAGACTTAGATATATATTAGCGGCGTATAGAACTAGTTATTATATAGTATAGGACTAAAATCCGTCTAGAGATATAGACTCCCTTAGAGCTTAAAAAACTCCTCGATTAGTCCCTCGAGCGCTAGTTTAACCCTATATATCGTAATATAGACCGCGCTTAGTTCGACCTTACGTAGGAAGACATCTCTACTAGACTAGTAGTCGAAGACGTAGTAGTATCTCCGCTTATCGCCCTTTACCGGATAGCCTATAGCGTTGCGAAGACTAGCGGCCTTAATATCGAGCATCCTTAAGTATACTAGTAGTTCGGTATATAAGAGGCTTATAGTATCTAAGGCAAACTACTCTATAAGTCCGTAGAGCGGCTTAGTAGTATCGGCTTCTTCTAAGGATATAATATATCGAAGGATCTCTTCGCGTCTATTAACCGAACGGTAGAACCTATTTTTAGTTAGTTAATACTACCGCTTCTTGTATTCTCCTAGTCTACTATCGACTAGGTAGCCGCTATTACTTTCCTTATTATCTAAGATACTACATTTCGCCGAGCTCGTATTTTAGACGCCTTTAAAGCGGAAATTATATAGGCGTATAATACGCTAGATAGCTACGCCTCGAGTACTATTCCCTTTAGCGTATAAGGAGAGGTTCGCACTTACTAGGATCTACTCTATTAGCCTAATCTGCCTATAACTCGCCTAAGCCTAACTAAGGGAGTAGACGGGCGTTATACTTACTAGCCTTTCTTTATACTCGAGAGTAAGTACGTCGTCGACTTTATACGTTTGTAGTTAAACCGCTAGCTCTTTATAATATATATAGTCCTTTCGTAAAGGTCCGTTAACGTAGGCGTAAATACCGCCTAACTCGATCGTATAACCTACGCTATTAAGGAAGCCTCTACGTCGGTAATACTTAATATACTATTCGACTTACTAACGACGACCTATAATAGTAGTTCCTTTAGTATAAAGTATAGACTCTCTCGTAATCGTTATAACCGGTTAGGCGTAGGCGATAGAGAGTAGGAAGGAAGTCGTCGGGGTTTAAATATTATAGTAAGCCTCTATACTACGTACGCCGCCTAGCTCCTAGCTAATCTCTTTAACTAGGTTTAACTACGCTTCTATACTACTACGCTCTAGTAGACCGCCTATGCTACCGACTTCCTCCGTAGCTAGCTCTAGGCTACCGGTTTAGAAAGGCTAGAGTAAGCTTTCTATAACTACGTAAAGGAGACGATCGACTAATTTGTTACTACTTACTAAACGTATCGAGTAGCGTATAGGGAGCGTAAGGGTAACGACTTAGAAGAGGATAACAACTCGGATTAGTACCTAGGTATCGTTAAATAGGCGCTTTAGCGATTAAGCTAGGTATATAAATACTACTATACTAGCTATATACTCTATATACTCTTAAAGCCCGATAAGCGCCTAGGGGATTAGGTACGGTTACGCTACTTCTTCTCGGAGGAAGTTACCGATAAAGAGAGAGCCGGTCTCTATAGCTTTTCGTACGACCTTATATATCGGATAACGGGCGGGAGACCTAATATTGTCGTCGCCTAGGGCGGTAGTAGTAATACTATAGAAGGCGGCTTTACCTTATTTACCGCTATCTAGCAAACCCGCCTTTAGCTACTCTTTAACTAGGACGACGGTTTTCGCCGCGATAGCTAGGAACGCCGACTATAGCGTAGGTAGGCGAGGTACTATTTCGACGCACTTGCCTTACTTAGTCGGGATTACCTAGACATTACGTAATAGTTTAAGTATAGTATAGGGCGTTATATAATAAATTAGATACGTATCCTTCCTACTTACGATAAAAGCAAAATCTATTAAGCCGTTCGATAGAAGAAAATACCTAGTACTACCGCTTAATACTAGGTAAAGTAGGTAGCCGCCGTCCTAGTTAGCGTAAGTAACTTTATTTAGAATAGCACTATCCCGTAGTATTAGTCGCTCGTTAGTACCGTAAAAAAGAAGAACCAACTTTATATAATATACCGCTATACTCCTAATCTGCTCTATAATTAAGGATAGTAGATAATTAGCGAAGATCTTATTAACTGCTTTATAGCGATGCGATAGATTTAGCGACTAAGAGAGCTAGATAATAGTAACTCTGCGTCTGCCGACGACGACGATAACGACGAGTAGATTCCGTCGCAAAATAGTAAGGCAAGGCTAGCCGAATACTAGGCATAGCTACCGCTTAATACGGCTACTAGATAGCGCCGACAATAGCAAAAACTTCGGGCGTACGCCTAAAACCGTAGTTATATAATAAGTGTATACTAATAAAGAAACTTTAAGTACGCACCTATTTAATACGTAGAATAGGTATATACCTAAAGTTCCTTTATTTGCGTATAGTCTCTATAATATTTAATCGTATAGTTAAAGAAGTAGATATAGGCCGGTTACTAAGTAGATAGCGCTTAAATAAGATTAAATAGCGAGCGACTAGCGTACTACTAAATAAACAGATAGCCTATTATATATAATAGCGTATAATCTAGGTTTATTACTTTATCGACTTTACTAGACTAGCGTCGAGAATAATAGGATTCTATTATACTATTATTGTTCTATATGCTTAGAATAACAAAATTGCTATATAGTACTAACCTCTCTTTATCCGGAAGCTGTACTATACTATTAGAGATAGAGCCTCGTAGTATAGGTAGAAATCTCGACCTATAAAGTCGGAAATTAGTATCTCGAAAGAGGCGTTCTCTACTACTATATATAGCGATCTATATTTACTCGGAGCTATAGAACACCGCTAGATATTCTATTATACTATCTACTTAATATATAGATTACTATAGCTCTTAACCCTTATATATACTATAGGGTTATCGAGGACGATAACGAGGTAGACTAACTTTACTTAATAGGCCCTAAATTCTTTATATAGTTAACTACTTAAGGAACGAAATTATTACGTAGTTGTATAAGCTAGAAGGACTATAATTAATTAAATAAAGACGTTATTACTTATTTATATGCTTATATAATTATTTATGTAATTTAATATTACGGAGACTATTTCTATAATCGTAGTATTATATACCTAATCTAAGAACATTACCTTTAAGTAGCGTAGGGTTCTCTTCCTCTATCGACACTTTACATAGAGTAGCCGTACCCTCTTCTATTACTAGTAGCTCGCGTTCCTTCGCTATACTTAGTCGCTATAGTACGACGAGCGTAATATCGTTATCGTACGCCTCCTCCCCCTCTAGAAGTTCGATTAGAGTTATATCTACTATGCCGTTCGCTAGGTAGGCGATACTATAGCGCTACTAATATATAATCGTTCCTAAGACTTTAACGTTACCTTCGAGGTTAAATGCCCCGATTCCGATCTCGTACTCTATCTTGCTATATAGTAGTTTAAGGTTATAGCGAAGCGCCTTAATATCCGCTATCGTAACGTTAAAGTCCGGTAGATAGTAATAAACTAAGAAGCGATACTATATTAATAGCTAAGTTTTCTTATCGAGTCTATACCGAGTATAACGCTTAAGGCTAAATATACCTTAAGTCTTATTACCTAGATCGGTAACAATCTAATATAAACACTAGTGCTTCCTATAATCTAGCGACTATAGCTACACTGCGCGAGAAACTAGAACATTATATATAAAACCGCCGTATACGAGTGCGACTAATATTAAGCAAAATCTAGTATATACCGCTAATCTATCCGCACTTTGCTATACGTCTTTTAACTACCGCCGATCCTTATCTCGTATATCCTAGAGTCTAGAACGTAAGGTCTATATAAACCGGAAATATACGAGGGCGACGTCGTAGAGTCGTAGAGGTACTAACGCCGAGCTACGATACCCGAAGAATGCATTATAATAACTTAAGTAGAGGTTGTCTACGAGGTGCTTAACAAATAGCAATTAGTCGTATATAGACCGCGACTACTACCTTAGTACACTCTCCGAGCTTAAGTTAATATATTCGTCGAGCCTCCTTTAACTACGTTCTCTATCGTATAGGTAAAGGTTATTCCTAAGACTATATAGCGGTCTAAATGCGGCTAACAATTATACTATCGTACTAGGCCTACTATTATTATAGCTACTCGTATTAATTAATACCTTATAAGACGTCTCCTATAGTATATTCTCGGGCGTCGGCGCTAGCCGCTAAGGATAATAAGGTAGCAAGTAACTACCCTATATAATCGAGAGTATACGGATATATATCGTTAAACTCCGTACCGGCAATAACAAGAAGTAGCGTTTGCGCTTCTTAATAGGTAAAGGAGGATCCGACTTCGTCTTAATTACGACCTCGCTAAACCGGAGACTAGGCTATATACTCGCTATTGCTATCCGAACCGCTTCGTCGCCGTAGTTAGTAAGTATAGGTATATATAATAAGGGTCGCAATTCGGGACTACCGTTAATATAGAGAGCGACTAGGACCGCCGTATATATCTAATTCTACGCGATAGTTCGAGTCTAACTATCGATACCGAATCCCGCCGGCTAGCGCTTATATTGTATCTACTACTCCCTATCTATACTATAGTTATAAGCAACCTAGACTTTATAGTCTCTATACCTAACGTTTACTAGGTAGCGTAGGATTTAATTCTTTAGCTCGATCGATAGTTCGGAGAATAATATCCTCGCCTTAATTAGATAGTAGTATAAGGTTGTTATAGTAAGTAGTAATAATAAGCGTTTAATAGAACTTTAGGTACGTACCTAAAATTTTCTTACGTTATACCTTATATAACCTTATATAACCTTATAGGCTATTACCTAATACTAGTACGGATAAGCGTTTAAAGCAAATATCGCTATTAGACGCGGGATATACCGCTAGCGGCAAATACGTAGTCCGTACGTAATATAACTTTTCTTCTTTTATAAACCTGCTCCCTCTTCTTAACTTAAATATTAATATTAACCTTCTGTAGTACTTACTATTACTAGTACTAGAATAGGTGCATACCTAAAGTTTCTTTAAAAACACTAATAGTTAAACTATTTTCGAAAGAAATACATTACTATAATCGCGAAAAAACTATAGCTATAAGTTCCCTACTTATCCCTAGCGCGCGTAAGCGCAAATTAGGTACTAGTCCGCTAAGCGACCCGCCCTAAACCCCGACGTCTACTACTAAGAAGCAGTATACCCTACTACTTAGCCTCGGCGATCCTTCCTTAAAAGAATCGCTAGCAAAGAAGGCTAAGACTGCTAATACGCCTAAGAAGTTAACTAAAGCTAAGTAGGATAAGACTATCGGTATAGAGATAGACTAAGATAAGCTTAACCTAGCCGAGTAGAGGTTTAAGGAAGGTCGCGTTAATAGCTTTAAGGCTATTATAGACAAGACCCGCGGCGTAGTAACGGCCCTATCCTATAGTTAAGGTATCTATATAGCCGCCTACTCCTCTAGATCTATTAAGAACGAGACTACCGTAGGAGCTATAGAGATCCTAGTCGGCGACTAGTTCGTACGTATAATAACGAAGCTCGAGCTAGCGTTTAAGTATTTCTACTTATATCGCGTCGTAAGTATAATAGGCCTAAGTATACCCCCTTTTTTTATTCTTTTTTTCCTTTACCGTTATATCGATTCTACTTAAAAGATAAAACTTTAGGTATATACCTATTCTACGCGTTAAATAGGTACGTACCTAAAGTTTCCTTAAAATACTACGATTTAGGTATACGCCTTAAGTCAACTCTAAAGATAAAACTTTAGGTATATACCTATTCTACGTATTAAATAGGTACGTACCTAAAGTTTCTTCGAAGGTTTATAATTTAGGTATACGCCTAAAGTTTCTATATTCTTAATTCTCCTCTTTAGAATAGTACTAAGTTATTATAGCGAATATTTAGTAAATACGAGAGCGCGTCGGCTAAGTACGCTAGACCCCTAGCGGGCATTCGCCGTAAGGCTAGACCGACTAAGCGTAAGGGCAAACAGCCCGTTTTATTAGAATACGTTAGCGATAGCGAAGACGCCTAAGGTTTAGACGATATAGTAAAGTAAGACCCTAATAACGACGTCGATAAGATAGATATCGACGAGAAAGATAACAGTAACTAGTAGAGCTACCGACTCTAGCTTACGCCGAATAAGATCCTTAAGACTATCTCTAGCTTTACTAAAGGCTAGATTAAGATTAAGAGTATAATCGCGGAGGACGACGACGTCGTAGATCGCGCCCTTTCCGGCCCGCGCTATCCCGATACCGTTAAGGGCAACCTAAAGTATATAGCCTTTATCTATATCCGCGCCGTATAGAAGATAAAGGTTATTCTAGACTCCCTCGATCCTATAATCGATCGGCTAGATCTAGCGTATATTCTTACGTTCTTCGTAGGCACTCCTACTACGCTTTATAGACCTACTCTCTAGCTAGTCTACCTAGTCCTAGAGCTAGATATTTGCGGAGAAGACCTCTATCGAGGACTACTACTCTTATACCTATATAATAAGATAAAGAACAAGAATAATAATAATAACGCGGTTAACCTATTACTCGAGCCGATAAAAATCTCTCGCGTCGCTACTACTACTATCCCGGTCTATATTAACCCGAAAGCTAGCCGAGTAAATACTAAGGAGTAGGACGAGCGTATAGGTAATATTATAGAGCAGTTGCTAGACCTCGCTAAGAAGGGTCTCTATAATAGATCTACTACTACGGAGATGCGGTATATATAAGCTAATACCGATTTAGATACTACGCTTAAGACCTTCGATATTTTGTCTAAGCGCGGTAATATAAATCTAGGGACTAGCCTACGCCTAGATAACTTTACTAATAACGAGGCGCGCATTACCTATATTAATAACATTATTAATACTACCGGTAGCGTACATCTATATCTATAGCTATTTAGCGATCCTACTAAGATCGAGCGCTTAGGGTTCGATACCGTAATGCCTAAGATTAACGTAAGCGACGTATAAGCCTTTTAATAGCGGTACGCCGAAGATACTAATAATAAGCGTACTAGCGCCTATAATACCGATAGTACCCTAGTTATCGATAGTAAGATGTTTGCGCTTATTAACTCCGCTATAAACTAGAAGAGCGCTAAGGTATCTACGTTCGAGGACGCCTATACTATACTCGGCGTTATACCCGAAACGTTAAGCGTACTAGACGGCTTTACTAAGTTAGGATTTAAGGCTATATACTACGGGCTAAGCTTATAGCCTTAGTAGGTGTCTAGTGCTACGTACCTTAAGCGTATAATGCTCTCTCCCGCTTAGTTCGCTATTATAGGCAACGACGTTAGCCTCGGTAAGACTATTTAGGTCCTTATAACGATCTACGAAATAGCGAAAGAGACTACCTACTAGATTAAGGTCTACGATAGTAAGTTTTCCCTACGATTTATTATAAAACTTTAGGTACGTACCTATTCTTACGAGATTTAGGTACGTACCTAAAGTTTTATTATTTCCGATTATTATAATCTTTAGGTATATATCTAAAGTTCCTTCCTACTAACGAAACTTTTACTAACTTCTTATATATAGATAAGGTCCGTACCCGTATAAGCGTCGTAATAAATATAGCTACTACGAAGTACCTAGAAGCCTATCGCGACTAGTTTCCCCCTAACTAAGCGCTTAAGAAGCGAGATATTATCGAGAAGATATAAGCGAGCGACGAGGCATTTAATCGTAAAGTATCTATACGCTTAGCTATATCGACTCTTAGTCTACGCTCTAAGTACCGCCTACCGATTATCGTCTACCTACCGAATAGTCTTACGGCTTAGCTTACTAATACCGGTATATACTTCTACGATCTAGATAGTAACCGTTCTAAGTATATTTATATATATACGTTCTATTTACTCGGTATTAAGAAGAATTAGCGAGATAATTAGTTTACCGAGTCTATATCTATCCCTACAAACCTCGAGGCTCTAAAGAGTTAGTTAGCCTCTTAGAGCGGCGATAATAAACAAACATCGCGAAATCTAGTACTTACTACTTACTAAGTACTATCTAGATAGATCCTCGAGGTTAGATAGACCGTTAGGGTCTCTAAGAAGCGTACTATAGCTTATAACGAAGATAATAAGGACGCCGACGACTAAGTAGGCGATATCTTAGACGACGAGGATAGAGGTACTACGCTTACCGACCTCTAGTAGGCAGAGCTTATAATATTAAACGTCCTACTTATCCTAAAAGACTCGTTCTCTCTTATCGCGGCCGACGAGGGTTATACGGTAGGCAATCCTAAGGCAAACTAGACTAACGTACTATATAAGTTACATCCGTAGAATAGTATAGCTATTATCTCGGATACGGTTATTCGTAACTATATATATAATATAGCATCGATTGTCCGCTTTAGTTAGCGCTAAGTTAAGAACCTCCTAGATTTAGGTTCTAGTATTAAGAAGAATAGCCTAGACGTCGAGGAATATAGATATCTATCTTATAAGTTCGAGACACTCTACGACCGTAACTAGAGTAAGATTCTAGATACTCTATATAGGCTTATAGGCTACCCGAATCTCCTACTTAACCGGTACTACTTAGCCGCGCTCTATTCTAAAGCGATCTATAAGGCGATAGGTAGTACGGCTAATATCGGCTTCGTAATACTACTACTTCTAAGTCTAGTCTAAATCTGCTATATTAAGGGCTAAACACTTATAGCGAATAGCGTCGACTATCGTATCGGCGCCGATATCCTACCTATATACTTCTATAATATCGAGATTCGTATAGACGATACTAGCTATACGATCTATAATATAGCCTATAGGTAGTTTACTAATATAGTAGAAACTAAGCGTCTTTATACTATAAACGAAGACGATAAGACCGGTTACGCTACTAGCCTACGCCGTTAGCTTATACTAACCTCTAACAACCCTATTAGCTTAGTTATACTAAGACGCCGCTTAGATATAAGTACTAAGCTTATTAACTTACTATAAGTTTTCTAAAACTTTAGATATATACCTTTTTTAGCTACGGTTTAGGTATATACCTAAAGTTTCTATAATTTAGATATTGCTAACCTTTTATTATAGGACTAATAGCTCTATCGACCCTTTTACGTATATTTATATATCGCTTAAGGGTAACCTCTAGACGCTACCGCCCTCCGATCGATTTAGCTACCTTAACTTCCTCTACCGCCTATCGCCGAAGTATTATACCTTCCTAGAGATCTTCCGTAACGTCGTACTTATCTAGTTACTAAAACTCGTAGTCTAGGCCTACGAACCTATCTCTCTCTTAATTATCGAGGCTATATATAGCCTACTCTAGATCGAATATATTATAATCCGCGCTAGTATTAGTAATCGTAGCCGCGTCTTAGCCGAGCGCGCTTTTCTAAACGACCCTAACGTTCGCGTTATAATTATATCGTCGCGTATAGGCGCCGAGTCCGCTAACTACTAGAAGGTAGCTTACTATATAGTTATACTCGACGCCGTCTCGTTCCGTATTAAGCTTTAAGCTAGCGGTCGACTTTACTATATAGGCTAAGAATACCTAGTAACGGTCTATATCTTAAATATTAACGAAACTATCGATTAGGCCTTATAGTATAAATACGAAGTACGGTTCCTTAAGTAGATTCGCTCTACCTATACCCTTAGCCTAGAAGATATAGAGGTTATTATACGAGACTATCTATTCTAAAACAATAATACTAAATAGCGCGAGAACGACGCCGCGGAGGCGCTAACTAGTCTCGTTCGAGAGTCTATTAAGACGCGTATCTATACGGTTATAGCCGACGCCCTACTACGTACTATATATAGCGTACGCTCCCCTTATACTAACGTCTCTTAGTACGATATTAAGGATCCTATAGCGAAGAACCTATTACCTAACGAGACGCTATACCGTTTAGTATATAGTAGCGCGGTTACCTATAAGGTTATCGAATAGGTCTAAGAAAAGAGTAACCTAGATAACTACCCTAATCTCGTTAACGAGGACCTAGACCCCGCCGAAGTAGATAAGCTTAACGTTAAGCTAGTCGCTAAGTACGTCGAGGACTACTAGTACCTCTAGCGTAAGACTAGGCCCTTAGTTATCGACTAAGATAAGGTTAATAGACTCGTATAGTATTACGCCGACTAGCTTATATATATAGATACCGCAAAGCTAGCGTACTTAAGTAGAACCGGTATATTCTACTATTAAAACTTTAGGCGTATACCTATTATTATACTCTTTAGATATATACCTAAAGTTTCTTTTAAATGTTTCTAAGTTAATACTAATAATAATTATAGATATCGTATCCTAGTTCTACCGCTAGGTCGACTCGCTATCCGACTATATCCTTAATAGCCTTACCTACGTAGTAGAGTAGGATAGTATAGTAGTCCCTCTATAGCTTCGATAAGAGAGACCTCCGTTCTCCCTAATATAGACTATCCCTTCTATAGAAGATAACGAAGAGTAGCCGCCCTAGAAGCCTAACCTATTATCCCTCGGCGAGGAGGTTAAGAATAGTATTATTAATAGTAAGTAGAACGAATTAGTTACCGTAGTAAACTAGAAACTAAACGCTATAAAGGCGACCGACCTAGCCCGCGCTAAGGTTCGAAAGAGTCTACGCGAGCTTTAGAGCCTTATTAGAGAGTAGAAGGACTACGAGGATTAACTAATAGTATTTAAGGAGCGCTAAGCGGAGAAGGTAGCCGTAGCGTAGAAGAAAGCTTATATATTACTACCGCCGCTAGATAGTCCTCTACTATCTCTATCGCTACCTCTACCTCCCCTATCCCTAGATATAGTAAACGGCGATTTACTACTTCCTCTACCTCTAAGCCCGCGGCTAGCTACGGTTAACGATAATCTACTACGTAATCCTTCGCTATCTCTAAGTATTAACGATAATCTACTACGTAATCCTTCGCCGTCTTTAAGTAATAGCGAACTTACTAATCGCTTAGATATACTACCTACTCCTCTACCTACTCCCTTATCTAGACCCCTAGAGCCGACCGCTTAGAAGATCGCTACTACTATCTCGAATACTAAAGGTCTACGTAATAAGTTTATTATTATAAACCTACCTAGTTCGCTACCTATACCTAATAGTACCCGGGCGGCTAGCGAGATAGCGTTTATAGCTAGATTCGATCGGTTAAGTATATAGGAGCGAGTTCGGGTATACGATTACCTATAGGATCTATCGGGCGGTAGTTACTAGAAGTAAGGCAAGAACCTATTTAATAAGTAGTAGAGCATTCGGTAATATAGTTGTCGGTAATATAGTTAAAGCTAGTTCGTAGTAGTAGATGTCTCTCCTCTCCTATATTATATATATATATATCTACTAGTTAGTAGCTTAGGGCGGAAATGCGTCTATAGTAATAAAAGTTTAGGTATATACCTAAAGTCTCTTCCTATACTAACGTAGTATTAAAGTATCTATCTTAAAAAATATATATATTATCTATATTAGCGAAAGTTTAGGTATATACTAAAAGTTTCTCCCTCTACTAATATAGTATTAAGGTATCTAATATATATATATAATAGCTAGTTAGTTAAAAATTGTCTATAGCTATACGCGAATACGTTTAGTATATAGCTCGCGTTTAAGATATAGCTCGCTATCGCTTACGAGACGTCGCGTTTAAGATATAGCGAGATATCGCGTTTAAGATATAGCTCGCTATCGCCTTCGAGATATTACGTTCGAGATATCCGCTATCGCCTATAAGACGTTATATTCGAGATTTCTACTCTTACCTACGAGACGTCGTATTCGAGATATCGTATCTAAGATATCGTATTCGAAATATCGTATTCGAGATATCGCTTACTACTATAGGGCACTTTAGGGTTAGAATTAGGCGTATAGCGGGCGTATAGTAGGGCGCCGGCGTCGGGCTAATTAGCTATAACTAGCGATACGGTAAGGGCCGCGGGCTAATTAGCTATAACTAGCGATAGGAACGCTCGCTATCGCGCGCGACGTCGACGAGCCCTATTTACTATTTATCGCCTCCCTTATAGAACTATTCTCTATTTATTCGATATTATAATATCGAAGGTATAAAAGAATATATTCTCGCGCCTACTCGTAGGCCGCCTACGTATATTGCGAGCTAAATAAGAAGGCGGTCGTATTCTTAGTCGTATCTCGACTACGCCCGTATCGGGCTAATTAGCTATAACTAGCGATACGGTAAGGGCTGCGGGCTAATTAGCTATAACTAGCGATAGGAACGCTCGCCCTCGCGCGCGACGTCGACGAGCTCTATTTACTATTTATCGCCTCTCTTATAGAACTATTCTCTATTTATTCGATATTATAATATCGAAGGTATAAAAGAATATATTCTCGCGCCTACTCGTAGGCTGCCTACGTATATTACGAGCTAAATAAGAAGGCGGTCGCATTCTTAGTCGTATCTCGACTACGCCCGCGTCGGGCTAATTAGCTATAACTAGCGATATAGTAAGGGCCGCGGGCTAATTAGCTATAACTAGCGATAGGAACGCTCGCCCTCGCGCGCGACGTCGACTAGCTCTATTTACTATTTATCGCCTTTCTTATAGAACTATTCTCTTAGAGTACTCTCTACGAGCTATATTACGAAGATACCCTCCGCGGCCTTCGCGAAGTAGTCTTAATAACTCGCTATACTCTATATACCGCTAAGGACGTATTTAATAGTAAAGTCGGTATCTATACTAAGGTAAGTCTCGCCTTTACCCCTTTAACGCGCCGCCCGTTATATACTAACCTAAGTAGGTTTATATCTACGGCGCGACTTTGTCTATATATAGCTTCGCCGTCCGCGTTACTTTTAGTCTCCTCCGTACTAGTAAGAAAGTTCTATAAGAACCGCGAAGATGCCCTCCGCGGCCTTCGCGAAGTAGTCTTAATAACTCGCTATACTCTATATGCCGCTAAGGACGTATTTAATAGCAAAGTCGGCATCTATACGAAGGTTAGTCTCGCCTTTACCCCTTTAACGCGCCGCCCGTTATATACTAACCTAAGTAGGTTTATATTTATAGCGCGACTTTGTCTATATATAGCTTCGCTATTTACGTTACTTTTAGTCTCCTCCGTACTAGTAAGAAAGTTCTATAGGAATAGTTAAAGCGCCTTATCGCCGGTAGCTTAGTCGTTCTTATACTAATAAATAACAAGTTCGTATCTCGCGCTATTGTCGCTACTATTGCCGCTCGACTACTAGAGGGACTTTAGTAGAATCTACCTAAGCTTAATCTCGCCTTTACCCGTTCCGAGGAGTTAGAGCTAGATCCTACTATAGAATATCTTATAGTAGAGGACCGTAGCGGACTTTTCGAAGCTAATCGGCATACCTTGCTTAGCCTTTAGCGTATAATACGCGAGGGTTTCCCCTTATTAGAGTACCTCGTTAGTATATAGCCTTATATTTCGGCGCCTAAGTATTTTAAAGCATAGCCGAAGCGAGATCTAAGCTCTATCCTAGTTAATAACTCTAACGAGAGCTTCGAGAATATTAATATAGTTAAGTACTAGCCTTCTAAGCCTAATAGTGCTCTAGACGCCTCCTAACTAGAAGCGCTCTATCGTATTCTAACGGCGCGTCTTGCTATTATTTAAGGCCTACCCGGTACTAGTAAGACCTATGTCTCTATATAAGCTATTAAAGTAATACTCGAGAACTAGAATAAGGGAGATCTACTAATAATTATCGCTTGTTAGACTAACTACGCTATCGACTAGTTTTTACGTTATATCGCTATATTCGAGGAAGAATTTGTACGTCTTAGTAGTCGTAGCAAGGATAAGGATATCGTTAAGCCGCTTCGTTAGGATGCGACGAAGCGCTTCTAGTTAGTAAGCCGCTTCGCTAGGATACGACGAAGCGCTTAAGAAATATTAAAGTAAGAAGGCGTTCGCATTCTAAGTCGTATCTCGACCGCGCCCGCGTCTAGCTAATTAGCTATAACTAGCGATACGGCCCTCGCTCCGTTAGAACGCGACGGAGCGCTTCCGGTTAAGAAACATACGGGGTACGCATTCCCCTACCCCTTACCCTCCGGTTCCGTAAGTAGGGATTTACCTATCTTCTTAGCTATACTTTTAGTCTTATATTAAGTATACGAGGTACCCTTTCCCGAAATCTAGCTAACCTGTCTGCCCGACATTAATTAAATATTATTAGAACCTAGCTAACTATCTAATTAAATAGCCTTCCTTCGCTATTACGGAAGGCTACTACGAACCTTACCCCGTATCTCGTATTACTCCGCCTATCGCCTAGTAAGGACTTTTACCTTTAATAATAGACCTACTAGTAATACTCTTTAGGTTTACTTATCCTACGGTTTAATAGAGGAACAACTTAAAACTTTTAGTACGTACCTAAAACGCCTAGTTTTAGGTACGTACCTAAAGTTTTAAGTTGTTTACAGTATCCTTTAATTACTAGACTTTAGGTTTTGCAACGTCTACGGGAAGGCTATAGGCAGTATACGAACCTACTTATATATACTGCTTTATACGCAAAATATACTACGCTACTATTCCTTGCTCTCTTATATACAAAATATATCGCTAGAAAGGGGTAGCCCTTTCTAGTATTAGTAGTTTCCGCGAGATAGAACTACTACCTCCTCGAATTCTATACTTATTAGCGCGGCTTATATATAAGCTTTGCCCTCCGCTATTAACGGAATTAATACGATGCCGCCTAAAGGATAGCGTAAGCTACTCGGTACTAAAGAGGAAGAGCGGAAGAAGAAGGCCGAACGTACTACGAGGAAGTTAGTAAGTACGGCTCTACGACGAGCCTAGAAGAAAGTATAGTAAGCCGAGTAAGACCTAGGCGTAGTATCTTCTTCGTCTACGCTACTACTATATCTAGCCGCTATATCGTCTACCTCCTCGGCTACTTAACCTATCCCCTATATTAACCCTCTACTTTATAGCTAAATAGGCGTAGTAGGTAGTTAAATACTCTAGAGTTAGCACTATTCGGCTAGTTAGGGATAGCTACTTCTCCTAGTACTACGACTACTGCCGCTTTCTTTATAGATAGCGCCGCGTATAAATACTAGAGATAGGCTATAGCTCCTCGCTACCTATATTAACTAGCTCGAGATCGACGATGTTATCGTAGTAGTCGATTAATTTACTAGAGCTAACGCCGCTAGCTCTACTCTAAGGGATAGCACTTCTACGTCTATCGTTTAATAATCGATCGTATAGGCTATCCCTACCTACGACTAGCCTTAGTTAGCTATTCGGCGGGCTCCTCTACGTCCTCTTCTCTCTAAAATAGATAGCACTTAACTAGTATACCTATCTAATACTCTCCCTTCGTATATAGGTCCTCTTACCCTACGTAGAATAGTTTACTGCCTCGCTCCGATAGCTACTAGACCCCCTTCGTCCGCTATAGTATAATCCCTACTAGCGCTAGCTTCTATACTAGCGATACCTCCCGCGCTAGCTTCTATACTAGCGATACCTCCCGCGCTAGCTTCTATACTAGCGATACCTCCCGCGCTAGCTTCTATACTAGCGATACCTCCCGCGCTAGCTTCTATACTAGCGATACCTCCCGCGCTAGCTTCTATACTAGCGATACCTCCCGCGCTAGCTTCTATACTAGCGATACCTCCCGCGCTAGCTTCTATACTAGCGATACCTCCCTAGCTAGCTTCTATACTAGCGATACCTCCCTAGCTAGCTTCTATACTAGCGATATCTCCCGCGCTAGCTTCTATACTAGCGACGCCTTCCTAGCTAGCTTCTATACTAGCGACGCCTTCCCTACTAGCTTCTATACTAGCGACGCCGCCTAAGCCTAACTCCTAAGGAAGCGTAGCTTATTCTTCCCTATTACTAGCTTCGAAGTCTACTACTTAACCTACTTCGCCGACTTCTCGAAGAAGTCTCTCCTTCCCTCCTATTCTAGAGAGCCCCTCGTTACCTACGACGCCGCCTAAGCTAGACTCCTAAGTAAGCGTAGCTTATTCTTCCCTATTACTAGCTTCGAAGTCCGCTACTTAACCTACTTTACCGACTTCTCGAAGAAGTCTCTCCTTCCCTTCTATTCTAGAGAGCCCCTCGTTACCTACTTTAAGAGACGGGACGAATTAACTACTAGCCTTAGTATAGCGTAGTCGACCGATCGTAAGCGCGAGTATATCTAAGTCTAATTCTAGAGATAGTATTCCTAGCCCTAGCTTAAGGCGAAGCCCGTCTAGATTAAGAGATAGTATTACTAGGTCTAATTTAAGAGAGAGCTTATAAAGGCCTCGTTTTAGAGCTTACCTATCGTAGCTATAACGCGGGCTCCTACTACGTATCTAGCTAAATCTTAGAGGACGTAACCTACGCCCTACCTTACTAGAACCCCTACTACCGCTACGACCTACGCTACCGCGAGGTTAGTAGGGTCGAGACGATAATAGCGATATTACGCTCGAAAGCTCGTAAGTATCTTCGGTAACTAGTAGTTTAATCTAATCGGATTTAAGTAGTCCTTTAAGTAGCGATACTAGGGTTAATTCCGACGAGGAACTAGATAACCTACCTATTATATTAACCCCTTATAGTTAGACAGTACTTTACTAAGCGCTCGCTATAGATAGTTACTCTTATAAGTATTCCTAAGACTAGGATACGGACGCGGAAGAAGAGGAGCCGATACCGCCTAAAGTTATACTCGTAGAATTTATTACTAAGGGTACTACCGCTACCTTCGCCTAAAGTTAACTTTACTAGCTCCCGGATGTACTTATATACGTCGTAGAGTATAGTAAGCTCCCGACGTATATATACGAGTAGCTCCGAGGCATCGACTAGTATAGACTCCTCGCCGGGTAGGTTAATAAGGTACCTTCTATAGTCCTATTACTCGAGAAGTCGTACCTTATATCTACTAATTAGCTATTTTATATTACTCGATACTAGGATATTAACGCACTTCTTTTCCCTATAACCTTACTTGCGACCTATAGAGCTAGTATTCGGTTATTCTATACGCCTCGCTTTATAAAGACTATTACTTACGAGTAGTATATACTAGTAGGCCGCTCTCCGATACGACCCGAACGCTATAAGTATATACGGATCGCGACTAGACTCGATGCTTCTAGATTTAATATATACCTCTTCTTCCCTAACCTTCTACTCCCTAAAGCGAATCGAAATCGGAAGATCGACTAGTAATATCGCTATTATATAAACAAGCGTAAATAGGCTTACTTTGTTAATACTATCCTTATTCCTACGCTTCGCGATACTTATCCTTCTTAAGTGCTCGTATATTATCCCCTATCCTTCTAGTAAGTATATAATCGCGTATACGCTTAATAGAAATAAGGCGTAGAAGGTAATAATCGTAACGTTAGTAAAATCTCTTATAATATTATAGATCCGCTATCGGTAAATTAAGACCCTATAGTCGACGTAGCTATACTACGACTATATTATTTATAGTAGGGTATCGAATATTAGTTACGTCGAGACTTAGATATATATTAGCGGCGTATAGAACTAGTTGTTATATAGTATAGAACTAAAATCCGTCTAGAGGTATAGACTCCCCTAGAGCTTAAAGAACTCCTCGATTAGTCCCTCGAGCGCTAGTTTAACCCTATATATCGTAATATAGACCGCGCTTAGTTCGACCTCGCGTAGGAAGACATCCCTACTAGACTAGTAGTCGAAGACGTAGTAGTATCTCCGCTTATCGCCCTTTACCGAATAGCCTATAGCGTTACGAAGACTAGCGGCCTTAATATCGAGTATCCTTAAGTATACTAGTAGTTCGGTATATAAGAGGCTTATAGTATCCGAGGCAAACTACTCCGTAAGTCCGTAGAGCGGCTTAGTAGTATCGGCTTCTTTTAAGGATATAATATATCGAAGGATCTCTTCGCGTTTATTAACCGAACGGTAGAACCTATTTTTAGTTAGTTAATACTACCGCTTCTTATATTCTCCTAGTCTACTATCGACTAGGTAGCCGCTATTACTTCCCTTATTACCTAAGATACTATATTTCGCCGAGCTTATATCTTAGACGCCTTTAAAGCGGAAATTATATAAGCGTATAATACGCTAGATAGCTACGCCTCGAGTACTATTCCCTTTAGCGTACAAGGAGAGGTTCGTACTTACTAGGACCTACTCTATTAGCCTAATCTACCTATAACTCGCCTAAGCCTAACTAAGGGAGTAGACGGGCGTTATACTTACTAGCCTTTCTTCGTACTCGAGAGTAAGTACGTCGTCGACTTTATACGTTTATAGTTAAACCGCTAGCTCTTTGCAATATATATAGTCCTTTCGTAAAGGTTCGTTAACGTAGGCGTAAATACCGCCTAACTCGATCGTATAACCCGCGCTATTAAGGAAGCCTCTACGTCGGCAATACTTAATATACTATTCGACTTACTAACGACGACCTATAATAGTAGTTCCTTTAGTATAAAGTATAGACTCTCTCGTAATCGTTACGACTAGTTAGGCGTAGGCGATAGAGAGTAGAAAGGAAGTCGTTAGGGTTTAAATATTATAGTAAGCCTCTATACTACGTACGCCGCCTAGCTCCTAGCCGATCTCTTTAACTAGGTTTAACTACGCTTCTATACTACCGCGCTCTAGTAGACCGCCTATACTACCGACTTCCTTTATAGCTAGCTCTAGGCTACTAGTTCGGGAAGGCTAGAGCAAGCTTTTTATAACTATATAAAGGAGACGATCGACTAATTCGTTACTGCCTACTAAACGTATCGAGTAGCGTATAGGGAGCGTAAGAGTAACGACTTAGAAGAGGATAACAACTCGGATTAGTACCTAGGTATCGTTAAACGGGCGCTTTAGCGATTAAGCTAGGTATATAGATGCCGCTATACTAGCTATATACTTTATATACTCTTAAAGCCCGATAAGCGCCTAGGGGATTAGGTATAGTTATACTGCTTCTTCTCGGAGGAAGTTACTAATAAAGAGAGAGCCGGTCTCTATAGCTTTTCGTACGACCTTATATATCGGATAACGGGCGAGAGACCTAATATTATCGTCGCCCGGGGCGGTAGTAGTAACGCTATAAAAGGCGGCTTTACCTTATTTACCGCTATCTAGCAAACCCGCCTTTAGCTACTCTTTAACTAGGACGACGGTTTTCGCCGTAATAGCTAGGAACGCCGACTATAGCATAGGTAGGCGAGGTACTATTTCGACGTACTTGCCTTACTTAGTCGGGATTATCTAGACATTATATAATAGTTTAAGTGCAGTATAGGGCGTTATATAATAAATTAGATACGCATCCTCCCTACTTACGATAAAAGCAAAATCTATTAAGCCGTTCGATAGAAGAAAATACCTAGTACTACCGCTTAATACTAGGTAAAGTAGGTAGCCGCCGTCCTAGTTAGCGTAAGTAACCTTATCTAGAATAGTACTATCCCGTAGTATTAGTCGCTCGTTAGTACTATAAAAAAGAAGAACTAACTTTATATAATATACCGCTATACTCCTAATCTACTCTATAATTAAGGATAGTAGATAATTAGCGAAGATCTTATTAACTACTTTATAGCGATGCGACAGATTTAGCGACTAAGAGGGCTAGATAATAGTAACTCTACGTCTGCCGACGACGACGATAACGACGAGTAGATTCCGTCGCAAAATAGTAAGGCAAGGCTAGCCGAACACTAGGTATAGCTACCGCTTAATATAGCTACTAGATAGCGCCGACAATAGCAAAAACTTCGGGCGTACGCCTAAAACCGTAGTTATACAATAAGTGTATACTAATAAAGAAACTTTAGGTACGTACCTATTTAATATATAGAATAGGTATATACCTAAAGTTCCTTTATTTACGTATAGTCTCTATAATATTTAATCGTATAGTTAAAGAAGTAGATATAGGCCGGTTAACTAAGTAGATAGCGCTTAAATAAGATTAAATAGCGAGCGACTAGCGTACTACTAAATAAACAGATAGCCTATCGTATATAATAGCGTATAATCTAGGTTTATTACTTTGTCGACTTTGCTAGACTAGCGTCGAGAATAATAGGATTCTATTATACTATTATTGTTCTATATACTTAGAATAACAAAATTGCTATATAGTACTAACCTCTCTTTATCCGGAAGCTATATTATACTATTAGAGATAGAGCCTCGTAGTATAGGTAGAAATCTCGACCTATAAAGTCGGAAATTAGTATCTCGGAAGAGGCGTTCTCTACTACTATATATAGCGATCTATATTCACTCGGAGCTATAGAATACCGCTAGATATTCTATTATACTATCTACTTAATATATAGATTACTATAGCTCTTAACCCTTATATATACTATAGGGTTATCGAGGACGATAACGAGGTAGACTAACTTTACTTAATAGGCCCTAAATTCTTTATATAGTTAACTACTTAAGGAACGAAATTATTACGTAGTTATATAAGCTAGAAGGACTATAATTAATTAAATAAAGACGTTGTTACTTATTTATATACTTATATAATTATTTATATAATTCAATATTACGGAGACTATTTCTATAATCGTAGTATTATATACCTAATCTAAGAACATTATCTTTAAGTAGCGTAGGGTTCTCTTCCTCTATCGATACTTTATATAGAGTAGCCGTACCCTCTTCTATTACTAGTAGCTCGCGTTCCTTCGCTATACTTAGTCGCTATAGTACGACGAGCGTAATATCGTTATCGTACGCCTCCTCCCCCTCTAGAAGTTCGATTAGAGTTATATCTACTATGCCGTTCGCTAGGTAGGCGATACTATAGCGCTACTAATATATAATCGTTCCTAAGACTTTAACGTTACCTTCGAGGTTAAATACCCCGATTCCGATCTCGTACTCTATCTCGCTATATAGTAGTTTAAGGTTATAGCGAAGCGTCTTAATATCCGCTATCGTAACGTTAAAGTCCGGTAGATAGTAATAAACTAAGAAGCGATACTATATTAATAGCTAAGTTTTCTTATCGAGTCTATACTAAGTATAACGCTTAAGGCTAAATATACCTTTAGTCTTATTACCTAGATCGGTAACAATCTAATATAAATACTAGTACTTCCTATAATCCGGCGACCGTAGCTACGCCGCGCGAGAAACTAGAACATTATATATAAAACCGCCGTATACGAGTACGACCGATATTAAGCAAAATCTAGTATATACCGCTAATCTATCCGTACTTTACTATATGTCTTTTAACTACCGCCGATCCTTATCTCGTATATCCTAGAGTCTAGAACGTAAGGTCTATATAAACCGGAAATATACGAGGGCGACGTCGTAGAGTCGTAGAGGTACTAACGCCGAGCTACGATATCCGAAGAATATATTATAATAACTTAAGTAGAGGTTGTCTACGAGGTGCTTAACGAATAGTAATTAGTCGTATATAGACCGCGACTACTACCTTAGTATACTCTCCGAGCTTAAGTTAATATATTCGTCGAGCCTCCTTTAACTACGTTCTCTATCGTATAGGTAAAGGTTATTCCCGAGACTATATAGCGGTCTAAATACGGCTAATAATTGTACTATCGTACTAGGCCTACTATTATTATAGCTACTCGTATTAATTAATATCTTATAAGACGTCTTCTATAGTATATTCTTAAGCGTCGGCGCTAGCCGCTAAGGATAATAAGGTAGTAAGTAACTACCCTATATAATCGAGAGTATACGGATATATATCGTTAAACTCCGTACCGGTAATAACGAGAAGTAGCGTTTACGCTTCTTAATAGGTAAAGGAGGATCCGACTTCGTTTTAATTACGACCTCGCTAAACTAGAGACTAGGCCGTATACTCGCTATTACTATCCGAACCGCTTCGTCGCCGTAGTTAGTAAGTATAGGTATATATAATAAGGGTCGCAATTCGGGACTACCGTTAATATAGAGAGCGACTAGGACCGCTATATATATCTAATCCTACGCGATAGTTCGAGTTTAACTATCGATACCGAACCCCGCCGGCTAGCGCTTATATTATATCTACTACTCCCTATCTATACTATAGTTATAAGCAACCTAGACTTTATAGTCTCTATACCTAACGTTTACTAGGTAGCGTAGGATTTAATCCTTTAACTCGATCGATAGTTCGGAGAATAATATCCTCGCCTTAATTAGATAGTAGTATAAGGTTGTTATAGTAAGTAGCAATAATAAGCGTTTAATAGAACTTTAGGTACGTATCTAAAATTTCCTTATATTATACCTTATATAACCTTATATAACCTTATAGGCTATTACCTAACACTAGTACGGGTAAGCGTTAAAAGCAAATATCGCTATTAGACGCGGGATATACTACTAGCGGTAAATACGTAGTCTATACGTAATATAACTTTTCTTCTTTTATAAACCTACTCCCTCTTCTTAACTTAAATATTAATATTAACCTTCCGTAGTACTTACTATTACTAGTACTAGAATAGGTATATACCTAAAGTTTCTTTAAAAATACTAATAGTTAAACTATTTTCGAAAGAAATATATTACTATAATCGCGAAAAAACTATAGCTATAAGTTCCCTACTTATCCCTAGCGCGCGTAAGCGCAAATTAGGTACTAGTCCGCTAAGCGACCTGCCCTAAACCCCGACGTCTACTACTAAGAAGTAGTATACCCTACTACTTAGCCTCGGCGATCCTTCCCCGAAAGAGTCGCTAGTAAAGAAGACTATAGGGCACTTTAGGGTTAGGGTTAGGCGTATAGCGGGCGTATAGTAGGGCGCCGGCGTCGGGCTAATTAGCTATAACTAGCGATATAGCAAGGGCCGCGGGCTAATTAGCTATAACTAGCGATAGGAACGCTCGCCCTCGCGCGCGACGTCGACGAGCCCTATTTACTATTTATCGCCTCCCTTATAGAACTATTCTCTATTTATTCGATATTATAATATCGAAGGTATAAAAGAATATATTCTCGCGCCTACTCGTAGGCTACCTACGTATATTGCGAGCTAAATAAAAAGGCGGTCGCATTCTTAGTCGTATCTCGACTGCGCCTACGTCGGGCTAATTAGCTATAACTAGCGATATAGTAAGGGCCGCGGGCTAATTAGCTATAACTAGCGATAGGAACGCTCGCCCTTACGCGCGACGTCGACGAGCCCTATTTACTATTTATCGCCTCCCTTATAGAACTATTCTCTATTTATTCGATATTATAATATCGAAGGTATAAAAGAATATATTCTCGCGCCTGCTCGTAGGCCGCCTACGTATATTACGAGCTAAACAAGAAGGCGGTCGCATTCTTAGTCGTATCTTAACTACGCCCGCGTCGGGCTAATTAGCTATAACTAGCGATACGGTAAGGGCCGCGGGCTAATTAGCTATAACTAGCGATAGGAACGCTCGCCCTCGTATACGACGTCGACTAGCTCTATTTACTATTTATCGCCTCCCTTATAGAACTATTCTCTTAGAGCACTCTCTATAAGCTATACCGCGAAGATACCCTCCGCGGCCTTCGCGAAGCAGTCTTAATAACTCGCTATACTCTATATACCGCTAAGGACGCATTTAATAGCAAAGTCGGTATCTATACTAAGGTAAGTCTCGCTTTTACCTCTTTAACGCGCTGCCCGTTATATACTAACCTAAGTAGGTTTATATCTGCGGCGCGACTTTGTCTACTCGTAGCTTCGCCGTCCGCGTTACTTTTAGTCTCCTCCGTACTAGTAAGAAAGTTCTATAGGAACCGCGAAGATGCCCTCCGCGGCCTTCGCGAAGTAGTCTTAATAACTCGCTATATTCTATATACCGCTAAGGACGCATTTAATAGCAAAGTCGGCATCTATACCAAGGTTAGTCTCGCCTTTACCCCTTTAACGCGCCGCCCGTTATATACTAACCTAAGTAGGTTTATATCTACGGCGCGACTTTGTCTATACGTAGCTTCGCCGTCTACGTTACTTTTAGTCTCCTCCGTACTAGTAAGAAAGTTCTATAGGAATAGTTAAAGCGCCTTATCGCCGGTAGCTTAGTCGTTCTTATACTAATAAATAACAAGTTCGTATCTCGCGCTATTGTCGCTACTATTACCGCTCGACTACTAGAGGGACTTTAGTAGAATCTACCTAAGCTTAATCTCGCCTTTACCCGTCCCGAGGAGTTAGAGCTAGATCCTACTATAGAATATCTTATAGTAGAGGACCGTAGCGGACTTTTCGAAGCTAATCGGCATACCTTGCTTAGCCTTTAGCGTATAATACGCGAGGGTTTCCCCTTATTAGAGCACCTCGTTAGTATATAGCCTTATATTTCGGCGCCTAAGTATTTTAAAGTACAGCCGAAGCGAGATCTAAGCTCTGTCCTAGTTAACAACTCTAACGAGAGCTTCGAGAATATTAATATAGTTAAGTACTAGCCTTCTAAGCCTAATAGTGCTCTAGACGCCTCCTAACTAGAAGCGCTCCGTCGTATTCTAACGGCGCGTCTTACTATTATTTAAGGCCTACCCGGTACTAGTAAGACCTATATCTCTATATAAGCTATTAAAGTAATACTCGAGAACTAGAACAAGGGAGATCTACTAATAATTATCGCTTATTAGACTAACTACGCTATCGACTAGTTTTTACGTTATATCGCTATATTCGAGGAAGAATTTATACGTCTCGGTAGTCGTAGTAAGGACAAGGATATCGTTAAGCCGCTTCGTTAGGATACGACGAAGCGCTTCTAGTTAGTAAGCCGCTTCGCTAGGATACGACGAAGCGCTTAAGAAACATTAAAGTAAGAAGGCGTTCGTATTCTAAGTCGTATCTCGACCGCGCCCGCGTCTAGCTAATTAGCTATAACTAGCGATACGGCCCTCGCTCCGTTAGAACGCGACGGAGCGCTTCCGGTTAAGAAATATATAGGGTACGTATTCCCCTATCCCTTATCCTCCGGTTCCGTAAGTAGGGATTTACCTATCTTCTTAGCTATACTTTTAGTCTTATATTAAGTATACGAGGTACCCTTTCCCGAAATCTAGCTAACCTATCTACCCGACATTAATTAAACATTATTAGAACCTAGCTAACTATCTAATTAAATAGCCTTCCTTCGCTGTTATAGAAGGCTACTACGAACCTTACCCCGTATCTCGTATTACTCCGCCTATCGCCTAGTAAGGACTTTTACCTTTAATAATAGACCTACTAGTAATACTCTTTAGGTTTACTTATCCTACGGTCCGATAGAGGAACAACTTAAAACTTTTAGTACGCACCTAAAATTAGGCGTTTAAGGTGCGTACCTAAAGTTTTAAGTTGTTTACGGTGTCCTTTAATTGCTAGACTTTAGGTTTTATAACGTCTACGGGAAGGCCGTAGGTAGTATACGAACCTGCTTATACGTACTACTTTATACGCAAAATATACTACGCTACTATTCCTTACTCTCTTATATATAAAATATATCGCTAGAAAGGGGTAGCCCTTTCTAGTATTAGTAGTTTCCGCGAGATAGAACTACTACCTCCTCGAATTCTATACTTATTAGCGCGGCTTATATATAAGCTTTACCCTCCGCTATTAACAGAATTAATACGATGCCGCCTAAAGGATAGCGTAAGCTACTCGGTACTAAAGAGGAAGAGCGGAAGAAGAAGGCCGAACGTACTACGAGGAAGTTAGCGAGTACGGCTCTACGACGAGCCTAGAAGAAAGTATAGTAAGCCGAGTAAGACCTAGGCGTAGCATCTTCTTCGTCTACGCTGCTACTATATCTAGCCGCTATATCGTCTACCTCTTCGGCTACCTAACCTATCCCCTATATTAACCCTCTACTTCGTAGCTAAATAGGCGTAGTAGGTAGTTAAACACTCTAGAGTTAGCACTATTCGGCTAGTTAGAGATAGCTACTTCTCCTAGTACTACGACTACTACCGCTCTCTTTATAGATAGCGCCGCGTATAAATACTAGAGATAGGCTATAGCTCCTCGCTATCTATATTAACTAGCTCGAGATCGACGATGTTATCGCGGCAGTCGATTAATTTACTAGAGCTAACGCCGCTAGCTCTGCTCTAAGGGATAGCACTTCTACGTCTATCGTTTAATAATCGATCGTATAGGCTATCCCTATCTACGACTAGCCTCGGTTAGCTATTCGGCGGGCTCCTCTACGTCCCCTTCTCCCTAAAACAGATAGTACTTAACTAGTATACCTATCTAATACTCTCCCTACGTAGAATAGTTTACCGCCCCGCTCCGATAGCTACTAGACCCCCTTTGTCCGCTATAGTATAATCCCTACTAGCGCTAGCTTCTATACTAGCGATACCTCCCGCGCTAGCTTCTATACTAGCGATACCTCCCGCGCTAGCTTCTATACTAGCGATACCTCCCGCGCTAGCTTCTATACTAGCGATACCTCCCGCGCTAGCTTCTATACTAGCGATACCTCCCGCGCTAGCTTCTATACTAGCGATACCTCCCTAGCTAGCTTCTATACTAGCGATACCTCCCTAGCTAGCTTCTATACTAGCGACATCTCCCGCGCTAGCTTCTATACTAGCGACGCCTTCCTAGCTAGCTTCTATACTAGCGACGCCTTCCCCGCTAGCTTCTATACTAGCGACGCCGCCTAAGCCTAACTCCTAAGGAAGCGTAGCTTATTCTTCCCTATTACTAGCTTCGAAGTCCGCTACTTAACCTACTTCGCCGACTCTTCGAAGAAGTCTCTCCTTCCCTCCTATTCTAGAGAGCTCCTTATTGCCTACGACGCCGCCTAAGCTAGACTCCTAAGTAAGCGTAGCTTATTCTCCCCTATTACTAGCTTCGAAGTCTGCTACTTAACCTGCTTCGCCGACTTCTTAAAGAAGTCTCTCCTTCCCTCCTATTCTAGAGAGCCCCTTATTACCTACTTTAAGAGACGGGACGAATTAACTACTAGCCTCGGTATAGCGTAGTCGACCGATCGCAAGCGCGAGTATATCTAAGTCTAATTCTAGAGACAGCATTCCTAGCCCTAGCTTAAGGCGAAGCCTGTCTAGATTAAGAGACAGTATTACTAGGTCTAATTTAAAAGAGAGCTTATAAAGGCCTCGTCCTAGAGCTTACCTATCGTAGCTATAACGCGGGCTCCTACTACGTATCCGGCTAAATCCTAGAGGGCGTAATCCGCGCCCTACCTTACTAGAACCCCTACTACCGCTACGACCTACGCTACCGCGAGGTCGGTAGGGTCGAGACGATAATAGCGACGTTACGCTCGAAAGCTCGCGAGTACCTTCGGTAACTAGTAGTTTAATCTAATCGGATTTAAGTAGTCCTTTAAGTAGCGACGCTAGGGTTAATTCCGACGAGGAACTAGACAACCTACTTATTATATCGACCCCTTATAGTCGGACAGTACTTTACTAAGCGCTCGCCGTAGATAGTTGCTCTTATAAGTATTCCTAAGACTAGGATACAGATACGGAAGAAGAGGAGCCGATACCGCCTAAAGTTATACTTATAGAATTTGTTGCTAAAGGCACTACCGCTGCCTTCGCCTAAAGTTAACTTTACTAGCTCCCGGATATACTTGTATACGTCGTAGAGTATAGTAAGCTCCCGATATATATATACGAGTAGCTCCGAGGCGTCGACTAGCGTAGACTCCTCGCCGAGTAGGTTAATAGGGTACCTTCTACGGTCCTATTACTCGAGAAGTCGTACCTTATATCTACTAATTAGCTATTTTATATTACTCGATACTAGGACATTAACGTACTTCTCCTCCCTATAACCTTACTTGCGACCTATAGAGCCAGTATTCGGTTGTTCTATACGCCTTACTTTATAAAGACTATTACTTACGAGTAGTATATACTAGTAGGCCGCTCTCCGATACGACCCGAACGCTATAAGTATATACGGATCGCGACTAGACTCGATGCTTCTAGATTTAATACGTACCTCTTCTTCCCTAACCTTCTACTTCCTAAAGCGAATCGAAATTAGAAGATCGACCGGCAACGTTACTATTATATAAACAAGCGTAAATAGGCTTACTTTATTAATACTATCCTTATTCCTATACTTCGCGATACTTATCCTTCTCGAGTGCTCGTATATTATCCTCTATCCTTCTAGTAAGTATATAATCGCGTATACGCTCGATAGAAACAAGGCGTAGAAGGTAATAATCGTAACGTTAGTAAAATCTCTTACGATATTATAGATCCGCTACCGGCAAATTAAGACCCTATAGTCGACGTAGCTATACTACGACTATATTGTTTATAGTAGGGTATCGAACGTCGGTTACGTCGAGACTTAGATATATATTAGCGGCGTATAGAACTAGTTATTATATAGTATAGGACTAAAATCCGTCTAGAGGTATAGACTCCCTTAGAGCTTAAAGAACTCCTCGATTAGTCCCTCGAGCGCTAGTTTAACCCTATATATCGTAATATAGACCGCGCTTAGTTCGACCTCGCGTAGGAAGATATCCCTACTAGACTAGTAGTCGAAGACGTAGTAGTATCTCCGCTTATCGCCCTTTACCGGATAGCCTATAGCGTTACGAAGACTAGCGGCCTTAATATCGAGTATCCTTAAGTATACTAGTAGTTCGGTATATAAGAGGCTTATAGTATCCGAGGTAAACTACTCCGTAAGTCCGTAAAGCGGCTTAGTAGTATCGGCTTCTTCTAAGGATATAATATATCGAAGGATCTCTTCGCGTCTATTAACCGAACAATAGAACCTATTTTTAGTTAGTTAATACTACCGCTTCTTGTATTCTCCTAGTCTACTATCGACTAGGTAGCTACCGTTACTTCCCTTATTGCCTAAGATACTATATTTCGCCGAGCTCGTATCTTAGACGCCTTTAAAGCGGAAATTATATAGGCGTATAATACGCTAGATAGCTACGCCTCGAGTACTATTCCCTTTAGCGTACGAGGAGAGGTTCGTACTTACTAGGACCTACTCTATTAGCCTAATCTGCCTATAACTCGCCTAAGCCTAACCGAGGGAGTAGATAGGCGTCGTACTTACTAGCCTTTCTTCGTACTCGAGAGTAAGTACGTCGTCGACTTTATACGTTTATAGTTAAACCGCTAGCTCTTTGCAATATATATAGTCCTTTCGTAAAGGTCCGTTAACGTAGGCGTAAATACCGCCTAACTCGATCGTATAATCCGCGCCGTTAAGGAAGCCTCTACGTCGGCAATACTTAATATACTATTCGACTTACTAACGACGACCTACAATAGTAGTTCCTTTAGTATAAAGTATAGACTCTCTCGTAATCGTTACGACTAGTTAGACGTAGGCGATAGAGAGTAGAAAGGAAGTCGTCGGAGTTTAAATATTATAGTAAGCCTCCGTACTACGTACGCCGCCTAGCTTCTAGCCGATCTCTTTAACTAGGTTTAACTACGCTTCTATACTACCGCGCTCTAGTAGACCGCCTATACTACCGACTTCCTCCGTAGCTAGCTCTAAGCTACTAGTTCGGGAAGGCTAGAGTAAGCTTTCTATAACTACGTAAAGGAGACGATCGACTAATTCGTTACTACCTACTAAACGTATTAAGTAGCGTATAGGGAGCGTAAGGGTAACGACTTAGAAGAGGATAATAACTCGGATTAGTACCTAGGTATCGTTAAACGGGCGCTTTAGCGATTAAGCTAGATATATAGATACCGCTATACTAGCTATATACTCCGTATACTCTTAAAGCCCGATAAGCGCCTAGGGGATTAGGTACGGTTACGCTGCTTCTTCTCGGAGGAAGTTACCGATAAAGAGAGAGCCGGTCTCTATAGCTTTTCGTACGACCTCGTATATCGGATAATAGGCGGGAGACCTAATATTATCGTCGCCCGGGGCGGTAGTAGTAACGCTATAGAAGGTAGCTTTACCTTATTTACCGCTATCTAGCAAACCCGCCTTTAGCTACTTTTTAACTAGGACGACGGTTTTCGCCGCGATAGCTAGGAACGCCGACTATAACGTAGGTAGGCGAGGTACTATTTCGACGTACTCGCCTTACTTAGTCGGGATTACCTAGACATTACGTAATAGTTTAAGTATAGTATAGGGCGTTATATAATAAATTAGATACGCATCCTCCCTGCTTACGATAAAAGTAAAATCTATTAAGCCGTTCGATAGAAGAAAATACCCGGCACTACCGCTTAATACTAGGTAAAGTAGGTAGCCGCCGTCCTAGTTAGCGCAAGTAACCTTATCTAGAATAGTACTATCCCGCAGTATTAGTCGCTCGTTAGTACCGTAAAAAAGAAGAACTAACTTTATATAATATACCGCTATACTCCTAATCTGCTCCGTAATTAAGGATAGTAGATAATTAGCGAAGATCTTATTAACTACTTTATAGCGATGCGATAGATTTAGCGACTAAGAGGGCTAGATAACAGTAACTCTACGTCTACTAACGACGACGATAACGACGAGTAGATTCCGTCGCGAAATAGTAAGGTAAGGCTAGCCGAATACTAGGCATAGCTACCGCTTAATATAGCTACTAGATAGCGCCGACAATAGCAAAAACTTCGGGCGTACGCCTAAAACCGTAGTTATATAATAAGTGTATACTAATAAAGAAACTTTAGGTGCGCACCTATTTAATACGTAGAATAGGTATATACCTAAAGTTCCTTTATTTGCGTATAGTCTCTATAACATTTAATTGTATAGTTAAAGAAGTAGATATAGGCCGGTTGACTAAGTAGATAGCGCTTAAATGAGATTAAATAGCGAGCGACTAGCGCACTACTAAATAAACAGATAGCCTATCGTATATAATAGCGTATAATCTAGGTTTATTACTTTGTCGACTTTGCTAGACTAGCGTCGAGAATAATAGGATTCTATTACACTATTATTATTCTATATACTTAGAATAATAAAATTGCTATATAGTACTAACCTCTCTTTATCCGGAAGCTGTACTATACTAGATAGAGCCTCGTAGTATAGGTAGAAATCTCGACCTACAAAGTCGGAAATTAGCATCTCGGAAGAGGCGTTCTCTACTACTATATATAGCGATCTATATTCACTCGGAGCTATAGAATACCGCTAGATATTCTATTATACTGTCTACTTAATATATAGATTACTATAGCTCTTAACCCTTATATATACTATAGGGTTATCGAGGACGATAACGAGGTAGACTAACTTTACTTAATAGACCCTAAATTCTTTATATAGTTAACTACTTAAGGAACGAAATTATTACGTAGTTGTATAAGCTAGAAGGACTATAATTGATTAAATAAAGACGTTGTTACTCATTTATATACTTATATAATTATTTATATAATTTAATATTACGGAGACTGTTTCTATAATCGTAGTATTATATACCTAATCTAAGAACATTACCTTTAAGTAGCGTAGGGTTCTCTTCCTCTATCGACACTTTACGTAGAGTAGCCGTACCCTCTTCTATTACTAGTAGCTCGCGTTCCTTCGCTATACTTAGTCGCTATAGTACGACGAGCGTAATGTCGTTATCGTACGCCTCCTCCCCCTCTAGAAGTTCGATTAGAGTTATGTCTACTATGCCGTTCGCTAGGTAGGCGATACTATAGCGCTACTAATATATAATCGTTCCTAAGACTTTAACGTTACCTTTAAGGTTAAATGCCCCGATTCCGATCTCGTGCTCTATCTCGCTATATAGTAGTTTAAGGTTATAGCGAAGCGCCTTAATATCCGCTATCGTAACGTTAAAGTCCGGTAGATAGTAATAAACTAAGAAGCGATACTATATTAATAGCTAAGTTTTTTTATCGAGTCTATACCGAGTATAACGCTTAAGGCTAAATATACCTTTAGTCTTATTACCTAGATCGGTAACAATCTAATATAAACACTAGTGCTTCCTATAATCCGGCGACCGTAGCTATACCGCGCGAGAAACTAGAATATTATATATAAAACCGCCGTATACGAGTGCGACCGATATTAAGCAAAATCTAGTATATACCGCTAATCTATCCGCACTTTGCTATACGTCTTTTAACTACCGCCGATCCTTATCTCGTATATCCTAGAGTCTAGAACGTAAGGTCTATACAAACCGGAAATATACGAGGGCGACGTCGTAGAGTCGTAGAGGTACTAACGCCGAGCTACGATACCCGAAGAATATATTATAATAACTTAAGTAGAGGTTGTCTACGAGGTACTTAACGAATAGCAATTAGTCGTATATAGACCGCGACTACTACCTTAGTACACTCTCCGAGCTTAAGTTAATATATTCGTCGAGCCTCCTTTAACTACGTTCTCTATCGTATAGGTAAAGGTTATTCCCGAGACTATATAGCGGTCTAAATGCGGCTAACAATTATACTATCGTACTAGGCCTACTATTATTATAGCTACTCGCATTAATTAATACCTTATAAGACGTCTCCTATAGTATATTCTCGGGCGTCGGCGCTAGCCGCTAAGGACAATAAGGTAGCAAGTAACTACCCTATATAATCGAGAGTATACGGATATATATCGTTAAACTCCGTACCGGCAATAACGAGAAGTAGCGTTTACGCTTCTTAATAGGTAAAGGAGGATCCGACTTCGTCTTAATTACGACCTCGCTAAACCGGAGACTAGGCCGCATACTCGCTATTACTATCCGAACCGCTTCGTCGCCGTAGTTAGTAAGTATAGGCATATATAATAAGGGTCGTAATTCGGGACTACCGTTAATATAGAGAGCGACTAGGACCGCCGTATATATCTAATCCTACGCGATAGTTCGAGTCTAACTATCGATACCGAATCCCGCTAGCTAGCGCTTATATTGTATCTACTACTCCCTATCTATACTATAGTTATAAGTAACCTAGACTTTATAGTCTCTATACCTAACGTTTACTAGGTAGCGTAGGATTTAATCCTTTAGCTCGATCGATAGTTCGGAGAATAATATCCTCGCCTTAATTAGATAGTAGTATAAGGTTGTTATAGTAAGTAGTAATAATAAGCGTTTAATAGAACTTTAGGTACGCACCTAAAATTTCCTTACGTTATACCTTATATAACCTTATATAACCTTATAGGCTATTACCTAATACTAGTACGGGTAAGCGTTAAAAGCAAACATCGCTATTAGACGCGGGATATACCGCTAGCGGCAAATACGTAGTCCGTATATAATACAACTTTTCTTCTTTTATAAACCTGCTCCCTCTTCTTAACTTAAACATTAATATCAACCTTCCGTAGTACTTACTATTACTAGCACTAGAATAGGTGTATACCTAAAGTTTCTTTAAAAACACTAATAGTTAAACTATTTTCGAAAGAAACACATTACTATAATCGCGAAAAAACTATAGCTATAAGTTCCCTACTTATCCCTAGCGCGCGTAAGCGCAAATTAGGTACTAGTTCGCTAAGCGACCCGCCCTAAACCCCGACGTCTACTACTAAGAAGCAGTATACCCTACTACTTAGCCTCGGCGATCCTTCCCCGAAAGAGTCGCTAGTAAAGAAGGCTAAGACCGCTAATACGCTTAAGAAGTTAACTAAAGCTAAGTAGGATAAGACTATCGGTATAGAGATAGACTAAGATAAGCTTAACCTAGCCGAGTAGAGGTTTAAGGAAGGTCGCGTTAATAGCTTTAAGGACATTATAGACAAGACCCGCGGCGTAGTAACGGCCCTATCTTATAGTTAAGGTATCTATATAGCCGCCTACTCCGCTAGATCTATTAAGAACGAGACTACCGTAGGAGCTATAGAGATCCTAGTCGGCGACTAGTTCGTACGTATAATAGCGAAGCTCGAGCTAGCGTTTAAGTATTTCTACTTATATCGCGTCGTAAGTATAATAGGCCTAAGTATACCCCCTTTTTTTTATTCTTTTTTTCCTTTACCGTTATATCGATTCTACTTAAAAGATAAAACTTTAGGTATGTACCTATTCTACGCGTTAAATAGATACGTACCTAAAGTTTCCTTAAAATACTACGATTTAGATATACGCCTTAAGTTAACTCTAAAGATGAAACTTTAGGTATATACCTATTCTATATATTAAATAGGTACGTACCTAAAGTTTCTTCGAAGGTTTATAATTTAGGTATACGCCTAAAGTTTCTATATTCTTAATTCTCCTCTCTAGAATAGTACTAAGTTATTATAGCGAACATTTAGTAAATACGAGAGCGCGTCGGCTAAGTACGCTAGACCCCTAGCGGGTACTCGGCGTAAAGCTAGACCGACTAAGCGTAAGGGTAAACAGCCCGTTTTATTAGAATACGTTAGCGATAGCAAAGACGCCTAAGGTTTAGACGATGTAGTAGAGTAAGACCCTAATAACGACGTCGATAAGATAGATATCGACGAGAAAGATAGCGGTAACTAGTAGAGCTACCGACTCTAGCTTACGCCGAATAAGATCCTTAAGACTATCTCTAGCTTTACTAAAGGCTAGATTAAGGTTAAGAGTATAATAGCGGAGGACGACGACGAGGCAGATCGCGCTCTTACGGGCCCGCGCTATCCCGATACTATTAAGGGCAACCTAAAGTATATAGCCTTTATCTATATCCGCGCCGTATAGAAGATAAAGGTTATTCTAGACTCCCTCGATCCTATAATCGATCGGCTAGATCTAGCGTATATTCCTACGTTCTTCGTAGGCACTCCTACTACGCTTTATAGATCTACTCTCTAGCTAGTCTACCTAGTCCTAGAACTAGAGATATACGGAGAAGACCTCTATCGAGGACTACTACTCTTATACCTATATAATAAGATAAAGAATAAGAATAATAACGCCTCGGTTAACCTATTACTCGAGCCGATAAGGATCTCCCGTATCGCTACTACTACTACCCCGGTCTATATCGACCCGAAGGCTAGCCGAGTAAATACTAAAGAGTAGAAAGAGCGTATAGGCAATATTATAGAGACATTGCTAAACCTCGTTAAGAAGGGTCTATACGATAGATCTACTACTACGGAGATATAGCGTATATAAGGTAATACCGATCCGGATACTACGCTTAAGACGTTCGACATTTTGTCTAAGCGCGGTAATATAAATCTAGGGACTAGCCTACGCCTAGACAACTTTGCTAATAATAAGGCGCGCATCGCCTATATTAATAACATTATCCTTACTACCGGTAGCGCGCGTCTATATCTATAGCTTTTTAGCGATCCTACTAAGATCGAGCGCCTAGGGTTCGATACCGTAATACCTAAGGTTAATATAGGCGAAGTATAAGCCTTCTAATAGCGTTACGCTAAAGACACTAATAATAAGCGTGCTAGCGCCTATAATACCGATAGTACCCTAGTTATCGATAGTAAGATATTTGCGCTTATTAACTCCGCTATAAACTAGAAGAGCGCTAAGGTACCTACGTTCGAAGACGCCTATACTTTGCTCGATATTATACCCGAAACATTAAGCGTACTAGATAGCTTTACTAAGTTAGGGTTTAAGGCTATATACTATAGGCTAAGCTTACAGCCTTAGCAGGTAACTAGTATAGCGTACCTTAAGTATATAATGCTCTCTCCTACTTAGTTCGCTATTATAGGCGACGACGTTAGCCTCGGTAAGACTATTTAGGTCCTCGTTACGATCTACGAGATAGCGAAAGAGACTACCCGCTAGATTAAGGTCTACGATAGTAAGCTTTCCCTACGATTTATTACAAAACTTTAGGTACGTACCTATTCTTACGAGATTTAGGTACGCGCTTAAAGTTTTATTATTTCCGATCGTTATAATTTTTAGGTATACGCCTAAAGTTCCTTCCTACTAACGAAACCTTTACTAACTTTTCTTATCTAGATAAAGTCCGTTCCCGCGTAAGCGTCGTAATAACTAATACTACTACGAAGTACCTAGTAGACTATCCCGACTAGTTCCCCCTCGACTAAATACCTAAGAAGTATAATATTATCGAGAAGATATAAGCTAGCGACGAGGCATTTAATCGTAATGCCTCTATAAATAAAGCTAGAGCGGAGCTTAGTCTACGCCCTAAATACCGCCTACCGATTATCGTCTGCCTACCGAATAGTCTTACGGCTTAGCTTACTAATACCGGTATATACTTCTACGATCTAGAGGGTAACCGTTCTAAGTATATCTATATATATACGTTCTATTTACTCGGTATTAAGAAGAATTAGCGAGATAATTAGTTTACTAAGTCTACGCCTATCCCTACGAACCTCGAGGCTTTAAAGAGTTAGTTAGCTATCTAGAACGGCGATAACGAACAGATATCGCGCAATCTAGTGCTTACTATCTACTAAGTACTATCTAGATAGATCCTCGAGGTCGGATCGACCGTTAGGGTCTCTAAGAAGCGAACTATAGCTATTAACGAAGATAATAAGGACGTCGACGGCCTCGTAAGCGATATCTTAGACGACGAGGATAGAGGCACTACGCTTACCGACCTCTAGTAGGCGGACCTTATAATATTAAACGTTCTACTTATCCCCGAGGACTCCTTCTCTCTTATCGCGGCCGACGAGGGTTATACGGTAGGCAATCCTAAGGCTAATTAGACCGACGTATTATATAAGTTACGACTATAGAATAGTATAGCTATTATTACTACTATAGTTATTCGCAACTACGTATATAATATAGCGTCGATTGTCCGCTTTAGTTAGCGCTAAGTTAAGAACCTCCTAGATTTAGGTTCTAACCTTAAGAAGAACGGTATAGACGTCGATAAATATAGACGTCTATCTTATAAGTTCGAGACACTCTATAACCGTAACTAGAGTAAGATTCTAGATACCCTATATAGGCTTACGGGCTGCCCCGATCTCCTACTTAACTAGTACTACCTAGCCGCGCTCTATTCTAAAGCGATCTATAAGGCGATAGGTAGTACGACAAATATCGGCTTCGTAATACTACTACTTCTAAGTCTAGTCTAAATCCGCCGTATTAAGGGCTAAACGATCGTCGCGAATAGCGTTAACTATCGTATCGGTACCGATATCCTACCTATATACTTCTATAATATGGAGATTCGTATAGACGATACTAGCTATACGATCTATAATAGAGTCTATAGGTAGTTTACTAATATAGTAGATAGTAAGCGTCTATATACTATAAACGAAGACGATAAGACCGGTTATAGTACTAGCCTACGCCGTTAGCTTATACTAACCTCTAATAACCCTATTAGCTCGGTTATACTAAGGCGCCGCTTAGATACGAGTACTAAGCTTATTAACTTATTATAAGTTTTCTAAAACTTTAGGTATATACCTTTTTTAGCTACGATTTAGGTATATACCTAAAGTTTCTATATTTTAGATATTACTAACCTTTTATTATAGGACTAATAGGTCTATCGACTCTTTTACGTACCTTTATATATCCCTTAAGGGCGACCTCTAGATACTACCGCCCTTAGATCGATTTAGCTACCTTAACTTCCTCTACCGCGTATCCCCGAAGTATTATACTTTCTTAGAGATCGTCCGAAATATCGTACTTATCGAGTTACTAAAGCTCGTAGTCTAGGCCTACGAACCTATCTCGCTCCTAATTGTTAAGGCTATTTACGGCCTACTCTAGATCCTATATATTATAATCCGCGCTAGTATTAGTAATCGTAGCCGCGTCCTAGCTAAGCGCGCCTTCCTAAACGACCCTAGCGTTAAAATTATAATTATCTCTTCGCGTATAGGAGCCGAGTCCGCTAACTACTAGAAGGTAGCTTTCTTTATAGTTATACTCGACGCCGTTTCGTTCCGTATTAAGTACTAAGCTAGCGGTCGACTTTACCGTATAGGCTAAGAATACGATATAACGGTCTATACCTTAAATGTCGACGAGAGTATCGATTAGGCCTTATAGTACAAGTATAAAGTGCGGTTCCTTAAGTAGATTCGCTCTACCTATACCCTTAGCCCGGAAGATATAGAGGTTATTATACGAGACTACCCTTTCTAAAATAATAATACTAAGCGACGCGAAAACGACGCCGCGGAGGAGCCGACCGGCCTTATTCGAGAGTCTATCGAGACGCGTATCTATACGGTTATAGCCGACGCTCTACTACGTACTATATATAGTATACGCTCCCCTCGTACTAGTAACGTATAGGCTAATATTATAGATCCTACCGTAAAGAACCTATTACCGAACGAGACGCTATTCCGTTTAGTATATAGCGGTACGGTTGCTCGTAAGATTATCGGATAGGTCTAGGAGAAGGCTAAAGGAAACTACGACGACTAGCTCGGTAACGACGACCTAGAACCGGACTAAGTAGATAAGCTCTATATTAAGCTAGTCGCTAAGTACGTCGAGGACCGTTAGTATATCTAGCGCAAGACTAGGCCCCTAACTATTAAATAAGATAAGGTTAATCGTATCGTATAGTACTACGCTAACTAGCTTATATACGGAGATGCCGTAAAGCTAGCGCACTTAAGTAGAACCGGTATATTCTCCTATTTAAACTTTAGGTATATACCTATTGTTATATACTTTAGGTATATACCTAAAGTTTCTTCTAAATGTTTCTAAGTTAATGCTAATAACGATTATAGATATCGTATTCTAGTTCTATAACTAGGTCGACTCGCTATCCGACTATATCCTTAACGGCCTTGCCTATATAGTAGAGTAGGAGGGTATAGTAGTCCCTTTATAGCTTCGATAAGAGAGACCTCCGTTCTCCCTAATATAGACTATCCCTCCCTTAGAAGAGGATAAAGAGTAGCCGCCTTAGAAGCCTAACGTATTATCCCTTAGTAAGGAAGTCGAAAATAGTATTATTAATAGTAAGTAGTACGAATTAGTTGCTATAGTAAACTAGAAACTAAACGCTATAAAGGCGACCGATCTAGCCCGCGCCTAGGTTCGAAAGTTACTACGCGAGCTTTAGAGCCTTATTAGGATATAGGATAACTATAAGGATTAACTAATAGTATTTAAGGAGCGCTAGGCGGAGAAGGTAGCCGTAGCGTAAAAGAAAGCTTATATATTACTACCGCCGCTAGATAGTCCTCTACTATCTCTATCGCTACCTCTACCTCCCCTATCCTTAGGTATAGTAAACGGCGATCTACTACTTCCTCTACCTCCGAGCCTACGGCTAGCTATAGTTAACGATAATCTACTACGTAATCCTTTGCCGTCTCTAAGTATTAACGATAATCTACTACGTAATCCTTCGCTGTCTTTAAGTAATAGCGAACTTACTAATCGCTTAGATATACTACCTACTCCTCTACCTACTCCCTTACCCGGACTCCTAGAGCCGACCGCTTAAGAGATCGCTACTACTATCTCGAATACTAGAGGTCTACGTAATAAGTTTATTATTATAAACCTACCTAGTTCGCTACCCGTACCTAATAGTATCCGGGCGGCTAGCGAGATAGCGTTTATAGCTAGATTCGATCGGTTAAGTATATAGGAGCGAGTTCGGGCGTACGATTACCTATAGGATCTATCGGGTAGTAGTTACTAAAAGTAAGGCAAGAACCTATTTAATAAGTAGTAGAGCATTCGGTAATATAGTTGTCGGTAATATAGTTAAAGCTAGTTCGTAGTAGTAGATATCTCTCCTCTTCTATATTATATATATATATATCTACTAGTTAGTAGCTTAGGGCGGAAATGCGTCTATAGTAATAAAAGTTTAGGTATATACCTAAAGTCTCTTCCTATACTAACGTAGTATTAAAGTATCTATTTTAAAAAATATATATATTATCTATATCGGCGAAAGTTTAGGTATATACTAAAAGTTTCTCCCTCTACTAATATAGTATTAAAGTATCTAATATATATATATAATAGCTAGTTAGTTGAAAATTGTCTATAGCTATACGCGAATACGTTTAGTATATAGCTCGCGTTTAAGATATAGCTTGCTATCGCCTATAAGACGTCGCGTTTAAGATACGGCGAGATATCGCGTTCGAGATATAGCTCGCTATCGCCTTTAAGATATCGCGTTCGAGATGTCCGCTATCGCTTATAAGACGTCGCGTTCGAGATTTCCGCTCTCGCTTACGAGACGTCGCGTTTAAGATATTATATCCGAGATATCGTATTCGAGATATCGCTCGCTATCGCGTTCGAGATATCGTATTCGAGATATCGCTCGCTATCGTATTTAAGATATCGTATTTTAGATATCGCGTTCGAGATATCGCTCGCTATCGCCTTCGAGATATCGTATTTAAGATACGGCTCGCTATCGCGGTTCGAGATATCGTATTTTAGATATCGTATTTTAGATATCGTATTTAAGATAGGGCTACGCCTTCGAGATATTATATTCGAGATATAGCTCGCTATCGCCCCCTTCTATTATAGTAGCTACCTAGAAAGTACCGATAAGTCTTATAAGCTAGCCGCTATACTATAAAGTAATATCGGATTTAAGTTGCCTTAGTAGTAGGTCGCCTAGGTCGCCTAGGTCGCCTAGGACGCCTAGTACGCCTAGGACGCCTAGTACGCTTAGGTCGCCTAGGACGCCTAGTATACTTAGAATACCTAGGTCGCCTAGAACGCCTAGTATACCTAGGACGCCTAGGATACCTAGGTCGCCTAGTTAGCCGCCTATTTAGCTATATAACGTAATATCTTAGGGACTCTCGTAGAGGCTATATATAATAGAATAATATATTATATATTAATATACGAACGATAGAACTATACTAAATTACGTATATATATATATAGACGATAGTAAGCGAGATATATAGAGTCGTAGGATAGATCCGAGTAGTAGGAAGAAACCGGAAGGTAGGGAAGAGCTAGAAGAAATATATTTACTTAAGAGCGGTTAAACGAGTTCGTATACGCGCGCCGCGTAAGTCGGCTAGGAGATAAAGGCACTATAAGATAGCGGATAAGCGGGATACGCGCGCGCGCTTAGCGCGTAAGGAAGGACCTAAAGGTAGAGGTTTACTAAGAAGCTAGCGAATATATATACTTACGCTTACGCGTCGGACGCGCTAGATAGCCGTAGGGCGGAATACTAAAGAAGGGGCTCTTCTTTTAAGGTACCCTTCTTCCTTTCTTTATAGTTCGTCTTATATAGATAGTAGCTATATTAATTTAGTACTCCCTTTAGTTTAGTTTAAAGTTTCGTATATATTCTTACTACTTAGCTACTAACCCTTATACCTTCGTTAATAAGATATTATATTCGGGATACGGCTCGCTTTTGCCTTCGGGATACGGCTCGCTCTCGGGATACAGCTTGCCCCCGGATTTCGGGAAGCGGCTCGCCCCCGGATTTCGGAAAGCGGCTCGCTCTCGGGTATCGGAAAGTAGGGCTTACCTCGGTATTCGGCCCGCTCTCGGATATATCTCGGATCCGGCTTCTACTCGGTTAATTTCGGACTTCGATTTTTGTATCCTAGATCCTAGAGCTAAACATTCTAGTATTACAATATTCGAGCATATAGCGTAGGCGCGGCCGTACGTCCTCTAAACACTAAACAGGGACATTAGAATGTTTGCACTAAAACGTTTGCTTTCTATTAGTAGACCTCGCCTACGGCCGTAGAATTCGCCCGTAGCCGTTTCTTCTCGTTGCCCCTAAGAGTCGGTTATATGCCTACGTATTGTTTATATACGACTCCCTTTACGTCGCTCCTACGTAAAGTTTAGACAATCTACCTTCGCGTCCTAAGTCTCGCTAATCTATCCTAGCGTAAACATAGCTACTAGACAATCCATTCTTTTTATTAGCAGCTTGTTACTTTATACTATTACCTTACTATTATAGCAGATTACTAGCCCCTTTATTATACACAAGTATAGGTTTCTTCTTTATAAGCACAACGCGCGTCTAATAGAGATGTCTCGACCCGACTTAATCTTATTACCCCCGCGTAGTATAAAGATTTCCTCGTAGTATAGAAACCAACCGACGAGAATAGACCCCGTAGTAGTTCGGTTTCCGAACTACTAAACGTATATAGTTTGGTTTCTTGGCGGCGAACTAGCTCCCTAGTTCCGGTTTGGTTTTTTCGAACTATATAGATTCCTAGTTTGAACTAGAGACTGTATTAGTTTTACTATAAGGACACTCTTATTCGACTGCCGGCTACGATTGCCGGCTATAATAGTAACTCTGTTACATTTACTACGCTCTTTTGCCGTTGCTAGGGCGTAGTTGCCGTTGCTAGGGCGTAGTTTTGCTATAAGGACACTCTTATTCGACTGCCGGCCACGATTGCCGGCTATAATAGTTACTAGGTTGTATTTACTACGCTTTATTACCGTTGCTAGGGCGTGGTTGCTGTTACTAGGGCGTAGTTGCCGTTGCTAGGGCGTAGTTACTATTGCCGGGGCGTAGTTGCCGTAGTTGCGAAAGCTCACCTATATAACGTTACGTAGGCGGCAACAATTAGGGCTTCGCGACATTCTCACACTTTTAACTTCTTCCTCTATACCTATACGGACAACAACTACTATACGCTACGCCCCCGCCCCTTTCCCTTACAATAGCAAGAGAGAAGCGCGCCGCGCGCCAAACAGAAGATAGAACTGAAGACCGCGAGTTTGTTTTACCTAAGCGTCTAACCAAAAAGCGCAAGACTAAAGAGGAGTACTCTACGAAGAAGAATTCCGTACGAGACCGCGAGAGAAAGAACAAGATAGATAAGGATAAAAGAGCTAAGGATAAGAGAAGAAAGGCGCGGAATGAGGCATTCTATCGATAGCTAGCGCCTATAGAAAAAAGTGAAGGTTAGAATAAGAAGACAACCTAAGAGAAGGCTAAGAGGAGGAAAGAATTGCGGCTAGTTTTCGAGCGTAAAGTTCTAGTAGCGTAAGTTAATCTAGCTAGCGGCCGTAGCTAGTAGCTATAGCCGGTAGCCGTAGCCGGCAGCTATAGCCGGCATATTTTTCTTTAATACGTTAACTAATAGCATTCAGACCTATAGTCGCTACCTCTATCGATACGACCGATAGTAACGGAGATGTTTAGATAGCCGAGAACAACAATACTAGAGTTTAGGATGCCGCGACAGAGCTTAATGCTGCGAATAAAGGAACTGAAAAAAGCGAGGAGATACTATACGTCGATCTAGTAACAGGTACAGTCTTAGGGCCTAACGCTATAGACGATAAGCGCTAGGAGTAGATCGAGTACAGTTAAAGAGACGAGATACTAGTAAAGGGCTAAGGCATAAGTCCTATCAATCTAGAAAATTATAGTTAAAGCTACTACGAAAAGCTAGCAAGGATTAGAATCGAGACTAGTCGTCTTTATATCCTCGATATAGAGTAGAAGTTTCTTTATTAGTATTAGAGCGAAGCCTTTAGGTCTATAAAGGCAAAGTAGCTTGCGATTAATACGATCGGGGCTAGGTATCTAGGGACGGTAGAAGTGTTACTGTAGGAGGAAGGGGTATAGGTAATTATTCTATGCTCGGTATATATAGCCGGCGTTCGTAGCCGGCAGATACTAACAGTTAAATAGAAAGCGTTTCTCGAAGGCAGAGTGCTACTACTATATAAAATCTTTACTAAGGCAGAGAGGGCTTGTATCCGGAATCTAAGCTGCTAGTAGGATAGGTTAGCGTTGGAATTCTCTGAATCTCTATATAAGCCTCCGAAGGATTACCTATTTCAGCGATACGGCTTTATCTCGACTACTCCGCAGGCACCCGAAGAAGCTCGAGCGCTCTTTAAGGTCTTTACTAAGAAGCGGAAGGAGTTCGAGGATTAGGATTAGTTAATGGAGCTGTTAGTTAGTCTTAGGTTTCGTAGTTAGACTCGGCCTAAGCATTTGCTTGTCGAGTGTCTTATACCGAAAGAGGATAGATTGAGACTAAAAACGAGCTTAGATTCGTTAGGTATAGTAGCTCGGTTCCGTTAGTAGGAGAGAGCCGCCGTATAGAAGGCAAAATTCAGGTAGTTAGGGTAGCTAGGAAAGAAATTCTAGTAGTTGGGCTAGCTAGGGTAGCTAGGAAAAAAAATCTAGTAGTTAGGTAGCTAGGAAAAAAAATCTAGTAGTTAGGTAGCTAGGAAACAAAAAAAAAAGGTAGCTAGCTATTTACTGCCTAGCTGTTCCTAACGATACGATACTATAAAAGAAAGGGTATTTCTCTATAGCTACTAGTACACATCTACTACTCCTAAGTCCTTACCTTACTATACGAAACCTCAAAACATACCGACCGACATTGTATATATACTAGGCGCTATACTAGGAAGGGTAACAACGAGACGATAGTCGAAACAGTCTAGTATACGAGCGAGATTACGACAACGTCGAGAGGAGGTCGCATACTTACCTTCGAGCCTATCGAGTCCTAGACTACGATTAGGGCTAGATTTATCCTCTCCGAATCCTAGTAGTAGGAATTTATTATAGGGTACTACTACCTAGTCCTTACCTTTACGGAGTCTAAGTAGAAGGTTGTTCGGAGATATAAGAACATCGAGTATTAACCCGGAAATCTTCGAAAAGGCTAGCTAGGCGTATCTTTAGAAACCCGAGTATATAGAGCAGTTTAATTAATAGGTCTATAAGATATAGTTCCCTTTATACTTACGTTCGAAGGAGTGTAAACTCCGGAAGTACTCGATGCGATAGGGGAGTAAGGAGCGAACGGATATATTCTAGAAGTTCTTTATAGAGGGGGCATTGCACCGTTATACGACTTCTCGACTTAAAGGTTAACTAGTAATTGTCTACAACTTCTGCGGTTTAATCTTAAAACACCCGAAACTAGGGGATAGGAACTTATCGCCTACGAACTATCTCTATTCTAAACGGTATCGGGAATCTTAAGGAGAGAGGAGAGTTAATATAGATATAGCGTTCTAGAAAGAGGTATATCTTCTAAAATGCCGGCTATAGCTGCCGGCTACAGCTACCGGCTATAGATTCCGGCTACCTAAATTAACCGTAGAGATCTAGCTAATTATTATAGGCTACGCTTAAGGAAGCTCTAGGATTGAAGGCTACCGATTTCTCCCCCGAAGACTTTAAGCAACTAGCAAACGAAATGCTAGCTACAAACGGTCTTCCGGAAGACTTCTACGAAAGGGAGTCTATATAGAAGACATACCTATATCTTACAAACTACCCTCCCCCATTTCTCGGCGCGACAACCTAGCGTATTATGTTCGAAAAGAACAAAGAGGCTACGTTAGACGATATTCGGGAGATCCTCCGTAATACTCGCCGAGTAGCTATTACTATCGATAGCTAGTTAAGCCGGACTATAAGAGCCTCCTTCCTCTCGATTATACTATACTTTATTAATTCGGATTAGAAACTCTAGGAACTTATAATCGGATTCCCTAAAATTCTAGGTTCCTATACTAGTAAGGACATAGCGAAGCTTGTCTATGCGGTAATAGACAGGGTTAGCGTAACAACGAAACTAATCTCGATTACTGCGGACAACGCTAGTAATAATCGAACATTGTATAAGGCGTTATATATACAATTTACTCGCATATGTCTTTGAAATTACTAATTATATCGATAGGGTCGAGTACGTAGAGGAGATTACAAGGTCTACAATCTAGCTTAATCTTCCGAATGTTAAGCTCGCTACGATTCCGGATACGTACGATAATACGCACGATAATAACGATAAAGAGGAGCCTATTAATAGCCCTAGCCCTATTAAATCGGAGCCGACGTCGTTGCTAGTTATATTCCTATAGAAGTTTCCCTACCTCGCTTATATAGTTCAAATCGCGATCCGAGCCCTCTTTAAGACGCTTAAAATTGCACTATTAAACGACGACTAACAGAAGATCCTAGATAAGGATAAAGCAAAGTCGAAAGTCGAGAAACTTATTATAGTAATAAGACGGGATAAGGCAGAGAGCCTCGCTCTCGTTTTGTATAAGGTATAACTTTTGTCCGTAGCCGGTACCTGTAGCCGGCAACCTAGTATAGTTCTAACTCTTTTTCTCTAGCTTCGTCGTCTAGCAATATATACGAACTCGAGCTTATAGAGATATAACCGATTCGAGGCTATTTAAAAGAACCTAATCGAGCGCCCTAAAACCGATGCCTAGAATATCGCATAGAATAAGCGATAGCAAAAGCGGCCTCCTTAGCGCCCACTCCGTTTTACCTAAGACGTTAAAACCCGGTTCGATTCGACTTTCTATATAGTTACGAGGGGATATACTTTACGTACCGCTCTCGAGATCTATTAGAGTTCCGAGGGTATTAAGTGGCTCGGCCTTACCGCCGCCGAATAGCGCTAAGTAGAGTATCTCGTCGATATTAGTAAGCATTACGCGAAGGTTACTACTACGATTAGAAGAACCCGAGGACCGACGATCTACCTTGTCTTTACGTACTATAACTAGCTCTTTAACGAGCTCGAGGAAACCGTAGCTAAGCTAGCTAGGAAGAGCGTTCCCTAGAAAGTAGCTATAACGAAAGCTATAGACACCTCCTATACTAAGTTGCATAAATATTATAGTGCTACCTTTAACTCGTTCGGGGATATCTATAGCGTTACGTACTTGCTCAACCCGGTAGAAAAGGATATATACTAGCAGAGGCCGGAATAGAAGGCGGACGAGGTATAGCCGAAGCATTACTAGACTATTCTAGAAAAGATGTTCTACGAGCGTCGGAAAGAAACTAGTCTAAATGCAGCTCCTACAAAGAAAAAGAAGGTTTAGAAGGCTCCGACATTATACCTATTTCGTAGGTAGGAAGTAGAGGCAGAAGAGGAAGCAACTACTAAAGTAAATAAAGAAGAGTTCGATCTCTATCGGCGCGCGAGTAAGTACAAACCCGTAGGCTCGGAAAGAGGGCTAATAATCTCTAGATCTTACCGGTCTTCTAGACGAATTCGGAGACGATATTCTCGCTATATAGCAGCGGTTAGAGCCTAAGTTTCTAACGATAGCGTCGGTCGCTCGGGACGTCCTCGCTATCCCGAGCGTAGGCATAGGCTATAAGAGGTCTTTTAGTATCGCTCGTTACTAGGGCCGCTTTAATCGAACATACTCGCCTACTACCTTCGAATCTATTATAGTATTCCGATACTATCTCCTCTACTAGAATCGCTAAGGTAGGTTACTAAAGATTATACTAAAGGAGTTAATCGAGGAATTGGAAAACCTTAAGATCGAAGAAACCTAGGAGCGCGAAGAGAATACGAAATTTAGTCTAAGCGAAACCCTAATTAGCGATAACGAAGAGGAGGAGGGCGGAGGTAGAAGGCGATACCGGGTCGAGAAGCGGAAACGTACATAGGCTTAGAGTAGCTTTAAGGAGACGAAGCGTTTACGTATAAGGTAATGTAGCCGGCGTATATAGCCGGTATATGTCCGAAATGTGTTTCGAATTCCTAGGACCTAAACAGACTAGTTGCTATAGCAACCGACCCCGCTTACCTACGGACTATTTCTAATTCTCTATTCGCTCTTCCTCTCCTTCTTCCCTTTCCCTACATTCTTAAAGACAAACATACCTTAAGGATTCGGCTCTTCGGGCCTTCCTAAGCCGGCTGCCTCCCCTTCCTTAAGCTACTATCCTTTATTCGAATCTAACGATAACCTAATAAGGCGGTTTAATAGAAGACTATTTGTTCTAGAAGGCAAGAAGCATTAATGTCTCCTTACGATTATATGCTTATTAATTTCTAGGTCCTACCGATATGCCCTCGTCGCCTAAACGCGCAGATAAATATCTTTAGAGGCTAAAGGGCAAGGGTAAAGCAAGCCAAGTATAGGGAGACTATAGCGAGAACGAGATATCGGAAGAGCAAGGCTCTCCGTAGTATATACGAAGGAAGGGGGTTCCTCGGAAAACAGTACCGAAAAACAAGAAGGCTATAGGTAGATAGGAGAAGGCTAAAAAGAGTAGGCGGACAAAGACTATCGCGAAGAAAAGTTATCTTTCTATTAAAAGAAAGGGAACAAGGCAGGACTCGACGATAAAGAAGCGGCGCTTCAAACTAGGTACTATTGCCCTTCGCTAGATCCGGCTTTTCTAAAACAAAAGAGGGACCGAGCTTTTAATCCCTAAGACTCCCTTCTAGCGACTCGTCCGAGAAATTATATTAGATTTTCGGTCTAGTATGCGATTTACGGCTAAGGCGATTAGTGCTCTTTAGGAAGCTACGGAGGCATTTCTCGTAACCGAGCTTAAGCTTTCAAACCTCCTTACTATCTATACGAAGCGGGTTACTCTTTAAAATAAAGATATGCAGCTTCTAGCTAAAATTCGGCGTCGGTTTATAGCGGATTAGTTGGAAATTGTATTTAGTCGTTAGATTAACCTAGGAGGAGGCCTATTTTCGCATCGTTTTGCCGGCTACAGGTGCCGGCTACATTTCTGATTTTATCTCCGCGCCGTCCCTAAATCTAAGGTACGAAGTAGAAACCTAGCGCTCTATATTCACCCGGCTATTATAGAGACGAGCTACATTCAGATTAGTTTCTTCGTATATCGCGACCTAGCGGGTAGTAAGCGAAAGGGCGATAGAACGTTTATAATACGTCTCTATTCAGACCTAAAACATAAAGGTCCTAAGGAGCCCTAGCATCCTAACTATAAGGAGATTCTTTAGCATTAGCACTTTAATCCTCTATACTGCGAGGCAGATAGCAAGCCTACGAGAGAGAAACTTTAACGAGAAATTCTCTATAATGCGTAGCGCTATTGTATAGCTACAGATGCGTACTAAGTCCGGTAACTCGAAGAAGAATTGAGATAGCGTATTAGCGACCGAGGAGGAGATCGATAGTATACTAGTAGAGTCGAGGTCTTATAAGCGAAGCATAAGATAATATAGGCTCTTAGTCGTATAGAGTAACGTACTATATAAATAACTAGGCGTGCTACTCTTATTCACTTACGACCTATATCCTAGGATGCTCTTCTCGTACTTTTTATACTCTTTTCTAATACCTTACCTATAAGCGCTCCGCGACAACCGAGTGAATATAAGCTGTCGGGTTTCCGCTCGGTACCTTAGCCTTCGAGATACGGCGGAGTTGATTCTCTATAATACGTAGCGCTATTGCATAGCTATAGATGCGTACTAAGTCCGGTAACTCGAAGAAGAATTGAGATAGCGTATTAGCGACCGAGGAGGAGATCGATAGTATACTAGTAGAGTCGAGGTCTTATAAGCGAAGTTCAAGATAATATAGGCTCTTAGTCGTATAGAGTAACGTACTATATAAATAACTAGGCGTGCTACTCTTATTCACTTACGACCTATATCCTAGGATACTCTTCTCGTACTTTTTATACTCTTTTCTAATACCTTACCTATAAGCGCTCCGCGACAACCGAGTAAATATAAGCTATAGGGTTTCCGCTCGGTACCTTAGCCTCCGAGATAGGGCGGAGTTGAATTTAGAGCGATAGTCGGCACCCGTAGCCGGCATATAGAGACGGTAGTAGGCCTTTTTCTGCTAAATAACTAGCTTGTTTAGTATAGCCTACCTGATATTTCTTATATTTACTAGCAATAGGCCTAGGTTACTTATAAGATTACTATAGCTAGTAAAGGCATTACTAAAGAATATCTATACTATAGTAGGATACTATTATCACGCCGGCTATTTATTAAAAGGAGGCTTTCGCCTATTACTATGCCGGCTACATATGCCGGCTATATTTCAAAGTCTGCCGTACCTGCCTTTTTTAGCCGTGCCTGCCTTCTTTCCTTGCTCTAACGTTACTATAATATAGGCTTGCGCGAAGCTTACTCTGTTGCCTAGCGATACCGCGACACTACCTCTCTCGCTATATTTAGCCTTCGTATCGATACCTATACCTCTACGCTCTATATCTACTACCTCTACAATACCCTCGCTCCGCGCGCGCCTTCGTATACCTTCGTAACGCACTTTTTTCCTCAATTCGACGACTTTTACAATAGCGAATCCACTTGACTAAGTTACGACGCCTCGTAAGAAGGGACCTGCTACTTCTGCGGGTCGTAACAAGATCGGAAATAAAGGAACGAGTATAGTACATTAACGCAAGATAGCTGCTACTACTACCGCTAGCTCCGGTGCTAGAAAGGGCGTCGCGAGCAAGGCTCCGCGTAAGACAACGGCGGGCAAGGCTCCGCGTAAGACAACGGCGGGCAAGGCTCTACGCAAGACGACAACTAGCGCTTCTACTGCTAGTAGCAATCGTACGAAGCGTCGATAGCGCCTAGGAAGTAAGTCCTATTTATAGCCGGCAGCGTAGCCGGTAGCGTAGCCGGTAGCGTAGCCGGCATTCTTACTGTCTTTTTACTAATCCTTCTTTAGCCGTAGCCCTCCGTAAGATTCGGCAGTATTAGAAGAGTTCTAAGCTCCTAATCCGCAAAACTCCTTTCTAACGACTTGTTCGCGAAATTGCCTAGGATTATAGAATAGACCTTCGCTTCTAAGCCTCCGCGATAGGCGCCCTTTAAGAGGCTATAGAAGCCTACCTAGTTCGTATCTTCGAATGTATGTTTCTCTTCTACCTCTTTTCGGACTATGCTAATACTATTTTAGCGGTCAACCTTATAGCTATCTACGCGAAGCGTATAACGATTATAGACAAGGATTTTAAAGCACTCGATTAGATCCTAAAAGGCTAGAATGTCTATATTCGAGATAGTGCTAGATAGGATAGATGTACTAGTAGGAAGGATGTTCGTAGTGTCGTCTGCAAGCTTTTCTATATGCGAAATGAGCCGCTGTTATATAGCGCTGCATACCGCGCTCTAAATACTCTCTAAGCATATATACATAGTACAGTATGCTTTATTGGCCGTACGGAATAGAAGTCTCCTAAAATCCCGTTAGTACTAAGGAGTAAAAAGGCCGGCTACGCTGCCGGCTACGCTGCCGGCTACGCTGCTAGCTACGCTGCTAGGTTTTTTAAAGAACTAAAAGAAGATAGACATTCCGGTTGATTTGTATTAGTTTAGATTTTTATAAAAAGAAAACAGGGAAAAATAAGGAAGGTTGAAGAGCCTAATAGTTATAGTTATAGGCACTATCCCTGTTTTCTAGAGCATATTATATACCTGCCTTCGCAACTCTACCTAATACTCCCTCTAAATATCCTTATACTCTACCTACTAGAAATTCAACTAGGTACCTAGACCTATAGCTGCCTCTATATCTTTTACTATCTTCTACAGGTTGAAGGCCTCTTCTATAGCAGCCTCTACCTCCTTATACAATACGAAGTCACTACCTGCCCTACCCTTTATATCTCCTAAATAACTAAGAGTTCTAAGGAACGAACTAGCATTCGGCCTTAGTATAGCGAGTAACTGGTAGAACGTTCTGTAGAGCTGCCTTATAGCTCTTTTATATACTATGCCGATACCGAGGGAGGAGCTATCCTAGTACTTAATGTTGTCGAATAGTTCGGTAGGAAAGTGTATAAACTTCTTAAGGAGGAGGACTTCTAGGGAAATCGATGAGTTCTGCCTAGATCTAGATAAAGACATTCTACTAAGCAGTTAGGGAATTGAACCGTAAACGAAAGGATGAAATTCATACCTAAGGAGTGTAGTTTCCGAACTAAACTATAATGCCTTGTATATGTATGTGTGCTTTTGATTGGTTAGTGCCCTTAGCTAATTGTCTATAGATTTGAGGTTATATAAGTACCTTTATACAACTACGTAGCCTAAGTAGGATTCGAAAATTCTATAAGTACTAAGGACTAAAAATGCCGGCTACGCTGCCGGCTACACTGCTAAGTCTTATAAAGGGCTTGCTTGAAGCTACGTATACATTCGTACACTTCTTAAAAACCGATAAATTATATGGTTCGAACCAGCTACTTATATAGTTGCTTAGCAAACCAACCCAAACCAAACCAGAGTTTCGGCTTAGCAAACTAAACCAAACCAACCCGAACTACTGCGGGGTCTAGACGAGAACGCAATAGCTCTTAAAGTCCTACGCGGACTTAACGAACCTAGAACTACGAAGGTAGATATACTTAGGCGTATATTCGAACAAATCGGTAATTCTATCGAGAGTAACTCGGTTAGGGCGACTATGCTCTAGCGGTACGCTCTATAGTATAAGATCTAGGAGACTAGTGCTAATCCTTTACTCCGTATATCCTAAGCCTTCGTTCGAAGCCTCGACTAGTACGGCCTAATCTATTACGCCGTCGTCCTTAGAACATCTATAGACGCCTCCCGCCGAGTAAGTAACCGTATTATCGAAGCCGCCTAGGGCGAAGATTAGTTTACTTAAGCCTCGGAGCTTGTCCGGCTTCCGTTTAGCGCTCTACTTTTAGTACCTAAACGCATTCTCGCCGATATTGTAGCTACTACTCGGATTAGACTTAGTCTCGAAGAAGCCTATCGCTTCTAGATATAAGGCAAACGGAAGAGGCTCGCGGAAGCCTAGAATAGTCGCGTTAATAAGAGGAAGAGCGCTCTTTACGATTTTATTACCGGCAGTAATATTACCGCTATAAGAGACGCTTACAAACCGAAACCTAGTAAGGAACGTACGATATAGGCCTACCTACCTAACATTCCTAAAGACTATATCGTTCTCTAAGGCTTTAAGACGGGGCGCAATTTACTAGCGCCGAAAAAACACCTATTACGCGCCTTACGTAAAAAACATCTAAGGAAACCTAGGGTTAAAGCGGGTAGTAATACACTAGTACTAGATTTATAGCTAGAAGACGATAGCGTAGAACCCGATATGCCGGCATTAGACGACGAAGGAGGGAAAGGTACTTAGGATAATCCTTTTAACGTAGACGGAGATACGGCTTCTAATTTTCTTAATATATGCGATAGATTAGAGCTCCGTTTACAATGTCGCCGGCTTAGCCGTAGAGAAGGGATAGAAGCCTACTATGCCTACTACCGCAAATAGTAGATAGACTTTACCTATGCTTTGCTACCGAATATTAGAGAGCGTCTCGCTACGTTAGGCCGGCTACCGTATATATAAACTTCAATTACTCCGTTCCTACTACGTACCGTCCCTATACCTAATATATATAAATGCCAACTATTTTACTATATAGCGAAAGATCCACCCGTTTTCTAGCTAGTAAAGTAGTCTGTATCTTGTACCTTTTACTTAATCTTACGACCGCCTCGCTTAGAAGCCCGTAACCTATACGTATATAGCTCCCTACTATCCCGAGGCGGATTAGCTCGTAGCTACATACTATCTATTCTAACCGCCTACCCGGATTTCTAACTAGTTTACACCTACGCTATACTAAGTTATGTTCTATACGACCTTCGCCTTATTATCTTCCTATATACTATTTATAGTAGATACGGCTTGTATAGAGATGCTATTAAGGTTTGGGTTAGACAATCCGCGCCTTAACTACTTTAGTCTATAAAGGAGGCGATAGATACACGTCCGTTAACGCGCTCTCGCGATTAATATATTATTACGATCGAGATTATTAGGGTTATAAGAACTACTCCTAATACCTAGGGACCTATATACCGGAAAGACACCGTTTCGAGGATTACTTCTATCATCTTCCTTAATATCGCATTATTAAGTACGTAACTTGCCGATACGCCGTGCCCCCTTACTATTTTTACGCTTACCTTAGCCGCTAATACCGATATACTATTCCTATTGCTATCCGTCGCCTTCTTATCGAAGAATTTAAGCCGTTCCCCGATATTGCTATAATACCCGACTAGGTAATTTAGCCCTAGCTAACCGATAATTAAGCCCTAGAGTTCCCGCTCTACTTCGATTGTTTCCGATATACTACCGTCGACGAATAGGGCGAACAATATACGGCTATCTTTTACTCGCGTGCCTCGATATAAGAGTATTATAAAACGCGATATAAGTAGACTAATACCTAGACTTAGGGCGGCAGTAGAAAAGCCCGCCTATAAGAGATACCTAATCGCCTATAGGAGAGCAATGTCTACGTATAGCAATTCTTCTACCCTAAAGCTAGGTACGAACCCGGATAGAATCGCCTATTCTAGGTCTATCGTCGCGCTCGTATAGTGCCTATTCCCTCCTTATCGTATAACGACTAGTTTGCGTCTACCCTAATTAAAGCCTAGGCTAATATCCGGAAGAAACTAGACGAGGATCGAAATGTCGTTTACGATAGCTTAGCCTACGTATCTGCCCTCCTTTCCTAGATTTAGCAACTCTTTATCGACCTTTACGTCGTCTTACTCTATAAAGACGAAATACAGGCCGCTATCCGCCTCTCTAAAGAAGATAATAAGCCTTATACCGTAGAAGTTATCGCTATCGCTCGCCGAGCGTTCTCTTATACGATAAGGTATTATAGCGAAAGTAGCCCCTATTTTAACCTTACTAATTCCCGTAAGCAAGCCCTCGCTAACTTTTATAATATAATATAGAAGTCCGACTATTACAAACATTTTCGCTTTCGGCGCTATAAGACCTGCTCGAGCGAATTTAAATACGCCGACGCTATACTATATACGCTAGTATATTTTATTCGTTATATCTCCCCTAAAGTTCTATTTTTCCCTTCTATAATGTCGCCTACCGATAAACTTAACGACGACGTCGACGCCGAAGTCGCTAGTTAAGTAAGCGATAAAGTCGACGAAAAAGTCGACTATAGCCCTATCTAAGTAACGCCGACCGACGAATAGCGCGAACTCTAGAATAAACTTAGCGACCGCGTCCGAAGCGGTATTACTAAGACGGAAGAACTAGAACTATATCCTCTTATTTCCTAGTTATTACTCTCCCTATTCTAGTACCTAATTAGTAGTCGTCGGTTCTACTCCTCGCTCCTTAGCTACCTCGCCCTTTATACGGTATAACCGTATTCGGGCGTATAGCGGGAGCCGAACGACTTTAATTACTATCTCTCCGCTATTATTTAAATAGGGCAACTCCTCGTATTTAACTACTCCCGGCGTTATAACTAGGGCTTCGACCGCGACGACGAAGTTTTAGAGGCTATTAAGTATAAGATAGAGTTACTCTTTACGCGAGAGACCGCTATCCGAGAAATTGTCCGCTAGCGTAGTGCCCTCTTCGCCTTTACTAGTAACTATATGTCGACTAATTAGGCTATCTAGGCCGCCGACGGTAAATCCGTTTAATTTAGGGACGTCGTACTACGAGTTATAGACCTAACTATCCTACTCGAGCATTGCTATCGATAGGCGTATAAGATCCTACGGCGCGACCTCCTTTTCGGACTCCCGTATAACTCTATCCCCCTTACCGACCTTTATAACCGCCCCGAAGAAACTACCGTCTACTTTAGCTTTCTCTAGGACAAGCGTAATACTACTATCGTTAACCTAGCTCGGACGTTCGTTATTAACGCTATCGCTAGTAATCCGGCTCTATTATATTTATACTTAGAGGCCGGTTTAGATGCACTCTGCCTTAGCTCGGTAGTCGGCGTATATAAGCATTGCGTCTAAGAGTTCCTTTAGCTACTTAGCGTCCTTATATTTATTAGTAGCGGTTAGCCCGCCCGCGAACTCGAATTCTTCTCGGCGATATAGCGTAATACTTAGTCGGTCCGCTCTATTACTATCCGAGATAGATACGTTATAATTTACCTAACCTATACTAAGCTCCGCTAGAAGCTAAATAACAAATAAAACGTCCGCTTCCTATTTAAGCTCGGCCGCCTACTTATCGATTACCTTATATACATTTAACTATTTCGCGAGCTCTACTAGTATTAATCTAACCCCGGGTAGGTACTTAGTCCTTTCCTCTAGTCTAAGGACAACCTCGTCTAGTCGGATAATACTATAACCCGACACCTTCGTCGATAGACCGTAGCCGCTAGTCTACCCGCCTTCGGCATTAGCGAGTAGCGTTACTTCTCCGTCGCTATCGTTAAGAAATTCTTTAGTAAGTTCGTAGGCTTCGATTAATCGGACGCGGATAACGAAGACGACGAGGTCGACGATATAGAGGCAGCTATAGCTAGGTAGCGTAACTATAGTCTCTATATCGCTAACATTTTATATGCTAACGCTAATCTATTCGCCGCGTCGTCTAACTTATAGGATAGCTTAATCTAAGGCGGGCACCGCGCGTCTCGTATCTAGTCGAACTTCCTCTAGCTTCCTACCGCTATTACTCGCTACTAGGGGACCTAGCCGTCGCTAGGTAGCTCTATTAGCAACCTCTTAGCACTCGAGAATAGTAGTCTCGCCCCTATCTTTACCCTCGATAAAGCCCTATAGTACGCGCGCGAAATTATATAAAACCCGCGGCTATAGTAGAAGAGCGAGGGTTAAGCGACCGCTATACGATAGATCCTCTCCCTCGAGGCCCGACTACTCGTCGTCCTTAGTACTAGCGCCGGTAAGAGTCTCCTCTTTATAGTTCCTTACTATATAAAAGGTACGCGGACTACTATACTTATCCTTCCTCTAGTTACTCTACGAGTTAATATACTTATCCGACTTAAAGCCGCTAAAGTGTCCTACGTAGTATAGCAACTAGGAATAGAGTGCCCCGCTTCCCTTATCCTAGTTAGCGCTAAGGCCGCCTGCTCTACCTAATTTATTATATATATACGGCGTCTTAGGGTCTAGAACTAGCTCGATTGTATCTTCGTCGACGAGTACTATTTAACCGTAACCGCGTTACTATACTACTCTATCTTTCGCTAATTTAGCTATCTCGGGTCGATTAGTACCTAGGTCGTCTACCTAACCGCTACTCTGCTACTATTAATAGAACCTAAATTCCTATAGCGTAACGTTATCGCCTAGCCTATAATAGTACGGCGGAGTACTAATCGCGCTAACATTATATATCGTGTTTCTTTATACTAGTAGGTATAGTTACTGCTTATAGCTATACGACTTATTAGGAAGTAACCTAGGGCGAGTATATTCGTATCCGGCGATCGCGTCCTAGTATTCGTATATAGTCTCGACTACGCCGAGTAGCTAGCGAGGGAAATTGATTGCCCGTGCTTTACCGCTACTAGTAGAACTACTAGCGAGAAAGAATAGCTACTCGACGCCTAGCTTAATAGTACCGACAATCTATTTCTTATCGCTACTCCTACGCTCGGCGAAGGATTCGACGTACTACGTATCCGGGTTGTTGTCTACGTCGGCCTCCTACCCTTACTAACATTATTCGTATAATAGTCCGGTCGCGCTAGGCGAGATAGAAAGCTAGTACTATCTTACCTCCTACTGCTAACCGAACTAACTATACTAGCAACGGTCGACTAGAGTAAGCTTAGCTTCGATTAATACCCTTACGTAGATAACGTTAGCTATATATAGTAGCGCGAGAGGCAAGCTATATAGTAATATGCTCGCGTAGGTAAATGTTTACGTCTAATTATGTCTAATTACCTCGATAGTCCCTAATTCCGCTTAACGTATATATCTAACTTAGACGATAGTAACGAGCTCTACTAACGATATATATACCGACTAGTACCGCCTCTAACCTAGCCCGAAACGCCGTAGGCTTAGGCGATCCGTCGGTAGACCGCCTATTTCTAGCGTATCTAGCAAAACGAAGCTAGTAGTATAATGCAGTTCGACCGCAACCTCGCCGTTATCTAATAACTATATACTATCTACCGCTTCGTTAATCCCCGCCTCCCTATATACTAATTCTCTTAATGCCTACGCGCTAACTTCGTAGTTGCGAAGAAGAGGTAAGCGCTCTAGACTAAGCCGATCGAGAGGTACTATACCTACTTCTACTACTATTTCCCTTTTACTATATACTAGGAATATAGTAAGCAAATACGGAGTTGTTAACGGCTAGACGTTATATAGCTAGTCGCTATCGGCGTGTTCTAGTCGCTATAGATAGGTCCTACTTAGATCCGGGATAAATTCTAGTACTAATTTGAAACGCTAGAGGAATACCTCTAGTAGATAACTTAGAGCACTATATAGGAT
>NW_006921532.1:11867101-11880248 GCF_000340215.1 Pseudocercospora fijiensis CIRAD86
CTATCGCTATCGAGCACGTTCTAGCTAGGGACGTTAAACTAGATCCGGTACCCGCTAATAACTATATAGAGTAGGAATTCTAGACGCTAACTATTTCGCCGGCCGGAAAAAAAAACAATAATATACCGGTCGTGCTATTTACTTTTCCGTCTAGCGAAATAGTCGGTACGTAGCTATATTATCGCTATATTAACTCGGCAGTTAGGCGGGAGTAATAGTCTCTAATCTACTAACGACATTATTGTACTAGTATCCTTATTAAATTAATAACGCTATAGCGTCGCTACGCTCGTACGCTATAGTATAAGATGTCTACCGACGTTAGAAGCAGAGTATGTAACTAAACAGTTATAGCTAGTATTTACCTATATCGCTAGACTGTTTAAGTTAAATACGGATAGAGCGTAGTTAGTCGAGATCTAAAATATAAACTATCTATAAACCGAACTACTATTACTCGATATATTCTACTCTCTCTATCCTTACCCTAACCGCCTCCTCGTCGCCTTTCGCCTACGTCGTATATTAACCTACCGACGACAATGTACTAATAGTATCGTCGCCCTTCGTCGGAGTATTTCCGCCTATAGACTTATTATCTCTACTACTATCTCTACGATCTGTTCCTCTAGCACCTCTATACTTAGCTACTCCTTATTTATTGTTCGCCCGTATACTACCTAGCCGGCCGATAAATCTTCCTCTACGCTCCTCCTTCCGCTTACCCCCTATTTATCGTAGCCTTCGCCTAGTCTGCCTATTCCTCCTCCGTTAACCTCTATTATACCCTTAGTTAATCTACCTATTACTCTCTCGTTAACTTCTATTATGCCCTTACCTACTATTATATTACTACCTACCGGTACACTATCTACCTAATCGCTAGGCCTATTAACCCGCGCCTACGTCGCTAACTTATCTAGTCGCTATTCCTCTATTTCTATCCTATAATAGTATATTTCCTATGCAAATGAAAACGCTATATATTCTACGTAATGTAACTATTTCTCCTCTGCCGAGAAGCTCGCTTAGTTATACTATAGAAGTAGTAGTAGTCGCTCGTATAACTATCGTCGTATTAATATTCTATCGTAATACTCGGCTATATTACCGGTCGCTAGCGCCGGCTCGGTATAACTCGCTAACATTTAGTAGTCGGCTATCTCGGTAGTCTTACTCGTATCTACGCGACGGCTAGCTATAGAGAGAAGTTTTAGAATAGCGACGTGCTCGAGTAGTTTAGTAGGCGAAATCGGATAAAGGTAGGATACGGACAACCTCTAGAACCGACGTCCTCTTATATCTTTCCTCGCTATATATATTAGACTACCTACCGTATCGCTACTTTGTCTATTATTATAGCCGATCCTACCTTACGTCCTACTAGAACCGTACGTAAACTCGATTAAATTTCACTATACCGCTCGTGCCTACGCGTCCGCCTCTACTTATCGTATACTATTTCTTTTGCAATATGCTATTCGCCTATATACTCTCTCTAGTATACTCGAATAGCGCGGTTATACCGCACCGCATTTCGATCTAGGCGTCGCATTTAAAATCCGCGTATATAAGTTAGGTTTGATTTAATGTCTCCTCGTACGTCGTCGTATATTATCTATTATAATCTCTTATATTCCCTCTAGCCCTTGCTATTACTTAGGGGTCGAGGGCTAATACTATAGCTCTCTCGCCTCGTATTTATACGTACTATCGACGGCAGCTAATAAAGTGCTACTTACCCGGGTTATTTCTTACTACCGGTATCTGCTTTATACCTATTATCCTAGCGAGTGCGCTAATACCCCGACCGATCGACGTGCTAGCTTAGTTTCTATACTATCGCACTAACTGTAGGCCTCCTCTAGTAGTTAGGTTAGATCTCGCTAGTAGAGGACATACTCGGTTAAGTCGGATTATACCTCGTATAACTTAACGTAGATACACTTGCTAGACAATCTACCGGTTTTTCCCTATCTCGCGACATCCGTATTAAAATACTAGAACCTATCGGTAAAGGAGTCGGCTAGATCGAGTATTATTAGATATAAGCTATTTATAGAGATCTTATACGTTGACCTGCTTATATATATAGCATAGTCGATACTACGCCGTAGTGCCGCTAAACATCGCTAGCTACGTATAGGAGGTAAATGCATATAGTTATAGTGCTACCCGAATTTCTATATCTAGTACTTCTATCGTACGAGACTTAGGCGTTATATAACCTAGGGCTAATCTACTAAACGACGATTAGATACGAACCGGTTTGCTAGGCGGTAAACTATATTGTCTATATTACTTTTGCTAGCTAGCAAAATAGTTAGCACTCTCGCATTGTAATTGCGGTTATAGTAGATACGTCTACTAGCTATAGGTCGTAGTATAGCAACGCTACTAAGGCTCGAACCTTAATTGCGCTATCTATCCCTAGATATAGCTCGACTATTATACCTCGCCGACTAGCGTTTATCGTATATCGTCTATTAGGACGTCCGGTATGCTATCTATGCCGTTATCGCAGCCTTAGCTATCTTAGTCTAGTATATTCTTGCTTACCTAGTAGTCTACTATTATCTAATCCGGCTATTATCGAGGCAATCCGATATATCCTTACGTTATAATACTAACGGACCCGTATACGGACTTGTTAGGCTATATACTAGTTTATACATAGTTATTATATACGTAATAAAATACTACGATTAACTCGGTTAGTATTCGGTTCTTAAAACTATTAACTCGTAATATCGTAGAATAGATAGCGGTTAGTTCGTCTACCCGGGATATACGTCCGAAATTATAGTATATTTTCGAACGACTACAATTCTCGAAAACTGATTTCTCCCCCGATCGATTAGATAATAACGCCCTAATCTAACGATATCTTTTATTATTCATCTACCCGAATATAAACCTACTATAACCGAGACAGTCCGAGCAAATTAGTAACCTTACCGCCGCTAAGATTTACCCTAATCGTTGCTAACCCTCGGGTCTAGCTTACTTACGTATTACGCTCTATATACTAACGGCGTTTTCTAGGGTAGGTTTTATAGGTTACCTCCTCCTACTACCGTATATTATATAGTAAATTATTGATAGTATAATGCTAACTGTTTTGCCGCCTAGCAAACTGCCGGGCTATTGTCTATTTTCCTAGCCGGCAAAACGGTTAGTACTCTTATATAGTCGCATTTATTATCCTATAGTTTAACGGGTTAGGGAAATACGAGGCGGTCTGCATTGCTTAACTACTATATCTACTTAGAGACGGTAGTATATATATATCGAATGCATTACGTGTGCTATGCTTAGTGTAGGCTTATATATACTCTAGCCTATCGATATATTATAGTTGCCCCGCCTAGAATAGATCTATCGTCTCTAGTATTTCCGAGATACCGCCCCGCGTAGCCTCGAGCTATACGGCTACTCCGATGCGTATACTGTCTCGTATTCTCTAGCCTTCCTCCTATACTATACTTACTATTCGATTAGCGTTAGATATCCCGTCTAATAACAAAGGTATACACTCGTCGCGAATATAGTCGATTAAATCTTTACCCCTAAACTTAAGTTCTAGGACCTCCTTTACCTCCCTTAATGCTTTATCGAGGTTAGCTATACTATGTGCGTCTAGTAGCTTACAGTATGCCGCCTCTAGAACCGGAATTACCTTAATAGTAAGATCTACTAAATCCTATTATATAGATAGCCCTACTGCTCGGCATAGTAATCGGATGCTATTTACTATTAATAAGTAGTCTAGATACTATTTCGCCTAGTATAGGATCGCGTCGGGAAAGTACTCCTACTATACGCTCTTAATTAATGTTGTCGTCGTCGTATAGAGTATTAATAGCAGATCGTCTAGATATATATCTAGTAGTATTAACTTTATATACTACGCGGCTAGATAATACCTATTTACGGTCGGGCAGTCTATTCGTATTACCGCTATTGTAACCGCTATCCTATCGATAACAAAGCCTACTAGACATATACGGTACCTACTACTATCCGGTTTTACGAATGTATTATCTACGATTAACGTCCTATCGCCCTTAGTATATAGCTCTAAAAGCTCGGGATAGGCGACGACTAGGTACTTAAACCTATCCTTTACTGTCTCCGGTTGCATATAAAAGCCCGCGTATCTTAGTATATTTAGTTCTATGCCCGCGGTCGAATAGTCCGGCCGTTTGATTTTCTTTATCTCCGGTAGCTACGAGACATCCTCGATAACCTTATCCGCTTGTTTTTTATTTAACCCCGCGTACCGATATACTAACCTAGCTACTACTTTATATACTTCTATCGAACGACCCTAGATATATATTATTATAAACTATATCCTAATTCGCTAGTACGCCTCCCGCGTACTATACTACTCTAGGTCTACTCGGTCGCTCTCGCCGTAGTTATAACGCGTATTAGATTAGTCTATTATCTACTTGCCCGGGATCTATTTATACCTCCCCTCGGCCCCTATTATCTCTATAATCCCTCGCTATAGATACGTATCTTCTCTATCTCTATCGTCGCCGTACCGGTACGTTATACGAGTTTGTTAACCTAATATATCGATATCGTACTTGCTTTTTATAATACTAAATCCCCTCCGCTTCGCCTATCTATATATAAACTATTCGGCCGCCTAGAATAACGGGAATTAATGCCCGTAGATCCGATCTAGTAGCCTATACGCCCCTATTAGACGCTCGCATCGCGCCCTAGTATTATCTATCCTACTATCCTTACCGCGAACTTATACTAGAGCGCCGGGTAATCTTGCAATTATTAGATATCGCTAGATAGCGGCGCTCCTCTCGCGATATATCTCCCCTAATAACTTCTCTCGCCCTCTTACGCCTCCGCCTAAGCGCTAACGATCCTATTCGCGAACGGCGTATTCGATATCGAGTAGCGTAAAGTAGTCGTCGGTTATACTCTATAATAGGAACTACGATAGACTTATTATCGCTTCTAGCGCAACTGCCCGATTGTCGCGTATAACTACTATACGGTATAGACGATCTATACTACCGTATCTAATACTTACTCGGCTAAGGGGAAACTCTATCCCCCCCTATAAACAGAATCGGCCTCGCTATTAAACTTAAAGACTAGTTATATCCCCTTCCCTTTCTATAGCGCGTAACTTATACCGCATCTATATATCTACGCTACTATCCGCCCTAATAGATATATCCTTACCTAAACTACCTATTATAGGAGATTACTACATCCTATACGTATATCTATCTCGCGTATATAATACTCGGTCGAAGACTCGACCCTCTCTCCTACCTTTATCCTATCTCGCCCGTTTCTACGTAGTATATCTCCTATAGCTTATCGCATATATTAACTAATAATACGGCCGGTACTATTGCGTACTATTGCGCCGACCGCCCTATACCTACTAACGCGCCCTATAATCTCGTAATTAATAATGCTAACTATTATTCTACCTAGCAAAACAGCTAGCATTGCCTTAGGCACCCGCTACCGCGCCTACGTAGCTCGATATCGCCTTTACGTCTACCCTTTACTTAGGCTGAGTTTAACCGTATATTAGCGTATTTCGGCGGACTTCACTTTACGGTATTAACTAAGGCGGCGAACGAAGCGCAGTCCCGACCGTACTATATAAATTAGCTGCGTCGCCTAGGAGGACTCTTTTATACGTATATTAGTAGAGTAAACCGCTAGTCTACCGGTCTTATCCCGAGCGCTATTAACGTACTAATATAGGTCTCTTTTCGGCCGCTAACTCTCTCTACTTTACAATCTACTTCTACTACTAGCGACCTATACTCGTCTGTCTATTCCTCCGGCCGGTAAACTAGTCTATAGCCCTATATGCATATCCTGCGCTACTGTACTGCACTACGCTACGACTACCTACTAAGCTCCCTACTACGTCCGATTATCGCTATAGTAGACTATACCGATAGTGCCGCCGTCGCGCCCTTCGAGGCCGAACTCCGTCGTCTCTATATTAATAAAAACCGCTAGCTATTTTTCTACGCCTACTTAATTAATAAAGAGATCGAACACTGCTAAGGTCGAATATTAAGCTTCTCTTAGCTCGACCTCGACGGCTATTCCGAAAAGCTCCGCTAACTCCGACTACGCAAGCTCGCGATCTTCCTAGTTAGCATCGGCTATACTAGATTTTAAAGGGACTATACTCGGTATATTTAGAGATATTAGCCTCGTATACTAGCGATAGAGCCGTAGAAGTTAAGGTCGGAATCGTCTCTATATAGCTCCGTTACGATAATTAGCATTTATTTAGTTACTCTATATAGAACTAGGCGTAGGGAAGCCTACGTATGCCCCTAGGTTACCTATTATACTATACTCTCGACGGCGGATTAATACGGACGTACGTAGTATTATAGACTATACCGTAGCTTATACTACTATAGTTCTATACTATCTAGCTCTCTATTGCTCTTATCCTTATATAATAATTCAATTTATATATCTGCTATCTTATCCTTTCCTATACTATACGTACCGATATCTCCCGTAATCGTCGACTATTTTGCCGGCTAGCAAAGTCTATCGTCCCTATAGCCGCTATAGTTGCCTTATATCCTATCTAGCTATACGTGTCTACTATTGCCTCCGCCGGTAGAATAGTCGACTATGCCTTAGGTATCTATTAGCTCGGTACGCTAGTCGTTACCCGACTTTATACCCTTTACTTAGATTGAGTTTAATACTATACTAGCGTATTTCGGTAGACTTTACCTCTCGGCCTCGACTAAAGCGGCGAACGAAGCGTAATCCCGACCTCGCTATATAAATTCGCTACGTCGCTTAAAACGACCTTTTCGTACGCGCCTTAGTAAAGTAAACCGCTAGTCTACCGGTCTTAGCCCGAGCGCCTATACCGCGCTAATTTATATCTCCTTCTACTCCTCGACTTCTCTTCTACCCTACTACCTACTTCTACTACCGCCTACTCTACTCGCCTAGCAACTTTTCCGCCTAGCAAATTAGTCTATAGTTATACTACTACTATATCCGTATATATACTATAAACTATATACGTCGTTGCCTCCGATTACTACTATAGTAAAGGTCGCCGACGATAATACTATAGATAGTACGCTAGGCTAATCCTGCGTAGATTAATAAGCCGTAGCTATCTTCTATAATCGCTACTACGAACACTTTAATATTATACGCAATTACTTTATCGACCTAGTCTAATTCGCATCCTAGGCGAGCGCTCGCCCCTATTATACCGCTATACGCCGTAAGCTCGTTAGGACCGTATATAATGTATTTCGTAGCATTTATTTCTTGTCCCGCCTCTACGTACGTCCTCCCTTCGATAGTGCCCTACTATAAGTTAGCTACGCTATAGACTACTTTGCTAGCTAGTAAACGGTTAGCGATATCTATTACCTTTGCTAGCTAGTAAAGCGGTCTATAGTCGACGAAACTATATACTACCCGACTAACTAGCGTATAGTACTCGATTATTAGCGAATATATAGGACTCTATCTAGCGGTACCCTAAAGTTACTATATCTATTCCTATACTAGAGTATCGCGTCTACTAGCTTATATAACTAGTCGCCCTATCCTATCGGTTTACGGCAGTCTTATCGCTTATCTATATATATATTATCCTATAGTCTTCTAAAGTTAGGTTTACTATCGACGTAGACCTATTCGCCTACGACGCGCTCTGTCTACTACTAGGTATATATCGGATCCCGTACGTTACCCTAGACTATATATCTATATATTAGAGTACTGTCGCCTATAGATCCTTCGAAGACGATCCGGACGTAAAGGCGATTATCTATTACTCTTATAGCCGCGCTCGCCTAGCTACATTTTACGTTACTACTATAACTGATATCTCCGCTATCGCCTAGAAACGCTTATAGAACTAGCCGTCGGCGCCTAGGACTTAGCGTCTAGTATACTATCTATATCGTATCGATCCCGCCTACTATTATCTCGAGCTAGACTTGCCCTACCTACTCTCTACTCGTCTGTCTACGGCTCTTATACTAGAGCGTATCTTTAGTAACGACGAGATTAAGCGCATTCGCGGTCGCACTTTTAAACCGCAATCTGCTAAGATATAGTCTATCTAGGCCTAAATAAAGCACTAATTGATATCTTAGAGGGCTCTACTCGCGCGTCCCGGGCTTTAATATAGTCTCCGCGAGATCGACGTACGAGTTCCTTATCGGCGTACCTCTATTCCTCTTAGTAGATAGACGATACGCTTAGATATTATTAGTCCTATAGTATATTATATCGTATATTACGCGAATGACTATATTTAACTATACTATCTACGAATTCCTACGTGCCCTATTCCCTACCTTCGTTCGACTAACCCGCCTTAATACTCGTCTTACGCTACGTAATACGCTAGCCTACGGCACTTAGCTACCGATAGTATTGCCTACCGGGAAATTATCGCGTCCTCGTAACGCCTCGCCCTCTATTGCCCGCTATTTTTTACTAATACTAACCGCAATCCTATATAGCAAAATAGACGCGCCTATATTCTATATCTATTAGCCTAGTATACCTTATACTACTTTACTTTATCTTACCTCCTACCCTACTTGTATTAAGTTTAATTGTATACTACCCCGTTTTCGGTAGACTTTACTTCTCGGCCTTAACTAAGGCGGCGAACGAAATATAATCCCGGCCTGTCTATATAAATTAGCTGCGTCGCTCGGGATAACTCTTTTACGTAGCCTTTAGTTAGGTCGACCGCGTTGCTATTTAACGTATACGCGCCTACGGCCCGTACGTTAGTCCGAGCGCCTACGCGCTATCTATTTATATTTCTCTTCCTTTGTATCTTCCCTACTTTTCTATCTACTACTACTACTACTACTTTAACTACTACTACTACTACTTCTACCGTCCGTCGTTATTTTCTAGCTAGCAAAGCAGTCTATAATCGAATTAGTACTACCTAGGCGATATCTAAGGACGTTTCTAAGTTAAATATAGCGGACGACCCCGAAGTGCTAGCTCTAGGCCCTCTACGTCTGTCTAGGCGTCTACCCTCTCCGGTTATTAGTCCTCTTATACCTAGCGACGTATATAAATTCGCGCGCGACGAAAAGGCCTTTCTCGGCGAGGCTAGGTCGACCCGAGTAGACAACACTTATAACTACTAGCGAACTATACGCGTAATAGACGACCTAACGAATGTCCTTTATAAGTAGTATAAGACGTACGACGTATATAAGATTAACGATTAGGATCCGGTACTATAGCGAGCCTTCCTACGAGATATTAGTAATAGTATCGATATAACTTTTTCGACTTCGGATACTATTAATCCCGCTAATATAAAATATCTCCCGAGTAAGCGTAAGAGCACTATCTAGGCTAATACTAACTAGCTATAGCTTACGCCCTAGCCCGATGCCCCGTTCCCTATTACCGACGCCTAGCGTACGTTATACGCTAGTATACTCGATACCCTATAGCACTATCGCTCTAGGTATACGGCTACGCCTCTATTATTTAACGAAGCCTATACGGTAATAAATATCGACGTTACTATACTCCTAGACGGCGAGATCGATAAAGTTAGTAAATGCCTATACTATATTACGTTTCGCAGACTCCGTCTTACGATATAGTAACTATAGGCTATTATATAGATCGTCGAAATGTAGAAATTACCTATATAGGGCGCTATTCTCGCCGACGATGCCGGTACTAGTAAGACTATCTCTATTCTCTACGCCGCCGTAGCTTAGTCTAAGTATATCGAAAAATAGCGTATCGTATATTAAGGTAAGAAATGTTAATCCTAACGTATAGATTATTTTGCCGGCCGGTAAATATACGTCTAGATATCTATTTACCGGCCGGTAAAACGGTCTGTATATATACTTATCTCCTACTAACTATCGTCGTAGCTATACTCGACTACGCCTATATAGAGCGAGGTATCGTACTAGACTCTATCTTCGGCTATTGCGTCCCGTTCTATAATATACCGACTATTCCCGACGACGACCCGCGCGACCTACTTATAATAGTAGTCGATACTTTCCTCGACTAGCGATTCGGCGTTAGTAGCCGCTAGACGCTCTAGCGTAGGATACTCGATTGCCTAGAGTACGAAGCCGACGGTATTTGCTTAGGCCCTCTTAAAGAGGATATTAACGCGTAGAAGTCGACTGTCGCCGAATTACGTACCGAGCTAGATAAGACTTATACGACGCCTTACCGCTACGCTCCTATCTACTAAATCGGGACCGCCGCGACGATTAATACCTAGCGCGATGCCTATAACTAGTACTTTAGTCCTAATCCTAACTATACTCGCTATGTCTACGTCGCTACTCTCGTCGCGATTAACGGCGAGTCTCGCTATCTTATCTATATTATCCGGCGTTACCTAAATGTACCCGATAGCCTAGGACTTATCGAATATATCGTATCCCTTTCGGACCGCGATCTATAGACTACTCGTACGCTTATTATCTCTACTCGCGAGGCCTTTATTTAGGAGACACTTATACCCGGCCCGGCGTACTATAAGCGATATAACCGCCTAGCTTAGTTTTAGGATCGGCTATAGCTATATTAGTAGAAGGACGAATTATAACTACGGAATCTTAAGGTAGTCGATTATCGAATAGAGCGTAGAGACCGTACTAATAACACTATTAGAGAACTCTAGATTGCCCGTAATACTTAATTGTACGATAAGTATTAATCCGATAATACGTTTCGTCTCGCTAACTTACGCGCTACGTGTCTGTTTATCGTTATATATAACGAGGTATACTACTTCCGGGCGTAGTTCTTACTCTAAACAGACGCTATATAGAATCTCTTTAATAACGCGTATACGGTAGCCGTATTTGCTATAGCGACTCTATTAGCTACTAATCTTAACGACTTCGCTATACTTACTCGGTTTCTATTCCGTCGTATCTTTAAACTATAGGACGCCCGAGATCGGACCGACTTTATCTTTAGATTTTCGGACGTTACCGATACCGTTATATACTATAGCCGTTTCTAACGTAACTATAGCCTCCGATAGAGCGCTATTCCCGAAGACCTACGAATCTATCGTATAGCTCTACTATCTCGCCGCGTCTATACTAGCGCTATATACTTTCGCGATATCGTCCTCTAAATACTTAACCCTAAAGCCTTACGTAGGCCCCTCGACGACGATAACTAGATACATCTAACGATATTCGCCTTTAGCCTCTACGTCCTCCGACGCTCTAAGGGAAACTAACTTAAGATCCGCGACTATACTATAACCTTAGGGGACGACATTCCCCCGTAGTAAGTCGTTAACGTCGAGATATAATATACTCCTATTTCTTAGGTAGAATACCGCGCCGCTTACTATCGCTTCGCTAAGCGTATCGATAAGCTAGACCGCGGTATTAAGCGCCCCTCTACTACGCTAACTTACGAGGTACTATTTCGCTAGCTTAGTCTCTATACCGCCTATCCTCTTCTCGCCGCTATCGCCGACCGAAGGCTAACCTCCTCTACGCTAACTCTTTAATCCCTATAAGTCTATTACGCCGTAGACTATTTTACCGGCTAGCGAAAACTAGTAGACGTATACGACTATTTCGCTAGCCGGTAAAGTAGTCTATAGTCTAACCGTCCGCCGCTACTTTCTCGCTAATATAACTCTAGCGCCTTATATTAGATAATAATATAGGACTTCTTCTAGTTCTATATAAAGGGCGCCTACGGCCCGTACGTTAGTCCGAGCGCCTACGCGCTACCTATTTATATTTCTCTTCCTCTATATCTTCCCTACTTTTCTATCTACTACTACTACTACTACTTTAACTACTACTACTACTACTTCTACCGTCCGTCGTTATTTTCTAGCCGGCAAAGCAGTCTATAATCGAATTAGTACTACCTAGGCGATATCTAAGGACGTTTCTAAGTTAAATATAGCGGACGACCCCGAAGTGCTAGCTCTAGGCCCTCTACGTCTGTCTAGGCGTCTACCCTCTCCGGTTATTAGTCCTCTTATACCTAGCGACGTATATAAATTCGCGCGCGACGAAAAGGCCTTTCTCGGCGAGGCTAGGTCGACCCGAGTAGACAACACTTATAACTACTAGCGAACTATACGCGTAATAGACGACCTAACGAATGTCCTTTATAAGTAGTATAAGACGCACGACGTATATAAGATTAACGATTAGGATCCGGTACTATAGCGAGCCTTCCTACGAGATATTAGTAATAGTATCGATATAACTTTTTCAACTTCGGATACTATTAATCCCGCTAATATAAAATATCTCCCGAGTAAGCGTAAGAGCACTGTCTAGGCTAATACTAACTAGCTATAGCTTACGCCTTAGCCCGATGCCCCGTTCCCTATTACCGACGCCTAGCGTACGTTATACGCTAGTATACTCGATACCCTATAGCACTATCGCTCTAGGTATACGGCTACGCCTCTATTATTTAACGAAGCCTATGCGGTAATAAACATCGACGTTACTATACTCCTAGACGGCGAGATCGATAAAGTTAGTAAATGCCTATACCGTATTACGTTTCGCAGACTCCGTCTTACGATATAGCAACTATAGGCTATTATATAGATCGTCGAAATATAGAAATTACCTATATAGGGCGCTATTCTCGCCGACGATGCCGGTACTAGTAAGACTATCTCTATTCTCTACGCCGCCGTAGCTTAGTCTAAGTATATCGAAAAATAGCGTATCGTATATTAAGGTAAGAAATGTTAATCCTAACGTATAGATTATTTTACCGGCTAGTAAATATACGTCTAGATGTCTATTTACCGGCCGGTAAAACGGTCTATATATATACTTATCTCCTACTAACTATCGTCGTAGCTATACTCGACTACGCCTATATAGAGCGAGGTATCGTACTAGACTCTATCTTCGGCTATTGCGTCCCGTTCTATAATATACCGACTATTCCCGACGACGACCCGCGCGACCTACTTATAATAGTAGTCGATACTTTCCTCGACTAGCGATTCGGCGTTAGTAGCCGCTAGACGCTCTAGCGTAGGATACTCGATTGCCTAGAGTGCGAAGCCGACGGTATTTGCTTAGGCCCTCTAAAGAGGATATAACGC
>NW_006921533.1:0-1008 GCF_000340215.1 Pseudocercospora fijiensis CIRAD86
ACCCCTACCCTTACCCTAACCCTAACCCTAACCCTAACCCTAACCCTAACCCTAACCCTAACCCTAACCCTAACCCTAACCCTAACCCTAACCCTAACCCTAACCCTAACCCTAACCCTAACCCTAACCCTAACCCTAACCCTAACCCTAACCCTAACCCTAACCCTAACCCTAACCCTAACCCTAACCCTAACCCTAACCCTAACCCTAACCCTAACCCTAACCCTAACCCTAACCCTAACCCTAACCCTAACCCTAACCCTAACCCTAACCCTAACCCTAACCCTAACTATAGTATAGATAGGGAGTAGTAGATACAATACAAGCGCTAGCCGGCGGGGTTCGGTATCGACAGTTAGACTCGAACTATCGCGTAGGATTAGATATATACGGCGGTCCTAGTCGCTCTCTATATTAACGGTAGTCCCGAATTGCGACCCTTATTATATATACCTATACTTACTAACTATAGCGACGAAGCGGTTCGGATAGCAATAGCGAGTATACGGCCTAGTCTCCGGTTTAGCGAGGTCGTAATTAAGACGAAGTCGGATCCTCCTTTGCCTATTAAGAAGCGTAAACGCTACTTCTCGTTATTGCCGGTACGGAGTTTAATAATATATATCCGTATACTCTCGATTATATAGGGTAGTTGCTTACTATCTTATTATCCTTAGCGGCTAGCGCCGACGCCCGAGAATATACTATAGAAGACGTCTTATAAGGTATTAATTAATACGAGTAGCTATAATAATAGTAGGCCTAGTACGATAGTATAATTGTTAGCCGTATTTAGACCGCTATATAGTCTTAGGAATAACCTTTATCTATACGATAGAGAACGTAGTTAAAGGAGGCTCGACGAATATATTAACTTAAGCTCGGAGAGTATACTAAGGTAGTAGTCGCGGTCTATATACGACTAATTGCTATTCGTTAAGCACCTCGTAGACAACCTCTACTTAAGTTATTATAATACATTCTTCGGGTATCCTAGCTCGGCGTTAG
>NW_006921533.1:1615-28059 GCF_000340215.1 Pseudocercospora fijiensis CIRAD86
AAGTGTCGATAGAGGAAGAGAACCCTACGCTACTTAAAGGTAATATTCTTAGATTAGGTATATAATACTACGATTATAGAAATAGTCTCTATAACATTAAATTATATAAATAATTATATAAGTATATAAATAAGTAATAACGTCTTTATTCAATCAATTATAGTCCTTCTAGCTTATATAACTACGTAATAATTTCGTTCCTTAAGTAGTTAACTATATAAAGAATTTAGGGCCTATTAAGTAAAGTTAGTCTACCTCGTTATCGTCCTCGATAACCCTATAGTATATATAAGGGTTAAGAGCTATAGTAATCTATATATTAAGTAGACAGTATAATAGAATATCTAGCGGTGTTCTATAGCTCCGAGTAAATATAGATCGCTATATATAGTAGTAGAGAACGCCTCTTCCGAGATACTAATTTCCGACTTTATAGGTCGAGATTTCTACCTATACTACGAGGCTCTATCTCTAATAGTATAGTATAGCTTCCGGATAAAGAGAGGTTAGTACTATATAGCAATTTTGTTATTCTAAGTATATAGAACAATAATAGTATAATAGAATCCTATTATTCTCGACGCTAGTCTAGTAAAGTCGATAAAGTAATAAACCTAGATTATACGCTATTATATACGACAGGCTATCTATTTATTTAGTAGTACGCTAGTCGCTCGCTATTTAATCTTATTTAAGCGCTATCTACTTAGTTAACCGGCCTATATCTACTTCTTTAACTATACGATTGAATATTATAGAGACTATATATAAATAAAGGAACTTTAGGTATACACCTATTCTACGTATTAAATAGGTGCGTATCTAAAGTTTCTTTATTAGTATACACTTATTATATAACTACGGTTTTAGGCGTACGCCCGAAGTTTTTGCTATTATCGGCGCTATCTAGTAGCCGTATTAAGCGGTAGCTATACCTAGTATTCGGCTAGCCTTGCCTTACTATTTCGCGATAGAATCTACTCGTCGTTATCGTCGTCGTCGGCAGACGTAGAGTTACTATTATCTAGCCCTCTTAGTCGCTAAATCTATTATATCGCTATAAAGCAGTTAATAAGATTTTCGCTAATTATCTACTATCCTTAATTATAGAGTAGATTAGGAGTATAGCGGTATATTATATAAAGTTAGTTCTTCTTTTTTACGGTACTAACGAGCGACTAATACTACGGGATAGTGCTATTCTAGATAAAGTTACTCGCGCTAACTAGGACGGCGGCTACCTACTTTACCTAGTATTAAGCGGTAGTACTAGATATTTTCTTCTATCGAACGGCTTAATAGATTTTACTTTTATCGTAAGTAGGGAGGATACGTATCTAATTTATTATATAACGCCCTATACTATACTTAAACTGTTGCGTAATATCTAGGTAATCTCGACTAAGTAAGGCGAGTACGTCGAAATAGTACCTCGCCTACCTATACTATAGTCGGCGTTCCTAGCTATTACGGCGAAAACCGTCGTCCTAGTTACAAAGTAGCTAAAGGCGGGTTTGCTAAATAGCGGTAAATAAGGTAAAGCCGCCTTGTATAGCGTGACGACTCCCGCCCTGGGCCACGATAATATAAGATCTCCCAGCCGGTTATGTAATATAGCAGGGCGTGGGAAAAACAATAAAGAGCGGCTCTCTCTTTATCGGTAACTTCCTCCGAGAAGAAGCAGCGTAACTATATCTAATCCTCTAGGCGCTTATCGGGCTAAAAGAGTATATAGAGTATATAGCTAGTATAGCGGTATTTATATACCTAGCTTAATCGCTAAAGCGCCCGTTTAACAATATCTAGGTACTAATCCGAGTTGTTATCCTCTTCTAAGTCGTTATCCTTACGCTCCCTATACGCTACTCGATACGTTTAGTAGGTAGTAACGAATTAGTCGATCGTCTCCTTTACGTAGTTATAGAAAGCTTACTCTAGCCTTTCCGAACCGGTAGCCTAGAGCTAGCTACGGAGGAAGTTAGTAGTATAGGCGGTCTACTAGAGCGCGGTAGTATAGAAGCGTAGTTAAACCTAGTTAAAGAGATCGGCTAGGAGCTAGGCGGTATATATAGTATAGAGGCTTACTATAATATTTAAACCCCGACGACTTCCTTCCTACTCTCTATCGCCCGCGCCTAACTAGTTATAACGATTACGAGAGAGTCTATACTTTATACTAAAGGAACTACTATTATAGGTCGTCGTTAGTAAGTCGAATAGTATATTAAATATTGCCGACGTAGAGGCTTCCTTAATAGCGCGGGTTATACGATCGAGTTAGGCGGTATTTACGCCTACGTTAACGGACCTTTACGAAAGGACTATATATATTGCAAAGAGCTAGCGGTTTAACTATAAACGTATAAAGTCGACGACGTACTTACTCTCGAGTACGAAGAAAGGCTAGTAAGTATAACGCCCGTCTACTCCCTCGGTTAGGCTTAGGCGAGTTATAGATAAATTAGGCTAATAGAGTAGGTCCTAGTAAGTACGAACCTCTCCTCGTACGCTAAAGGGAATAGTACTCGAGGCATAGCTATCTAGCGTATTATACGCCTATGTAATTTCCGCTTTAAAGGCGTCTAAGATACGAGCTTAGCGAAATATAGTGTCTTAGGTAATAAGGGAAGTAACGGTAGCTACCTAGTCGATAGTAGACTAGGAGAATATAAGAAGCGGTAGTATTAACTAACTAAAAATAGGTTCTACCGTTCGGTTAATAGACGCGAAGAGATCCTTCGATATATTATATCCTTAAAAGAAGCTAATACTACTAAGCCGCTCTACGGACTTACGGAGTAGTTTGCCTCGGATACTATAAGCCTCTTATATACCGAACTACTAGTATACTTAAGGATACTCGATATTAAGGCCGCTAGTCTTCGTAACGCTATAGGCTATCTAGCAAAGGGCGATAAGCGGAGATGCTACTACGTCTTCGACTACTAGTCTAGTAGGGATATCTTCCTACGCGAGGTCGAACTAAGCGCGGTCTATATTACGATATATAGGGTTAAACTAGCGCTCGAGGGACTAATCGAGGAGTTCTTTAAGCTCTAGGGGAGTCTATACCTCTAGACGGATTTTAGTTCTATACTATATAATAACTAGTTCTATACGCCGCTAATATATATCTAAGTCTCGACGTAACCGACGTTCGATACCCTACTATAAACAATATAGTCGTAGTATAGCTACGTCGACTATAGGGTCTTAATTTGCCGGTAGCGGATCTATAATATCGTAAGAGATTTTACTAATATTACGATTATTACCTTCTACGCCTTATTTCTATTAAGCGTATACGCGATTATATACTTACTAGAAGGATAGGGGATAATATACGAGTACTCGAGAAGGATAAGTATCGCGAAGCGTAGGAATAAGGATAGTATTAATAAAGTAAGCCTATTTACGCTTATTTATATAATAGCGACGTTACCGGTCGATCTTCCGATTTCGATTCGCTTTAGGGAGTAGAAGGTTAGGGAAGAAGAGGTACGTATTAAATCTAGAAGTATCGAGTCTAATCGCGATCCGTATATACTTATAGCGTTCGGGTCGTATCGGAGAGCGGCCTACTAGCATATACTACTCGTAAGTAATAGTCTTTATAAAGCGAGGCGTATAGAATAACCGAATACTAGCTCTATAGGTCGCAAGTAAGGTTATAGGGAGGAGAAGTGCGTTAATATCCTAGTATCGAGTAATATAAAATAGCTAATTAGTAGATATAAGGCACGACTTCTCGAGTAATAGGACCGTAGAAGGTACTCTATTAACCTACCCGGCGAGGAGTCTACGCTAGTCGACGCCTCGGAGCTACTCGTATATATACGTCGGGAGCTTACTATACTCTACGACGTACGTAAGTACATCCGAGAGCTAGTAAAGTTAACTTTAGGCGAAGGTAGCGGTAGTGCTCTTAGTAACAAATTCTACGAGTGTAACTTTAGGTAGTATCGGCTCCTCTTCTTCTACGTCTATATCCTAGTCTTAGGAATACTTATAAGAGTAACTATCTACGGCGAGCGCTTAGTAAAGTACTATCTAACTATAAGGGGTCGATATAATAGGTAGGTTATCTAGTTCCTCGTCGGAATTAACCCTAGCGTCGCTACTTAAAGGACTACTTAAATCTAATTAGATTAAACTACTAGTTACCGAAGGTGCTCGCGAGCTTTTAAGCGTAACGTCGCTATTATCGTCTCGACCCTACCGACCTCGCGGTAGCGTAGGTCGTAGCGGTAGTAGGGGTTCTAGTAAGGTAGGGCGCGGGTTACGCCCTCTAGGATTTAGCCGAATATATAGTAGGAGCCCGCGTTATAGCTACGATAGGTAAGCTCTAGGACGAGGCCTTTATAAGCTCTCTTTTAAATTAGACCTAGTAATACTATCTCTTAATCTAGACGGGCTTCGCCTTAAGCTAGGGCTAGGAATACTATCTCTAGAATTAGACTTAGATATACTCGCGCTTACGATCGGTCGACTACGCTATACTAAGGCTAGTAGTTAATTCGTTCTGTCTCTTAAAGTAGGCAATAAGGGGCTCTCTAGAATAGGAGGGAAGGAGAGACTTCTTTAAGAAGTCGGCGAAGCAGGTTAAGTAGCGGACTTTAAAGCTAGTAATAGGGGAGAATAAGCTACGCTTACTTAGGAGTCTAGCTTAGGCGGCGTCGTAAGTAACGAGGGGCTCTCTAGAATAGGAGGGAAGAAGAGACTTCTTTAAGGAGTCGGCGAAGTAGGTTAAGTAGCGGACTTCGAAGCTAGTAATAGGGAAGAATAAGCTACGCTTCCTTAGGAGTTAGGCTTAGGCGGCGTCGCTAGTATAGAAGCTAGCGGGGAAGGCGTCGCTAGTATAGAAGCTAGCTAGGAAGGCGTCGCTAGTATAGAAGCTAGCGTAGGAGGTATCGCTAGTATAGAAGCTAGCTAGGGAGGTATCGCTAGTATAGAAGCTAGCGCGGGAGGTATCGCTAGTATAGAAGCTAGCGCGGGAGGTATCGCTAGTATAGAAGCTAGCGCGGGAGGTATCGCTAGTATAGAAGCTAGCGCGGGAGGTATCGCTAGTATAGAAGCTAGCGCTAGTAGGGATTGTACTATAGCGGACGAAGGGGGTCTAGTAGCTATCGGAGCGGGGCCGTAAACTATTCTACGTAGGGTAAGAGGACCTATATACGAAGGGAGAGTATTAGATAGGTATACTAGTTAAGTACTATCTATTTTAGGGAGAAGGGGACGTAGAGGAGCCCGCCGAATAGCTAACCGAGGCTAGTCGTAGGTAGGGATAGCCTATACGATCGATTATTAAACGATAGACGTAGAAGTACTATCCCTTAGAGTAGAGCTAGCGGCGTTAGCTCTAGTAAATTAATCGACTACCGCGATAATATCGTCGATCTCGAGCTAGTTAATATAGGTAGCGAGGAGCTATAGCCTATCTCTAGTATTTATACGCGGCGCTATCTATAAAGAGAGCAGTAGTAGTCGTAGTACTAGGAGAAGTAGCCGTCCCTAACTAGCCGAATAGTACTAACTCTAGAGTATTTAACTACCTACTACGCCTATTTAGCTACGAAGTAGAGGGTTAATATAAGGGATAGGTTAGGTAGCTAAGGAGGTAGACGATATAGCGGCTAGATATAGTAGCAGCGTAGACGAAGAAGATACTACGCCTAGGTCTTACTCGGCTTACTATACTTTCTTCTAGGCTCGTCGTAGAGCCGTACTCGCTAACTTCCTCGCGGTACGTTCGGCCTTCTTCTTCCGCTCTTCCTCTTTAGTACCGAGTAGCTTACGCTATCCTTTAGGCGGTATCGTATTAATTCCGTTAATAGCGGAGGGCAAAGCTTATATATAAGCCGCGCTAATAAGTATAGAATTCGAGGAGGTAGTAGTTCTATCTCGCGGAAACTACTAACACTAGAAAGAGCTACCCCTTTCTAGCGATATATTTTATATATAAGAGAGCAAGGAATAGTAGCGTAGTGTATTTTACGTATAAAGCAGTACGTACAAGTAGGTTCGTATACTGCCTACGGCCTTCCTATAGACGTTGCAAAACCTAAAGTCTAGTAATTAAAGGACACCGTAAACAACTTAAAACTTTAGGTACGCACCTTAAACGCCTAGTTTTAGGTACGTACTAAAAGTTTTAAGTTATTCCTCTATCGGACCGTAGGATAAGTAAACCTAAAGAGTATTACTAGTAGGTCTATTATTAAAGGTAAAAGTCCTTACTAGGCGATAGGCGGAGTAATACGAGATACGGGGTAAGGTTCGTAGTAGCCTTCCGTAATAGCGAAGGAAGGCTATTTAATTAGATAGTTAGCTAGGTTCTAATAATGTTTAATTAATATCGGGCAGATAGGTTAGCTAGATTTCGGGAAAGGGTACCTCGTATACTTAATATAAGACTAAAAGTATAGCTAAGAAGATAGGTAAATCCCTACTTACGGAACCGGAGGGTAAGGGGTAGGGGAATATATACCCCGTATATTTCTTAACCGGAAGCGCTCCGTCGCGTTCTAACGGAGCGAGGGCCGTATCGCTAGTTATAGCTAATTAGCTAGACGCGGGCGCGGTCGAGATACGACTTAGAATACGAACGTCTTCTTACTTTAATATTTCTTAAGCGCTTCGTCGTATCCTAGCGAAGCGGCTTACTAACTAGAAGCGCTTCGTCGTATCCTAACAAAGCGGCTTAACGACATCCTTATCCTTACTACGACTACCGAGACGTGTAAATTCTTCCTCGAATATAGCGATATAACGTAAAAACTAGTCGATAGCGTAGTTAGTCTAATAAGCGATAATTATTAGTAGATCTCCCTTATTCTAGTTCTCGAGTATTACTTTAATAGCTTATATAGAGATATAGGTCTTACTAGTACCGGGTAGGCCTTAAATAATAGTAAGACGCGCCGTTAGAATACGACGGAGCGCTTCTAGTTAGGAGGCGTCTAGAGCACTATTAGGCTTAGAAGGCTAGTACTTAACTATATTAACATTCTCGAAGCTCTCGTTAGAGTTATTAACTAGGATAGAGCTTAGATCTCGCTTCGGCTATGCTTTAAAATACTTAGGCGCCGAAATATAAGGCTATATACTAACGAGGTACTCTAATAAGGGGAAACCCTCGCGTATTATACGCTAAAGGCTAAGTAAGGTATACCGATTAGCTTCGAAAAGTCCGCTACGGTCCTCTACTATAAGATATTCTATAGTAGGATCTAGCTCTAACTCCTCGGGACGGGTAAAGGCGAGATTAAGCTTAGGTAGATTCTACTAAAGTCCCTCTAGTAGTCGAGCGGCAATAGTAGCGACAATAGCGCGAGATACGAACTTGTTATTTATTAGTATAAGAACGACTAAGCTACCGGCGATAAGGCGCTTTAACTGTTCTTATAGAACTTTCTTACTAGTACGGAGGAGACTAAAAGTAACGCGGACGGCGAAGCTATATATAGACAAAGTCGCGCCGTAGATATAAACCTACTTAGGTTAGTATATAACGGGCGGCGCGTTAAAGGGGTAAAGGCGAGACTAACCTTCGTATAGATACCGACTTTACTATTAAATACGTCCTTAGCGGTATATAGAGTATAGCGAGTTATTAAGACTACTTCGCGAAGGCCGCGGAGGGCATCTTCGCGGTTTCTATAGAACTTTCTTACTAGTACGGAGGAAACTAAAAGTAACGCGGACGGCGAAGCTACGAGTAGATAAAGTCGCGCCGCAGATATAAACCTACTTAGGTTAGTATATAACGGGCGGCGCGTTAAAGGGGTAAAGGCGAGACTTACCTTAGTATAGATACCGACTTTGCTATTAAATACGTCCTTAGCGGTATATAGAGTATAGCGAGTTATTAAGACTACTTCGCAAAGGCCGCGGAGGGCATCTTTACGGTATAGCTCGTAGAGAGTACTCTAAGAGAATAGTTCTATAAGGGAGGCGATAAATAGTAAATAGGGCTAGTCGACGTCGCGCGCGAGGGCGAGCGTTCCTATCGCTAGTTATAGCTAATTAGCCCGCGGCCCTTACCGTATCGCTAGTTATAGCTAATTAGCCCGACGCGGGCGTAGTCGAAATACAACTAAGAATGCGACCGCCTTCTTATTTAGCTCGTAATATACGTAGGCGGCCTACGAGTAGGCGCGAGAATATATTCTTTTATACCTTCGATATTATAATATCGAATAAATAGAGAATAGTTCTATAAGGGAGGCGATAAATAGTAAATAGAGCTCGTCGACGTCGCGCGCGAGGGCGAGCGTTCCTATCGCTAGTTATAGCTAATTAGCCCGCGGCTCTTACTATATCGCTAGTTATAGCTAATTAGCCCGACGCGGGCGTAGTCGAGATACGACTAAGAATGCGACCGCCTTCTTATTTAGCTCGCAATATACGTAGGCGGCCTACGAGTAGGCGCGAGAATATATTCTTTTATACCTTCGATATTATAATATCGAATAAATAGAGAATAGTTCTATAAGGGAGGCGATAAATAGTAAATAGGGCTCGTCGATATCGCGCGCGAGAGCGAGCGTTCCTATCGCTAGTTATAGCTAATTAGCCCGCGGCCCTTGCTATATCGCTAGTTATAGCTAATTAGCCCGACGCCGGCGCCCTACTATACGCCCGCTATACGCCTAACTCTAACCCTAAAGTGCCCTATAGTAATAGAAGAGGGTACGGCTACTCTATATAAAGTATCGATAGAGGAAGAGAACCCTACGCTACTTAAAGGTAATATTCTTAGATTAGGTATATAATACTACGATTATAGAAATAGTCTCCGTAATATTAAATTATATAAATAATTATATAAGTATATAAATAAGTAATAACGTCTTTATTTAATTAATTATAGTCCTTCTAGCTTATATAACTATATAATAATTTCGTTCCTTAAGTAGTTAACTATATAAAGAATTTAGGGCCTATTAAGTAAAGTTAGTCTACCTCGTTATCGTCCTCGATAACCCTATAGTATATATAAGGGTTAAGAGCTATAGTAATCTATATATTAAGTAAACAGTATAATAGAATATCTAGCGGTATTCTATAGCTCTAAGTAAATATAGATCGCTATATATAGTAGTAGAGAACGCCTCTTCCGAGATACTAATTTCCGACTTTATAGGTCGAGATTTCTACCTATACTACGAGGCTCTATCTCTAATAGTATAGTATAGCTTCCGAATAAAGAGAGGTTAGTACTATATAGCAATTTTGTTATTCTAAGTATATAGAACAATAATAGTATAATAGAATCCTATTATTCTCGACGCTAGTCTAGTAAAGTCGATAAAGTAATAAACCTAGATTATACGCTATTATATACGATAGGCTATCTGTTTATTTAGTAGTACGCTAGTCGCTCGCTATTTAATCTTATTTAAGCGCTATCTACTTAGTTAACCGGCCTATATCTACTTCTTTAACTATACGATTAAATATTATAGAGACTATATATAAATAAAGGAACTTTAGATATATACCTATTCTACGTATTAAATAGGTACGTACCTAAAGTTTCTTTATTAGTATATACTTATTATATAACTATAGTTTTAGGCGTATGCCCGAAGTTTTTGCTATTATCGGCGCTATCTAGTAGCTATATTAAGCGGTAGCTATACCTAGTATTCGGCTAGCCTTACCTTACTATTTTGCGACGGAATCTACTCGTCGTTATCGTCGTCGTCGGTAGACGTAGAGTTACTATTATCTAGCTCTCTTAGTCGCTAAATCTATCGTATCGCTATAAAGCAGTTAATAAGATCTTCGCTAATTATCTACTATCCTTAATTATAGAGCAGATTAGGAGTATAGCGGTATATTATATAAAGTTAGTTCTTCTTTTTTATAGTACTAACGAGCGACTAATACTACGGGATAGTACTATTCTAGATAAGGTTACTCGCGCTAACTAGGACGGCGGCTACCTACTTTACCTAGTATTAAGCGGTAGTACTAGGTATTTTCTTCTATCGAACGGCTTAATAGATTTTGCTTTTATCGTAAGTAGGGAGGATACGTATCTAATTTATTATATAACGCCCTATACTATACTTAAACTATTATATAATATCTAGGTAATCCCGACTAAGTAAGGCGAGTACGTCGAAATAGTACCTCGCCTACCTACGCTATAGTCGGCGTTCCTAGCTATTACGGCGAAAACCGTCGTCCTAGTTAAAAAGTAGCTAAAGGCAGGTTTGCTAGATAGCGGTAAATAAGGTAAAGCTGCCTTTTATAGCGTTACTACTACCGCCCCGGGCGACGACAATATTAGATCTTCCGCCTATTATTCGATATATAAAGTCGTACGAAAAGCTATAGAGACCGGCTCTCTCTTTATCGGTAACTTCCTTCGAGAAGAAGTAGCGTAACTATACCTAATCCCCTAGGCGCTTATCGGGCTTTAAAAGTATATAGAGTATATAGCTAGTATAGCGGTATCTATATATCTAGCTTAATCGCTAAAGCGCCCGTTTAACAATACCTAGGTACTAATCCGAGTTATTATCCTTTTCTAAGTCGTTACCCTTACGCTCCCTATATACTACTCGATACGTTTAGTAGGTAGTAACGAATTAGTCGATCGTCTCTTTTATATAGTTATAGAAAGCTTACTCTAGCCTTCCCGAACTAGTAGCCTAGAGCTAGCTATAGAGGAAGTCGGTAGTATAGGCGGTCTACTAGAGCGCGGTAGTATAGAAGCGTAGTTAAATCTAGTTAAAGAGATCGGCTAGGAGCTAGGCGGCGTACGTAGTATAGAGGCTTACTATAATATTTAAACCCCGACGACTTCCTTCCTACTCTCTATCGCCTACGCCTAACTAGTCGTAACGATTACGAGAGAGTCTATACTTTATACTAAAGGAACTACTATTATAGGTCGTCGTTAGTAAGTCGAATAGTATATTAAGTATTACTAACGTAGAGGCTTCCTTAACGGCGCGGGTTATACGATCGAGTTAGGCGGTATTTACGCCTATATTAATAGACCTTTACGAAAGAACTATATATATTATAAAGAGCTAGCGGTTTAACTATAAATATATAAAGTCGACGACGTACTTACTCTCGAGTACGAAGAAAGGCTAGTAAGTACGACGCCTATCTACTCCCTCGGTTAGGCTTAGGCGAGTTATAGGTAGATTAGGCTAATAGAGTAGGTCTTAGTAAGTACGAACCTCTCCTCGTACGCTAAAGGGAACGGTACTCGAGGCGTAGCTATCTAGCGTATTATACGCCTATATAATTTCCGCTTTAAAGGCGTCTAAGATACGAGCTCGGCGAAATATAGTATCTCGGGCAATAAAGAAAGTAACGGCGGCTACCTAGTCGATAGTAGACTAGGAGAATATAAGAAGCGGTAGTATTAACTAACTAAAAATAGGTTCTACCGTTCGGTTAATAGACGCGAAGAGATCCTTCGATATATTATATCCTTAGAAGAAGCCGATACTACTAAGCCGCTCTACGGACTTACGGAGTAGTTTGCCTTAAATACTATAAGCCTCTTATATACCGAACTACTAGTATACTTAAAGATACTCGATATTAAGGCCGCTAGTCTTCGCAACGCTATAGGCTATCCGGTAAAGGGCGATAAGCGGAGATACTACTATATCTTCGACTACTAGTCTAGTAGGGATATCTTCCTACGCGAGGTCGAACTAAGCGCGGTCTATATTACAATATATAGGGTTAAACTAGCGCTTAAGGGACTAATCGAGGAGTTCTTTAAGCTCTAGGGGAGTCTATGCCTCTAGACGGATTTTAGTCCTATACTATATAATAACTAGTTCTATACGCCGCTAATATATATCTAAGTCTTAACGTAACCGACGTTCGATGCCCTACTATAAACAATATAGTCGTAGTATAGCTACGTCGACTATAGGGTCTTAATTTGCTAGTAGCGGATCTATAATATCGTAAGAGATTTTACTAATATTGCGATTATTACCTTCTACGCCTTATTTCTATCGAGCGTATACGCGATTATATACTTACTAGAAGGATAGGGGATAATATACGAGCACTCGAGAAGGATAAGTATCGCGAAGCGTAGGAATAAGGATAGTATTAATAAAGTAAGCCTATTTACGCTTATTTATATAATAGCGACGTTACCGGTCGATCTTCCGATTTCGATTCGTATTAAAGAGTAGAAGGTTAGGGAAGAAGAGGTACGTATTAAATCTAGAAGCATCGAGTCTAGTCGCGATCTGTATATACTTATAGCGTTCGGGTCGTATCGGAGAGCGGCCTACTAGTATATACTACTCGTAAGTAATAGTCTTTATAAAGCGAGGCGTATAGAATAACCGAATACCGGCTTTATAGGTTATAAGTAAGGTTATAAGGAGGAGAAGTACGTTAATGTCCTAGTATCGAGTAATATAAAATAGCTAATTAGTAGATATAAGGCACGACTTCTCGAGTAATAGGACCGTAGAAGGTATCTCGTTAACCTACCTAGCGAGGAGTCTACGCTAGTCGACGCCTCGGAGCTACTCGTATATATACGTTAGGAGCTTACTATACTCTACGACGTACGTAAGTATATCCGGGAGCTAGTAAAGTTAACTTTAGGCGAAGGTAGTAGTAGTACTCTTAGTAACAAATTCTATAAATATAACTTTAGGCGGTATTAGCTCCTCTTCTTCCGCGTCTATATCCTAGTCTTAAGAATACTTATAAGAGCAACTATCTACGGCGAGCGCTTAGTAAAGTACTATCCGACTATAAGGGGTCGATATAATAGGTAGGTTATCTAGTTCCTCGTCGGAATCAATCCTAGCGTTACTATTCGAAGGACTACTTAAATCCGATTAGATTAAACTACTAGTTACCGAAGGTACTTACGAGCTTTCGAGCGTAACGTCGCTATTATCGTCTCGACCCTACCGACCTCGCGGTAGCGTAGGTTATAGTAGTAGTAGGGATTCTAGTAAGGTAGGGCGCGGGTTACGCTCTCTAGGATTTAGCTAAATACGTAGTAGGAGCCCGCGTTATAGCTACGATAGGTAAGCTCTAAGACGAGGCCTTTATAAGCTTTCTCTTAAATTAGACCTAGTAATACTATCTCTTAATCTAGACGAGCTTCGCCTTAAGCTAGGGCTAGGAATACTATCTCTAGAATTAGACTTAGATATACTCGCGCTTACGATCGGTCGACTACGCCGTACTAAGGCTAGTAGTTAATTCGTCCCGTTTCTTAAAGTAGGTAATAAGGGGCTCTCTAGAATAGGAGGGAAGGAGAGACTTCTTCGAGAAGTCGGCGAAGTAGGTTAAGTAGCGGACTTCGAAGCTAGTAATAGGGAAGAATAAGCTACGCTTACTTAGGAGTCTAGCTTAGATAGCGTCGTAGGCAACGAGAGGCTTTCTAGAATAGAAGGGAAGGAGAGACTTCTTTAAAGAGTTAGCGAAGTAGATTAAGTAGCGGACTTCGAAGCTAGTAATAGGGAAGAATAAGCTACGCTTCCTTAGGAGTTAGGCTTAAGTAGCGTCGCTAGTATAGAAGCTAGCGGGGAAGGCGTCGCTAGTATAGAAGCTAGCTAGGAAGGCGTCGCTAGTATAGAAGCTAGCGCGGGAGGTATCGCTAGTATAGAAGCTAGCTAGGGAGGTATCGCTAGTATAGAAGCTAGCTAGGGAGATATCGCTAGTATAGAAGCTAGCGCGGGAGGTATCGCTAGTATAGAAGCTAGCGCGGGAGGTATCGCTAGTATAGAAGCTAGCGCGGGAGGTATCGCTAGTATAGAAGCTAGCGCGGGAGGTATCGCTAGTATAGAAGCTAGCGCGGGAGGTATCGCTAGTATAGAAGCTAGCGTAGGAGGTATCGCTAGTATAGAAGCTAGCGCTAGTAGGGATTATACTATAGCGGACGAAGGGGGTCTAGTAGCTATCGGAGCGGGGCGGTAAACTATTCTATATAGGGTAAGAGGACCTATATACGAAGGGAGAGTATTAGATAGGTATACTAGTTAAGTGCTATCTATTTTAGGGAGAAGGGGACGTAGAGGAGCCCGCCGAATAGCTAACCGAGGCTAGTCGTAGATAGGGACAGCCTATACGATCGATTATTAAACAATAGATATAGAAGTGCTATCCCTTAGAGTAGAGCTAGCGGCGTTAGCTCTAGTAAATTAATCGACTACTACGATAATATCGTCGATCTCGAGCTAGTTAATATAGATAGCGAGGAGCTATAGCCTATCTCTAGTATTTATACGTAGCGCTATCTATAAAGAGAGCAGTAGTAGTCGTAGTGCTAGGAGAAGTAGCCGTCCCTAACTAGCCGAATAGTACTAACTCTAGAGTGTTTAACTACCTACTACGCCTATTTAGCTACAAAGTAGAGGGTTAATATAGGGGATAGGTTAGGTAGCCGAGGAGGTAGACGATATAGCGGCTAGATATAGTAGTAGCGTAGACGAAGAAGATGCTACGCCTAGGTCTTACTTAGCTTACTATACTTTCTTTTAGGCTCGTCGTAGAGCCGTACTCGCTAACTTCCTCGTAGTATATTCGGCCTTCTTTTTCCGCTCTTCCTCTTTAGTACCGAGTAGCTTACGCTATCCTTTAGGCGGTATCGTGTTAATTCCGTTAATAGCGGAGGGCAAAGCTTATATATAAGCCGCGCTAATAAGTATAGAATTCGAGGAGGTAGTAGTTCTATCTCGCGGAAACTACTAATACTAGAAAGGGCTACCCCTTTCTAGCGATACATTTTATATATAAGAGAGTAAGGAATAGTAGCGTAGTGTATTTTGTATATAAAGTAGTATATATAAGCAGGTTCGTATACTACCTACGGCCTTCCCGTAGACGTTATAAAACCTAAAGTCTAGTAATTAAAGGACACCGTAAACAACTTAAAACTTTAGGTACGTACCTTAAACGCCTAGTTTTAGGTGCGTACTAAAAGTTTTAAGTTGTTCCTCTATCGGACCGTAAGATAAGTAAACCTAAAGAGTATTACTAGTAGGTCTATTATTAAAGGTAAAAGTCCTTACTAGGCGATAGGCGGAGTAATACGAGATACGGGGTAAGGTTCGTAGTAGCCTTCCGTAATAGCGAAGGAAGGCTATTTAATTAGATAGTTAGCTAGGTTCTAATAATATTTAATTAATATCGGGCAGATAGATTAGCTAGATTTCGGGAAAGGGTACCTCGTATACTTAATATAAGACTAAAAGTATAGCTAAGAAGATAGGTAAATCCCTACTTACGGAACCGGAGGGTAAGGGGTAGGGGAATACGTACCCTATATATTTCTTAACCGGAAGCGCTCCGTCGCGTTCTAATAGAGCGAGGGCCGTATCGCTAGTTATAGCTAATTAGCTAGACGCGGGCGCGGTCGAGATACGACTTAGAATACGAACGCCTTCTTACTTTAATATTTCTTAAGCGCTTCGTCGTATCCTAGCGAAGCGGCTTACTAACTAGAAGCGCTTCGTCGTATCCTAATAAAGCGGCTTAACGACATCCTTATCCTTACTACGACTACCGAGACGTACAAATTCTTCCTCGAATATAGCGATATAACGTAAAAACTAGTCGATAGCGTAGTTAGTCTAATAAGCGATAATTATTAGTAGATCTCCCTTATTCTAGTTCTCGAGTATTACTTTAATAGCTTATATAGAGACATAGGTCTTGCTAGTACCGGATAGGCCTTAAATAATAGTAAGACGCGCCGTTAGAATACGACGGAGCGCTTCTAGTTAGAAGGCGTTTAGAGCACTATTAGGCTTAGAAGGCTAGTACTTAACTATATTAATATTCTCGAAGCTCTCGTTAGAGTTATTAACTAGGACAGAGCTTAGATCTCGCTTCGGCTATGCTTTAAAATACTTAGGCGCCGAAATATAAGGCTATATACTAACGAGGTACTCTAATAAGAGGAAACCCTCGCGTATTATACGCTAAAGGCTAAGCAAGGTATACCGATTAGCTTCGAAAAGTCCGCTACGGTCCTCTACTATAAGATATTCTATAGTAGGATCTAGCTCTAACTCCTTAGGACGGGCAAAGGCGAGATTAAGCTTAGGTAGATTCTACTAAAGTCCCTCTAGTAGTCGAGCGGTAATAGTAGCGACAATAGCGCGAGATACGAACTTATTATTTATTAGTATAAGAACGACTAAGCTGCCGGCGATAAGGCGCTTTAACTGTTCCTATAGAACTTTCTTACTAGTACGGAGGAGACTAAAAGTAACGCGGACGGCGAAGCTATATATAAATAAAGTCGCGCCGTAGATATAAACCTACTTAGGTTAGTATATAACGGGCGGCGCGTTAAAGGGGTAAAGGCGAGACTAACCTTCGTATAGATACCGACTTTGCTATTAAATGCGTCCTTAGCGGTATATAGAGTATAGCGAGTTATTAAGACTACTTCGCGAAGGCCGTAAAGGGTATCTTCGCGGTTCCTATAGAACTTTCTTACTAGTACGGAGGAGACTAAAAGTAACGCGGACGGCGAAGCTACGAGTAGATAAAGTCGCGCCGTAGATATAAACCTACTTAGGTTAGTATATAACAGGCAGCGCGTTAAAGAGGTAAAGGCGAGACTTACCTTAGTATAGATACCGACTTTACTATTAAATACGTCCTTAGCGGCATATAGAGTATAGCGAGTTATTAAGACTACTTCGCGAAGGCCGCGAAGGGTATCTTCGCGGTATAGCTCGTAGAGAGTACTTTAAGAGAATAGTTCTATAAGGGAGGCGATAAATAGTAAATAGGGCTAGTCGACGTCGCGCGCGAGGGCGAGCGTTCCTATCGCTAGTTATAGCTAATTAGCCCGCGGCCCTTACCGTATCGCTAGTTATAGCTAATTAGCCCGACGCGGGCGTAGTCGAGATACGACTAAGAATGCGACCGCCTTCTTATTTAGCTCGTAATATACGTAGGCGGCCTACGAGTAGGCGCGAGAATATATTCTTTTATACCTTCGATATTATAATATCGAATAAATAGAGAATAGTTCTATAAGGGAGGCGATAAATAGTAAATAGAGCTCGTCGACGTCGCGCGCGAGGGCGAGCGTTCCTATCGCTAGTTATAGCTAATTAGCCCGCGGCCCTTACTATATCGCTAGTTATAGCTAATTAGCCCGACGCGGGCGTAGTCGAGATACGACTAAGAATGCGACCGCCTTCTTATTTAGCTTGTAATATATATAGGCGGCCTACGAGTAAGCGCGAGAATATATTCTTTTATACCTTCGATATTATAATATCGAATAAATAGAGAATAGTTCTATAAGGGAGGCGATAAATAGTAAATAGGGCTCGTTAACGTCGCGCGCGAGGGCGAGCGTTCCTATCGCTAGTTATAGCTAATTAGCCCGCGGCCCTTACCGTATCGCTAGTTATAGCTAATTAGCCCGACGCCGGCGCCCTACTATACGCCCGCTATATGCCTAACCCTAACCCTAAAGTGCCCTATAGTCTAAAACGCCTAGTTTTAGGTACGTACCTAAAGTTTTAAGTTGTTTATAGTATCCTTTAATTACTAGACTTTAGGTTTTACAACGTCTATAGGAAGGCCGTAGGTAGTATACGAACCTACTTATACGTACTGCTTTATACGCAAAATATACTACGCTACTATTCCTTACTCTCTTATATATAAAATACATCGCTAGAAAGGGGTAGCCCTTTCTAGTATTAGTAGTTTCCGTAAGATAGAACTACTACCTCCTCGAATTCTATACTTATTAGCGCGGCTTATATATAAGCTTTGCCCTCCGCTATTAATAGAATTAATACGATGCCGCTTAAAGGATAGCGTAAGCTACTTAGTATTAAAAAGGAAGAGCGGAAGAAGAAGGCCGAACGTACTACGAGGAAGTTAGCGAGTACGGCTCTACGACGAGCCTAGAAGAAAGTATAGTAAGCTAAGTAAGACCTAGGTATAGTATCTTCTTCGTCTACGCTACTACTATATCTAGCCGCTATATCGTCTACCTCCTTAGCTACCTAACCTATTACCTATATTAACCCTCTACTTCGTAGCTAAATAGGTATAGTAGGTAGTTAAACACTCTAGAGTTAGTACTATTCGGCTAGTTAGGGACGGCTACTTCTCCTAGTACTACGACTACTACCGCTCTCTTTATAGATAGCGCCGTATATAAATACTAGAGATAGGCTATAGCTCCTCGCTACCTATATTAACTAGCTCGAGATCGACGATATTATCGCGGTAGTCGATTAATTTACTAGAGCTAACGCCGCTAGCTCTACTTTAAGAGATAGTACTTTTACGTCTATCGTTTAATAATCGATTATATAGGCTATCCCTACCTATAACTAGCCTCGGTTAGCTATTTAGCGGGCTCCTCTACGTCCCCTTCTCTCTAAAACAAATAGTACTTAACTAGTATACCTATTTAATACTCTCCCTTTATATATAGGTCCTCTTACTCTACGTAGAATAGTTTACCGCCCCGCTCCGATAGCTACTAGACCCCCTTCGTCCGCTATAGTATAATCCCTACTAGCGCTAGCTTCTATACTAGCGATACCTCCCGCGCTAGCTTCTATACTAGCGATATCTCCCGCGCTAGCTTCTATACTAGCGATACCTCCCGCGCTAGCTTCTATACTAGCGATACCTCCCGCGCTAGCTTCTATACTAGCGATACCTCCTACGCTAGCTTCTATACTAGCGATACCTCCCGCGCTAGCTTCTATACTAGCGATACCTCCCTAGCTAGCTTCTATACTAGCGATACCTCCCTAGCTAGCTTTTATACTAGCGATATCTCCTACGCTAGCTTCTATACTAGCGACGCCTTCCTAGCTAGCTTCTATACTAGCGACGCTTTCTTCGCTAGCTTCTATACTAGCGACGCCGCCTAAGCCTAACTCTTAAGAAAGCGTAGCTTATTCTTCCCTATTACTAGCTTCGAAGTCCGCTACTTAACCTACTTCGCCGACTCCTTAAAGAAGTCTCTCCTTCCTTCCTATTCTAAAGAGCCCCTCGTTACCTACGACGCCGCCTAAGCTAGACTCCTAAGTAAGCGTAGCTTATTTTCCCCTATTACTAGCTTTAAAGTCCGCTACTTAACCTACTTCGCTAACTTCTCGAAAAAGTCTCTTCTTCCCTCCTATTCTAGAGAGCCCCTCGTTACCTACTTTAAGAGACGGGACGAATTAACTACTAGCCTCGGTACGGCGTAGTCGACCGATTATAAGCGCGAGTATATCTAAGTCTAATTCTAGAGATAGTATTCCTAGCCCTAGCTTAAGGCGAAGCCCGTCTAGATTAAGAGATAGTATTACTAGGTCTAATTTAAGAGAGAGCTTATAAAGGCCTCGTTCTAGAGCTTACCTATCGTAGCTATAACGCGGGCTTCTACTATATATCTAGCTAAATCCTAGAGAGCGTAACCCGCGCCCTACCTTACTAGAACCCCTACTACCGCTACGACCTACGCTACCGTAAGGTCGGTAGGGTCGAGACGATAATAGCGACGTTACGCTCGAAAGCTCGCGAGTACCTTTAGTAACTAGTAGTTTAATCTAATCGGATTTAAGTAGTCCTTCGAGTAGCGACGCTAGGGTTAATTCCGACGAGGAACTAGATAACCTACCTATTATATCGACCCCTTATAGTCGGATAGTACTTTACTAAGCGCTCGCCGTAAATAGTTGCTCTTATAAGTATTCCTAAGACTAGGATACGGACGCGGAAGAAAAGGAGCCGATACCGCCTAAAGTTATACTCGTAGAATTTATTACTAAGGGTACTACCGCTACCTTCGCCTAAAGTTAACTTTACTAGCTCCCGGATATACTTACGTACGTCGTAGAGTATAGTAAGCTCCCGATATATATATACGAGTAGCTCCGAGGCGTCGACTAGTATAGACTCCTCGCCGGGTAGGTTAACGAGGTACCTTCTACGGTCCTATTACTCGAGAAGTCGTACCTTATATCTACTAATTAGCTATTTTATATTACTCGATACTAGGACATTAACGCACTTCTCTTCCCTATAACCTTACTTACGACCTATAGAGCCGGCATTCGCTTATTCTATATACCTCGCTTTATAAAGACTATTACTTATAAGTAGTATATACTAGTAGGCCGCCCTCCGATACGACCCGAATGCTATAAGTATATACGGATCGCGACTAGACTCGATACTTCTAGATTTAATACGTACCTCTTCTTCCCTAACCTTCTACTCTCTAAAGCGAATCGAAATCGGAAGATCGACCGGTAACGTCGCTATTATATAAACAAGCGTAAACAGGCTTACTTTATTAATACTATCCTTATTCCTACGCTTCGCGATACTTATCCTTCTTAAGTGCTCGTATATTATCCCCTATCCTTCTAGTAAGTATATAATCGCGTATACGCTCGATAGAAATAAGGCGTAGAAGGCAATAATCGTAACGTTAGTAAAATCTCTTATAATATTATAGATCCGCTACCGGCAAATTAAGACCCTATAGTCGACGTAGCTATACTACGACTATATTATTTATAGTAGGGCATCGAACGTCGGTTACGTCGAGACTTAGATATATATTAGCAGTATATAAAACTAGTTATTATATAGTATAGGACTAAAATCCGTCTAGAGGTATAGACTCCCCTAGAGCTTAAAGAACTCCTCGATTAGTCCCTCGAGCGCTAGTTTAACCCTATATATCGTAATATAGACCGCGCTTAGTTCGACCTCGCGTAGGAAGACATCCCTACTAGACTAGTAGTCGAAGACGTAGTAGTACCTCTACTTATCGCCCTTTACTAGATAGCCTATAGTATTACGAAGACTAGCGGCCTTAATATCGAGTATCCTTAAGTATACTAGTAGTTCGGTATATAAGAGGCTTATAGTATCCGAGGCAAACTACTCCGTAAGTCCGTAGAGCGGCTTAGTAGTATCGGCTTCTTCTAAAGATACAATATATCGAAGGATCTCTTCGCGTCTATTAACCGAACGGCAGAACCTATTTTTAGTTAGTTAACACTACCGCTTCTTATATTCTCCTAGTCTACTATCGACTAGGTAGCTACCGTTACTTCCCTTATTACCTAAGACACTATATTTCGCCGAGCTCGTATCTTAGACGCCTTTAAAGCGGAAATTATATAGGCGTATAATACGCTAGATAGCTACGCCTCGAGCACCGTTCCCTTTAGCGTACGAGGAGAGGTTCGTACTTACTAAGACCTGCTCTATTAGCCTAATCTGCCTATAACTCGCCTAAGCCTAACCGAGGGAGTAGACGGGCGTCGCACTTACTAGCCTTTCTTCGTACTCGAGAGTAAGTACGTCGTCGACTTTATACGTTTATAGTTAAACCGCTAGCTCTTTGTAATATATATAGTCCTTTCGTAAAGGTCCGTTAATATAGGCGTAAATACCGCCTAACTTAATCGTATAACTCGCGCCGTTAAGGAAGCCTCTACGTCGGCAATACTTAATATACTATTCGACTTACTAACTACGACCTATAATAGTAGTTCCTTTAGTATAAAGTATAGACTCTCTCGTAATCGTTACGACCGGTTAGGCGTAGGCGATAGAGAGTAGAAAGGAAGTCGTCGGGGTTTAAATATTATAGTAAGCCTCCGTACTACGTACGCTGCCTAGCTCCTAGCCGATCTCTTTAACTAGGTTTAACTACGCTTCTATACTACCGCGCTCTAGTAGACCGCCTATGCTACCGACTTCCTCTATAGCTAGCTCTAGGCTACTAGTTCGGGAAGGCTAGAGTAAGCTTTCTATAACTACGTAAAGGAGACGATTAACTAATTCGTTACTACCTACTAAACGTATCGAGTAGCGTATAGGGAGCGTAAGGGTAACGACTTAGAAGAGGATAACAACTCGGATTAGTACCTAGGTATCGTTAAACAGGCGCTTTAGCGATTAAGCTAGGTATATAGATACTACTATACTAGCTATATACTCTATATACTCTTAAAGCCTAATAAGCGCCTAAGGGATTAGATACAGTTATACTGCTTCTTCTTAGAGGAAGTTACCGATAAAGAGAGAGCCGGTCTTTATAGCTTTTCGTATAACCTCGTATATCGGATAATAAGCGGGAGACCTAATATTGTCGTCGCCCGGGGCGGTAGTAGTAACGCTATAGAAGGCGGCTTTACCTTATTTACCGCTATCTAGCAAACCCGCCTTTAGCTACTCTTTAACTAGGACGACGGTTTTCGCCGTAATAGCTAGGAACGCCGACTATAGCGTAGATAGGCGAGGTACTATTTCGACGTACTCGCCTTACTTAGTCGGGATTACCTAGATATTACGTAATAGTTTAAGTACAGTATAGGGCGTTATATAATAAATTAGATACGTATCCTCCCTACTTACGACAAAAGCAAAATCTATTAAGCCGTTCGATAGAAGAAAATACCCGGTACTACTACTTAATACTAGGTAAAGTAGGTAGCCGCCGTCCTAGTTAGCGCGAGTAACCTTATCTAGAATAGCACTATCCCGCAGCATTAGTCGCTCGTTAGTACCGTAAAAAAGAAGAACTAACTTTATATAATATACCGCTATACTCCTAATCTACTCCGCAATTAAGGATAGTAGATAATTAGCGAAGATCTTATTAACTGCTTTATAGCGATACGACAGATTTAGCGACTAAGAGGGCTAGATAATAGTAACTCTACGTCTGCCGACGACGACGATAACGACGAGTAGATTCTGTCGTAAAATAGTAAGGCAAGGCTAGCCGAACACTAGGTATAGCTACCGCTTAATACGGCTACTAGATAGCGCCGATAATAGCAAAAACTTCGGGCATACGCCTAAAACCGTAGTTATATAATAAGTGTATACTAATAAAGAAACTTTAGGTGCGTACCTATTTAATACGTAGAATAGGTATATACCTAAAGTTCCTTTATTTGCGTATAGTCTCTATAACATTTAATCGTATAGTTAAAGAAGTAGATATAGGCCGGTTAACTAAGTAGATAGCGCTTAAATAAGATTGAATAGCGAGCGACTAGCGTACTACTAAATAAACAAATAGCCTATTATATATAATAGCGCATAATCTAGGTTTATTGCTTTGTCGACTTTACTAGACTAGCGTCGAGAATAATAGGATTCTATTACACTATTATTGTTCTATATACTTAGAATAATAAAATTGCTATATAGTACTAACCTCTCTTTATCCGGAAGCTATACTATACTATTAGAGATAGAGCCTCGTAGTATAGGTAGAAATCTCGACCTATAAAGTCGGAAATTAGTATCTCGGAAGAGGCGTTCTTTACTACTATATATAGTAATCTACATTCACTCGGAGCTATAGAATACCGCTAGATATTCTATTACACTGTCTACTTAATATATAGATTACTGTAGCTCTTAACCCTTATATATACTATAGGGTTATCGAGGACGATAACGAGGTAGACTAACTTTACTTAATAGGCCCTAAATTCTTTATATAGTTAACTACTTAAGGAACGAAATTATTATATAGTTGTATAAGCTAGAAGGACTATAATTAATTAAATAAAGACGTTGTTACTTATTTACATACTTATATAATTATTTATATAATTTAATATTACGGAGACTGTTTCTATAATCGTAGTATTATATACCTAATCTAAGAATATTACCTTCAAGTAGCGTAGGGTTCTCTTCCTCTATCGACACTTTACGTAGAGTAGCCGTACCCTCTTCTATTACTAGCAGCTCGCGTTCCTTCGCTATACTTAGTCGCTATAGTACGACGAGCGTAATATCGTTATCGTACGCCTCCTCCCTCTCTAGAAGTTCGATTAGAGGCATATCTACTATATCGTTCGCTAGGTAGGCGATGCGATAGCGCTACTAATATATAATCGTTCCTAAGACTTTAACGTTACCTTCGAGGTTAAATGCCCCGATTCCGATCTTATACTCTATCTCGCTATATAGTAGTTTAAGGTTATAGCGAAGCGCCTTAATATCCGCTATTATAACGTTAAAGTCCGGTAGATAGTAATAAACTAAGAAGCGATACTATATCGATAGCTAAGTTTTCTTATCGAGTCTATACCGAGTATAACGCTTAAGGCTAAATATACCTTTATTCTTATTACCTAGATCGGTAACAATCTAATATAAACACTAGTGCTTCCTACAATCCGGCGACCGTAGCTACGCTATGCGAGAAACTAGAACATTATATATAAAACCGCCGTATACGAGTGCGACCGATATTAAGCAAAATCTAGTATATACCGCTAATCTATCCGTACTTTGCTATACGTCTTTTAACTACCGCCGATCCTTATCTCGCATATCCTAGAGTCTAGAACGTAAGGTCTATACAAACCGGAAATATACGAGGGCGACGTCGTAGAGTCGTAGAGGTACTAACGCCGAGCTACGATACCCGAAGAATGCATTATAATAACTTAAGTAGAGGTTGTCTACTAGGTGCTTAACGAATAGTAATTAGTCGTATATAGATCGCGACTACTACCTTAGTATACTCTCCGAGCTTAAGTTAATATATTCGTCGAGCCTCCTTTAACTACGTTCTCTATCGTATAGGTAAAGGTTATTCCTAAGACTATATAGCGGTCTAAATGCGGCTAACAATTGTACTATCGTGCTAGGCCTACTATTATTATAGCTACTCGCATTAATTAATACCTTATAAGACGTCTCCTATAGTATATTCTCGCGCGTCGGCGCTAGCCGCTAAGGACAATAAGGTAGCAAGCAACTACCCTATATAATCGAGAGTATACGGATATATATCGTTAAACTCCGTACCGGTAACAATAAGAAGTAGCGTTTGCGCTTCTTAATAGGCAAAGGAGGATCCGACTTCGTTTTAATTACGACCTCGCTAAACCGGAGACTAGGCCGCATACTCGCTATTACTATCCGAACCGCTTCGTCGCTATAGTTAGTAAGTATAGGCATATATAATAAGGGTCGCAATTCGGGACTACCGTTAATATAGAGAGCGACTAGGACCGCCGTATATATCTAATCCTACGCGATAGTTCGAGTCTAACTATCGATACCGAACCCCGCCGGCTAGCGCTTATATTATATCTGCTACTCCCTATCTATGCTATAGTTATAAGCAACCTAGACTTTATAGTCTCTATACCTAACGTTTACTAGGTAGCGTAGGATTTAATCCTTTAGCTCGATCGATAGTTCGGAGAATAACATCCTCGCCTTAATTAGATAGTAGTATAAGGTTGTTATAGTAAGTAGCAATAATAAGCGTTTAATAGAACTTTAGGTACGTACCTAAAATTTCCTTACGTTATACCTTATATAACCTTATATAACCTTATAGGCTATTACCTAACACTAGTACGGATAAGCGTTTAAAGCAAACATCGCTATTAGACGCGGGACATGCCGCTAGCGGCAAATACGTAGTCCGTACGTAATATAACTTTTCTTCTTTTATAAACCTGCTCCCTTTTCTTAACTTAAATATTAATATTAACCTTCTATAGCACTTACTATAACTAGCACTAGAATAGGTATATACCTAAAGTTTCTTTAAAAACACTAACAGTTAAACTATTTTCGAAAGAAACATATTACTATAATCGCGAAAAAACTGTAGCTATAAGTTCCCTACTTATCCCTAGCGCGCGTAAGCGTAAATTAGGCACTAGTCCGCTAAGCGACCCGCCCTAAACCCCGACGTCTACTGCTAAGAAGCAGTATACCCTACTACTTAGCCTCGGCGATCCTTCCCTAAAAGAATCGCTAGCAAAGAAGGCTAAGACCGCTAATACGCCTAAGAAGTTAACTAAAGCTAAGTAGGATAAGACTATCGGTATAGAGATAGACTAAGATAAGCTCAACCTAGCCGAGCAGAGGTTTAAGGAAGGTCGCGTTAATAGCTTTAAGGCTATTATAGACAAGACCCGCGGCGTAGTAACGGCCCTATCCTATAGTTAAGGTGTCTATATAGCCGCCTACTCCTCTAGATCTATTAAGAACGAGACTACCGTAGGAGCTATAGAGATCCTAGTCGGCGACTAGTTCGTACGTATAATAACGAAGCTCGAGCTAGCGTTTAAGTATTTCTACTTACATCGCGTCGTAAGTATAATAGGCCTAAGTATACCCCCTTTTTTTATTCTTTTTTTCCTTTACCGTTATATCGATTCTACTTAAAAGATAAAACTTTAGGTATGTACCTATTCTACGCGTTAAATAGGTACGCACCTAAAGTTTCCTTAAAACACTACGATTTAGGTGCACGCCTTAAGTTAACTCTAAAGATAAAACTTTAGGTATATACCTATTCTACGTATTAACTAGGTGCGTACCTAAAGTTTCTTCGAAGGTTTATAATTTAGGTATACGCCTAAAGTTTCTATATTCTTAATTCTCCTCTTTAGAATAGTACTAAGTTATTATAGCGAATA
>NW_006921533.1:28159-139336 GCF_000340215.1 Pseudocercospora fijiensis CIRAD86
GGAGTTCTCTGAAGTAAGTACGCTAGACCCTAGCGGGCATTCGCCGCAAGGCTAGACCGACTAAGCGTAAGGGCAAACAGCCCGTTTTATTAGAATACGTTAGCGATAGCGAAGACGCCTAAGGTTTAGACGATATAGTAGAGTAAGACCCTAATAACGACGTCGATAAGATAGATATCGACGAGAAAGATAACGGTAACTAGTAGAGCTACCGACTCTAGCTTACGCCGAATAAGATCCTTAAGACTATCTCTAGCTTTACTAAAGGCTAGATTAAGATTAAGAGTATAATCGCGGAGGACGACGACGTCGTAGATCGCGCCCTTTCCGGCCTACGCTATCCCGATACCGTTAAGGGCAACCTAAAGCGTATAGCCTTTATCTATATCCGCGCCGTATAGAAGATAAAGGTTATTCTAGACTCCCTCGATCCTATAATCGATCGGCTAGATCTAGCGTACATTCCTACGTTCTTCGTAGGCACTCCTACTACGCTTTATAGACCTACTCTCTAGCTAGTCTACCTAGTCCTAGAGCTAGATATTTACGGAGAAGACCTCTATCGAGGACTACTACTCTTATACCTATATAATAAGATAAAGAATAAGAACAATAATAATAATACGGTTAACCTATTACTCGAGCCGATAAAGATCTCCCGCGTCGCTACTACTACTACCCCGGTCTATATTAACCCGAAAGCTAGCCGAGTAAATACTAAGGAGTAGGACGAGCGTATAGGCAATATTATAGAGCAGTTACTAGACCTCGCTAAGAAGGGTCTCTACGATAGATCTGCTACTACGGAGATATAGCGTATATAAGCTAATACCGATCCGGATACTACGCTTAAGACCTTCGACATTTTGTCTAAGCGCGGTAATATAAATCTAGGGACTAGCCTACGCCTAGATAACTTTGCTAATAACGAGGCGCGTATTACCTATATTAATAATATTATTAATACTACCGATAGTGTACGTCTATATCTATAGCTATTTAGCGATCCTACTAAGATCGAGCGCCTAGGGTTCGATACCGTAATACCTAAGGTTAACGTAAGCGACGTATAAGCCTTTTAATAGCGGTACGCCGAAGACACTAATAATAAGCGTACTAGCGCCTATAATACCGATAGTACCCTAGTTATCGATAGCAAGATGTTTGCGCTTATTAACTCCGCTATAAACTAGAAGAGCGCTAAGGCACCTACGTTCGAGGACGCCTACGCTACGCTCGGCGTTATACCCGAAACGTTAAGCGTACTAGATAGCTTTACTAAGTTAGGATTTAAGGCTACATACTACGGGCTAAGCTTGTAGCCTTAGTAGGTATCTAGTGCTACGTACCTTAAGCGTATAATACTCTCTTCCGCTTAGTTCGCTATTATAGGCGACGACGTTAGCCTTAGTAAGACTATTTAGGTCCTCGTAACGATCTGCGAAATAGCGAAAGAGACTACCCGCTAGATTAAGATCTACGATAGTAAGTTTTCCCTACGATTTATTATAAAACTTTAGGTACGTACCTATTCTTACGAGATTTAGGTACGTACCTAAAGTTTTATTATTTCCGATTGTTGTAATCTTTAGGTATATACCTAAAGTTCCTTCCTACTAACGAAACTTTTGCTAACTTCTTATATATAGATAAGGTCCGTACCTATATAAGCGTCGTAATAAACATAGCTACTATAAAGTACCTAGAAGCCTATCGCGACTAGTTTCCCCTTAACTAAGCGCCTAAGTAGCGTCGACGAAGGATATCGAAGGTGCCCTCCGCCGCCCGGTAACCGAGCTTATCGTAAACAGAACGAAGGATTTCTTATCGGGCTACTAGATCGTTAATAATACGCTAGAGCGGTATATTAACTATAGCCTATTGCTAAAGGATACGATCCTTAATAAGGAACCTCCGAGAATAGCGAATAATACGACGGTATTAACTCTTTAATAGACTAGGAGCTCTCTTCGTATAGGTAAGGAAGTAGGCGATATTATAAGAGTCGTCGGAGTAGACCCTATTAAGGATATTATCCCTACCTAGTTCGCCCGCCTTAGTATCGTCCTAGTCCTCGCCGTTAGTAGTAGGGTCTTCGTTAGGCTAGTTACTAGGTTAGTCGTCGGTAGTAGACCTAGTAATTACTAGTATAGCGTTAATATAGAAGGTAGTAAAGAAGGTACGGTTAATAACCGCGTCGATATCCTCTTCTTCTATTATTTCGGCGATGTCTTCTTCTATAGCAGGCCTTCTAGAAAGGCTATCCGGTCTAGTATACTTCTTACTAGGAATATAGAAGACGTCGAAATTAAACAAATAGATCTAGGTAACCTACCGAGCTATCGTAGAGTTAGGTAGGTCGGAGGCTATACGGTTAAGTTAATAGACTAGCGTCTAAGCGTCGACTTCTAGGCGAAAGAATACTCTAAAGAGCTAAGGTCGGAACTTCTTAAGAGCCTTATAGACACTAAGGTACTCTCGCTTACTAGTATCGTATCGGGCCTCGATAGGTTTCTATAGACCGGACTCGTACCGGATAGAGTAACGTAAGGAGGGCTCCTTACGATTATACTATATTAGTATCTCGCCGTAGCCTTCCCCGCTCGAGTCGATAGCAACAATTAGTAGACCTACGCCCTCCGAGTAGTTAATAGAGGTAAGCGTAGGCGCGCTAATAAGTGCCTTAGTAACCTTGTCCTTAGCGGCTTAGTAAACGGAGGTCTATTTAAACTCTATATCCTTCTTAAGTAAGGCGTATAGAGGCTTATATACTAACGTAAAGTTTTCGACCTAGATACGGAAGTAAGAGACTACTCTAAGCTAGATCCGGACATCTTTCTAATAGGTAGGGTCGGGCTAGGATACAATCTTTAGGACCCGTATATTGTTAGGATAGCGGCCGTTCTTATTAGTTATAAACCCGACAATGTTTATTCGTTTATATAGGAGCTAAAGCTTCTCCCTATATACCGTTAGGTTAGCTCGCTCTAGGTCGTAGAGGATACTATCGAGGTTCTAAATATATTCGAGAAAGAACCTACGGATACTAGGCTCTACTTCTTTATTATCGTACCTAGTTTTAGGGCCCTTAATGCCGATATTATTAAGGAAAGGCATCGCTATATAGGAGATATAGGCCGCGAGGACTTAGTTTATAATGCGAACGAACTAGGCTATAGAGTTAGTTGCCCCTTATAGAAGGGTAGTTTGTCTATATAGCCTAAGAGGTATCTCGAAACTAGTAAGGTCGCGGCTATTAGGATAGAGAGGGATCTAGTCGTAGCCCGAGAAAACATTAACTAGTAAAGCTATAATATAGTTAGCAAAAGCTTCCGAGAACCTATTAGTCTCCGGAGGGAGGTTAGTATCTCTAATCGTAACTACGTTAAACTTTTATATAGCGTTAATTAGACGGTACTTCTTTAGTTCCCTAGGAGCTATCTTCTTCTAAACTAGGAAGTATAGGTTGCGATACGAGGCATAGGAAGGCTCTAAGGTACTAGCCTTTATATGCTACCGTATTATGTCCTTAACTATACCTCTTAGGCTTAGGTTTAGCTTAAACCCTAGGTAAGCCTAAGGCTTATACTCGATCGTTCGGATCCTCTATAGAGGGGTAACCTCCGGGTTAATCCTACCTAGATACGTAAAGTTATATACTAATACGGCTTCGCGGTTATATAGAAGCTCGTATAGCAAATCTAGTTTAAGATCCGAAAGCTCGATACTAGGTTTAATGTTCGCTAGTCTCTCCGGCGTTAGCCTCGATCCCCTAGCAATAGCGGAGAACTTTTTAGTAATATACCTCTAGTCGTATAGACTATCCCTAGGTATTAATATCGCTTCGCGGTTAAGGCACTTTTGTCGCTAGTTAGGATTTCCGCTAGGATTAGACCTATCGGTTATATATACGCTACCCTTTACGGGCTTAATCTTGTTAGCTACTCTCTTATATAGGGTATATATACTAACCGCTCGTAATACCCGAGCCCTCTCTCTTTAACGTTAGGCCCGGAGATTAGCGTAATAGAATAGCGCGTAAACTTTATTAGAAGTCTCCTTAAGTCGGTAGGTATATAGCTAGTAATCCTAATTTATAAGTCTAGCGAAAACGTTAGATTCCTAATAATACCCCTAGGGTAGTATTAGCTCGGCGCTCTAATTAGTTAGTTCGGATTCGGGCTCGGGTAGATCCGCTTCTAGCGGCGATACCTACGATAGTATTATTACCGAGATTCGTATACTAGGTAGTCGTTATACTATTATACTCGCTATCGCTTCGAGCATTCGTCTCTTTAGTATAGAGCCTAGAAACTAGCCTTATCGTACGGAGCGGCGTATCTCTAGATATAACCTATTTAAGCTATATTAACTTATAGCGTAGATTGCCGGTCTTATAACCGCGCTATAGCGTTTTCCGAAGAGCGCTTAGAAGTAGTAAGGATATCCTCGTAGGACTTGTAGCTAGTGTTTCCGATATAACTAGTAAATACGACTCGGTTACCCTTCTAGTTAGCGATAGTTCCTTCCTAGGAGCTATCGTCGCAGTTGCGCTAGATATCCCGGGTTATACGAGACTATAGACGACCTAGAATAATTAGCGTATTCGGGTTAGCGGCAATCTAGAAGGTAAAGGAAAAGCATATACCGAAAGCGTCTACTATAATATTATAGTAGGTACCTACTAGCGTAACCTCCCTATTTACTCCCTATATACTAAGGGAAATATCTCTATTTATTAGTAGTCGGAGCTGTTTAGCTTAGCGCTTACTTATAATAAGTAACTCTAAACTATTATTAAGCATTGCTAGCAACTACTAACTATAGCTTCTAATAGTAACTTAAATATAGATAGCGGGAACGACGGTAAAGGAACGGGTAACCGCGGAAAGGTCTATATTATTAGGGATAGAGTAAAGTTCCTTAGGTCGAGGAGGTCCTACTCGACCGATTTATTAGCTAGTAAATCGGACAGCCTTAATAGAAACTAAAACCGAAGTAGGGTCGGTATTATTATTATCCCCTCGGCCTATCTCCTTAATCCCCTCTTCGTTAGTATTATCGATAGTCTCCTAGCTCTCGTAGGTTACTAATTCGCCTTCTACTAACTCCTAGGCCCCTAAAAATTTAGGAAGGAACTATAGGGAAGAGACGTCGATATAGTCCTCTCGCCCCTGTTTGCGTTAAAGGGCTATAAGGTCTTTTATAAAGATAGTATCGTTAGGAATCCGGCTCTAGAATAGGTTAGTAGGCAAACCGTATACTAGAAGCTCCCCTATAGATACGTTAGACTTAAGGTCTAGGAACTATAAAGCCTAGAAGAGAGCATTTACCTTTATGTCGTAGGAGTTAGTAGGCCCGGCACTATACTTCTTTATATACCTATTAAAGCGAAAGCTCTTTAGGTCGGCTAACTTTCGTTTATAGGCCGGCGGGTTAGCTAGGCCTAGGGTACTACTAAGGTCGGTAGTAGCATCCTCTATATCGATATCTAGAGTCTCTAGGACCTCCGGAGAGGCTATACTAGCTCGGGCTATACGGTCTTCGGCTATCTAGAGTGTCTTAGTCTTAGCGACTAATTCTCGCTATTTCTTAGCCTTATTAGCTACCTGCTTCTTAAGTATCCTAGTAGGGGCTGCTATACTAGGGCGGGTAGGGTTCTACGGGCTCTTACCCTTACCCTAGGACTAGGTTTAGGACGACTAAGTTTAGGACCTTATAGTAGCGTAGATATCTATACTGTTCTTAGTAACCGCGTAAATATTAGTAACTACGTCCGGGTCCTAAGACACAAAGTTAACTTTAATTAGCAGCGCAGCTACTAATCTAGATACCGCGGCTACTGCCCGCGAAAATCTAAGTTGTCCGCTAAGACCGAAATAATTAGCTGAGAAATTTCGCAGAAGTAATATGCAATCAAAGATTAAAGGGAAATTTGACTTACCCCGGATTTTAGCGTAGAACGTTAATCGAAACAAATATTAAAGGGAAATTTGACTTACCCCGGATTTTAGCATAGAACGTAAATCGAAAGCGCTTAACGAATCCCGGATATAAGCGTAATACGCTAATAAAAATTTAGTAGGAGCTTAACGTATACTAAAGACCTAGATATAGCTATATCCTACTAAATATAAAGCCTATCGACTAGTATAAAGGTCTCCGTAGCGAAAATATTAGTAAGATTACTAATAGTACTATTAATTTTAATAAAGCTATTAGTAGAGCTACTAGTAACTTTAGACTATTAGACTATTAGTAGGACTAGGTATTAAGAAAACTATTAACAAACCTATTAATTAAACTATTAGGTAAACTATTAGATAGACTATTAGATAAACTATTAGCTAAACTATTAGTAAACCTAATAATAGAACTAATAATAAAACTAATAATAAAACTAATAACTCAAATAGCACTAATAGTAAAACTATTAGTAAAACTACTAATAGGACTATTAATAAAACTACTAATAAAACTGTTAACAGAACTACTAATAAAACTACTAGTAAAACTACTAAGACTACGAGCTAGCCTACAAATAGGACTACTAATTAAAGTACTAAGACTACTAACTAAACTAGAAACAAAACTATTAACAAAACTACTAATAAAACTATTAATAAAACTACTAATAAAACTATTAAAGAAACTACTAATAAAATACTAATTAAAATTTTCGTTAAACTGAAACTAGTAATCGAACTACTAATTAAACTATTAATTAAATAGTTAATTAAGCTATTTATATAATTACTAATAAAACGACTAATTAAACTACTAGTTAAGCTACTAGTTAAACTACTAATTAAACTACTAACGAAATTTTAAATTAAACCGTTACTAGTAATTAAAATACTAATCGAACTACTAGCTAAACTACTAATCGAACTGCTAATCGATCTACTAATCGACCTACTAATCGACCTACTAATCGACTTATCTCTATTTAGAAGTTAGTAATTTAGTACTATATACTTTAAATTATATAATTTATCGGGGGACTAGCTACTAGTAAAATACTAATTAAAATTTCTATTAAACTAAAACTACTAATTAAACTACTGATTAAACTATTAATTAAACTACTAATTAAACTACTAATTAAACTACTAATTAAACGGTTGGTCAAACTATTAATTAGACTATTAATTAAACTACTAATTAAACTATTAATCAAGCTATTAATTAAACTATTAATCAAACTATTAATCAAACTATTAATCAAACTATTAATTAAACTATTAATTAAACTATTAATTAAACTATTAATTTAACTACTAATTAAACTATTAATCAAGCTATTAGTTAAACTATTAATCAAACTATTAATCAAACTATTAATCAAACTATTAATCAAACTATTTATTAAACTATTAATCAAACTATTAATTAAACTATTAATTAAACTATTAATTAAACTATTAATTAAACTATTAATCGAACTATTAGTCGAACCGTTAATCGACCTCTACTAATCGAACTATCTCTATTTCGAAGTTAGTAATTTTAATTAGTATTCTATACTTTAAACTATATAATTTATCGGGGGACGAGTAATAGAAATAACTAGTATAATAGCTAAATCTATAATAGCTAGATAGTATAGCTTAAAGCTATTAATCTCTAAGAATTATACTACTAGACTTACTAGCTAGAGGATAGCTACTAGTAATTAGGGGTTATATATAATATATCTAGGCCTCTACTAAGGTAGTATATCTATTCTTTTAGTATATATTCTATATATAGCCTAAATAATTAAGTTTTATTTATATATTTTAAGCTAAGTTTAATAACTTTTACTACTAGTAAATTTACTACTAAAGTTAGAAGTCTAAATCGCTATTTTAGTATATAGCTAAAGTCCTATTCTCTCTTACTATAGTAACTAGCTAAGTAGTACTTAGTATTTGCTATAGATATATTTAATTTTCTAACTAAATATTTAAAGCCTACTAATTAAGAGTCTAAGGGAATTAATAGCGCGCGTCTAGACTAGTAGCGAACTACTACTTAGATACTAGTACTTATATTAAGCCCTACTAAACTATATACTATAGCTAGAACAAACTACTATATAACTTAAAAAAGCATAACTATAATTCAGAATTATAAGATTAGTAAATTTTCCTTTATAAACTAGGGTATAGATATATATAGAAACTAAAATTATAATATTCTCTAAAACTAGTATCGTATTCCTAGAACCTTATAAATAGCTATATTATATATAATATAAAGATACCTAGGCCTATAGTTATAGAGTCTAAGAGCCTTTAGCTATCGAAGTTTACTAGCCTCGGTAGTTGAGATATATATACGATTAGTAATCAAAACAAATACATTGCAAGCTGCTAGTCTTAGAACGCGATAGTGGTCTACAACACTTCCTAGTAGGCTTAGTAGTACCGTTACTACTCCGCTCCTTAACCTGTTTTGCCCTAACCTTCTAAGTTTCTCGTTTAGTAATAGCGGCGAGGGTACTGTTCCTAGTATCCTTAAACTCGATCTTGCTACTATACTTCTTTTCTAGAAGACTCCTAAGTTGAGGTAGCTTCGGGGCTCTACGATCCTACTCGAAGTTAATCTTATCGCCGGTATCGGTATAGTAGAACCGACTATTTACTTATATAACGAGCTTCCTCTTAAGAAGCTCCTTCTAGATAGAGCAGTCTAATTGAATATATTTAAAACCGCCGTATATCTAGCACTTGCTATCTAAGTTAGAATAGATCTTCCGTATAGCGTAGACGTTAACTAAAGGGGCCTTAGGGTAGTTAGGATCGGAGACCTAGTAGACTAGTAGTATATCCTTTAGTATACTAGCGTTAAGGACCTCTTTAACTCGCTATAATGCTTTCGTATTAAGGTTGAGCTAGGCTAGGGATTTAGCTAAGTCCGCAACGTCCTAAGAATGCTTAGTAACGGTAGGAGTTACGGTACTAGGACTACTTTACGATTTAGGAAGAAACTTAGGCCCTCTAGTTCCCGAGATATCGTTCCTTACCTAGGCTAGGTTATTCCGGTCCTCGCCGTAAATGAACTTCTTTATATCGGCGGAGCTATTAATATCGTCTTTAATAGCCTCTAGGACCTCTTTATACTTCCTAAAGGTCTTAGGATTAGCTTCGCTAAGCTTATAGCGATAGAAGACACGCTTAGCCGTAGACTACGGTAACCCTTTAAGGAGTAGCCTCGTTCTCTAAGAATTCTCGAGGTCCTACTAGTCGATACCGTCCGCTAACTTAACAAACTCGCGGACGTACTCCTTTAGGTCGTTATCTTCGGTACGCCTCTCTATATAGAGGTTCTTAAGCTACGTACGACTGCCTTTAATACGACGGCTATCGCGATCCCGATACTCCCTTATAAAGGCCTACTTAAAGACCTCCTAGTCGGTATTAGACTTGTCGTCCTTTTCTAAGTAGCTAACTAGGGTTCTAAGGGTTCGGTAAAGCTTAGTAATAGTAGTCCTCGTAAGGGACTAGACCTTATACTAGTCCGACTCCTCTTCGAGTCCGTACTCGGCTAAGTTATCCTTAAAGCGTTCTACGTACGCCGTAGCGTTCTACCCTTCGAATAAAGGGTTCCTACTACTTCCTAGCTCTAGCGGGCGACGCCTGTTCTAACGGAGAAGGTTAGTTTGCCCTTAAATTATCTTTATAACGATATTATAGAGAGCCTTAGGCGTAGAAGACTCGATAGCCCCTAGGTCGACGGCGCTTATAACAACTAGTCGTCGCCTAATTTCTTCGTTAATAGAGTCCGGTAGGTTATTAGATTCCGAAGATTCCGCTAATTCGTAATGCTCGCTTTCGCTAGAGCTTATTCGATTGTTATAAAGTAGTTAAAATGAAATACTATAGGAAAGTGTTTTTAGTATATATTGTAGGTTTAGTTTGTTTCGATATTGCTATACGAGAAAATAGTGTACTAGGCTGTTTTCTTCTAATATTACCCCTAGGGTAGTATTAGAGTTTAGCCTCCTAGGGGTCGCCTAGACACCCCTAGGAGCTTTAATTTAGTAAATTTAGATAAAAGCTGCTTAGAGGAAGGAACTGAAATCTCTATTTACACCTAGATCCTAGAAACTAGCCGCTTTACTAACTATCGTTATCTCTTTTAGCTAGGCGGGGGGGCGGGGACCTTCTTTTTCTAGTAGAAGGCTAAGCACTATCCGAACGAGGTAGCGAATCCCGAAATAGTCTATCCGGTTAATAGGGGAACTACCTAGGCATCCGACCTATAATCTAGAAATTGCTATCGTATAGATAGTCTTAGTAAACTAAGCAAGGCCGATAGGTAATTAATCTATCTCCTCCTTAGGCGGGTAGTAGCTTATCTCGAGCAAGCGGTACTAAATAGCTACCTCTATTTAGGCGCTTCGTAGAATAGTCGTATTTGTGTATAGGCTATATTATATAAGAGGAAAGCACGTAAATAACTATTTAGGTTTAGCGTCGTACCTCCTATTCTAGCGAAGCGCCTAACGATAAACCGCTCGGCCTAGATAGATATGCGGAAGCCTATACTACTATATAGATTATAATTAATGTTATAGGCTAACAGTTAGCGCCCGGATAGCTTTACAATATATAGCTAATCTCTAGATAATTACCTAAACAACGACATGCCGTTTTTATAAGGTAATTTTTTTCCTATTTACGAGCTCTATAGAGAGGGAGGTTAGAGTACTTAAATAAGCTAGTTGCAGAAGCTATCCCTACTATATATACAAACGACAACGAGCGGCCTTAAATGTTCGGACAGTTACCGTTCTATATCTTTCTAGTACCCTCTCTAACCTCTAAGTGTCTGTTTTACTATATATTAACTCCTTGTTGCTAGAATGTACTATATCTTCCGCTTTGTCTCCTACTTTTACTTTACCTCTAAATATACTATAGAGGTCGTACGGAGGTCGTACGGACGTATAACCTTGCTAGACCTACTTGTCCGTATCTGCTACTCTAAGAGGATATGTCTGTTTGCCCTACCTACTTTAATACTAATAGCAACACCGCCGTACCGCTATACTGCTATATCGTCGTATCGTCGCATCGTCGTATCGTTATATCGTCGTACGTAATAGTAAGCACTAAGTAGAAGAAGGCCTAGAAAGAGGCCGCTAAGCGCGAGAAGACTACCGCAAAGAAAGTAGCCGCTAATCTACCGACTCGACTAGTATAATATGCCCTACTTCCGGGTCGCTTAGTAGTATCTCGCGTACGACTAGACTTCGGCTTAAAGGGCTATCGTCCGTTACCTACCGATCGAGTATAATATCTAAATTATTTCCGTAGGCAATGCGAGTTAATTTAAACCGACCTACTCGTAGAAATCTAGTAGATAGTATAGGAAGCCGGTTAGTATAGGGAGGTAGAACTAGTATAACGCGACATTATTATCGCCGGTCTAACTAAAATCCTCGATCTCTAGCATCTAGGTAAGGAATATAAGCCGACCGATGCTTAAGTTAAGGTCTTATATATACTAATCTATAGCTAAGCCGATATACTAATAATCGCTCGTACTAGCGAGGGTAAGAGCTTAGTATTCTAGGGCTTTATAATGCTAACTAGTATAGTTACGATCTAAATAGTGCCTCTTAATCGCCTTAGTTAAGAGTAGGCTACGGCTATAGAACGTATTGCGAGGCAGATGTCGGCTTCTAACCTTATCTATTTATGCTATATCTCCGCTAAGACTAAGCGGCTCGATCTAAATATCTATAAGAATATTAAGAATAGCAAAATCTAGTATATCCTTCTTAGTCTAGAGTAGGCTTCTATGCCGGAATTTCGCGAGCTCTTACGTAACCTAGAGGTACGCGATCGTATCGGCCTAGAGGTATTCGATAAATGCTATCTAATCTATAACTAGGGTAAGGAGTCTAACTTCCGTCTAGAGTACTCGCAGGTCTATTAAATCCGCGAGTACGTCCGACTCGACACTCTCGTTCTTTGCGCCTTCGCTATAATGTCCGACAAGACTATAGAGTACGTTCTTTAGCACTCTAGAATGCGCGCTATCGGCAATAGGAATTTCTAGAGCAGGATTATCCGTAGTAGCATCGACTATCTAGAAGTTACGTATATCGTTAAGTTTATTCTAAGACTCTAGATAGCTAACAACTACGACTACCTATACTTTATCGTCGAGTATATAGTTACGTATAATGCGCTAGACGAAGGCGAAGAGAATATAGCTATTACTAAAGGCTACGCTACGCCTAAGACGATACGGAAGGTATTAGTCTTTATCGATAGTCGCAAATCCTACGCGAGCTTTATAGCTATCGTCCGTAGCTAGCTAGTATATCTAACGAAGGACAACCTAGTACGTAACAAGCGATATATATATATACTATCCGATAGCGGTATAGATGTTGCTCGTATAATAACGGTATATACGGCATCCCTTCTAACATTCGACTAAGACTCCCGATATAACGAGTTCCTTAAGCTAGACTCCGAAATTCGAGGCGTCGCTACGACTACTATATTTAGTATTAGTCTTAATATCTCCGATATTGCCGATATAATTTAGGTTAAGTATCCTATAACAAAGAATCTAAGCGATATCTAGTAGCGACTTAGCTATATTTATCGCAACCTCGCTAAGCTATTCGAGTAGGGCTTCTTATCTAAGCTATACTTCTACCGACCTCGCGTAATACTATTTATACTATACTAGTCGGGCGATTATATTAAGAAGATGCTATAGTCGTCTAATCTACTAGCTATTGCCGCACCCTCTCGTAGCCGTAGTAGGCGTAATCGTAGTCGCGGACGCGGACGTAGACGCGGAGGTAGTACTAGCCTAAGTAGATTAAGCTAGGTAGAGATACCTAGTAAGGGTATTAGTAGAACTAGTAATTAAGAGGATATTAGCAGCGATGTAGCCTCTAATATCGGCGATATCAATGCTTTATCTAGTAAGGGTAAGGGTAGGAAGAATAACGACGAATAGAACGCTACTAAACTCGGGCACCGGTCGAAGATCCCTAGTATCTTTATAGATATATTTAACTCGTATCTACGTAACAAAGACCGCTGCTATCGTGCAGTAATAAACGAGTACTATAGCGAAGATAAGGCGCTCTTCCTATATCTAAAGGGATAGGCCGATAAGTAGGACTACTATAACTAGTATAACCTAGAGCTAATAAAGGAGCTCCCTTAACTACTAAAAGAGCTGCGAGGCATTAAGCTAGTTCTACTACCTAGCGCTAGGTCTAGACCGGCGTATATACTGCTATATCTAAAGAAGTAGTGCTCTAAGAAGGCCGATAGTATGTTCCCTCTCTATAGTCGGCGTTTTCGGATCCCTAGTATATACTTTATAAAGGATCGTCTTATATAGAGCGTAGCTAATATCTTCAAGTCCGCTCGGAGCATCGAGGCATAGGTAGATATTAATTAAAATAGTCTACTAAAGGTTACGTAGGAGCTAAAAGATTAGTAGTATAAGGATACTACTATAACGGAGTTGTATACGGCTCTAAATAGTATAGCTAAATAGGTATATACCGATTAGGAGGCTACTAAGGTCGAGAAGAATAAGCGAGTAGAGGCTAGGTAGAAAGTAAAGGAAAATACCGAGAAGGAAGCGGCTCGACCTATAGAGTTGCCTATAGGCACCGAGATAATACTAGAAGAGCGCGAGACATAACGCGAGACCGCCCTATAGGAGATACGATCTAGTCTACGCTAATCTATATAAGCTAACACTATCCGCTAAGTAGCAATAATTAATTAGGCACTCGCTATTAAAGGTACTTAGCTAGGTCCTACTAGTTATCTAAGTCCTACTTAGCTAGGTCCTACTAGTCGTCTAAGTCCTGCTTAGCTAGGTCTATCTACTCTCCGTAGCGGAGGTGCGATTAGTAATAGGTCTTCTAGCTAAAAGCGAGGTATTGCTACGACTACTCGCTCTACTAAGAAGCATCGCTTAGACAAGCAACCGGCTATAGTCGATAACGACTCCTCGACAGACGCCGGAGAATAGTAAGAAGATATTACCGCCGATAAAGCCTAGTAATAGCTAACGTAGGCTTTCTAGACCCGTAGTAGTCGCAATATCTATATTCTACGAGTAGTAGAGGGAGTATATAGTAAGGGAGCTTCCGAGCGAAGCCGTAGTAGAGCTAGTAGTCGTAGAAGTGCCTTTAGCGATAACTTCTTATCGTAGTATATGCCGGGCAGAGGTTGAATAGTAGGTTTTAAAGGAGTCGAGTAGGCCGAGGTACTAGAATTAGCGCTAGAATTAGTGCTAGAATTAGTGCTAGAATTAGTACTAGAATTAGCATTTAATAAGGTCCTTCCTTACTACCCTTCTATTATATCCTTATAAGCTCGCTAATTATGTCCTTATAAGCTCGCTAAGCAGGCTCTTCTATTATGTCCTTATAAGCTCGCTAGGTAGGCTCTTCTATTATATCCTTATAAGCTCGCTATACATTTTTGCCCTTATAGTCGAGCATATTGCCTTAGCTGTTAACGCGCCTCGTAGTCTGTCTTATATAATAGTCGATAGTTAATAGCCGATAGTTAATAGTCGTAAAAATCGCATATAGGAGCAGCGTAAATTCGAGGAAGCGATAGGGATACCGAGTCCCGCTAAGACCCCGGATTTAGTATAGTAGAGCGCGTAATTAGCGGGATTAAACGTTATAGCTGCTTCCTTCCGCGTATTAATAATACCGGCTTTACGACTTTTACGACTTCTACGACTTTTATAACAGCATATTACTAATATAGCGAGATACGTCGATTAAGCGCATTTCTAGCAAATAGCGCTAACAAAAGTGTCTAATACGATAACGACGGCCGCCTTAGGCACTAAGAACCGCCTCCGAAACTCGAGAAGTTACTAACACTACTAACACTAACACTATACTTATTGCACCGCAGCTATTAGCACTATAATATATACGGCAAGGATAGATACGCGAGGCGATAATATACATCGAGCGCAAGCACTCTTTAAGAAGCTACGATAGCCCTCTTACGTTAACGCTCTCTCCTTTGCTTAAATCCTATAGTTACGATCTATTAGAAGGACTAGCTGCTATATAAGACAGTATAGATAAGTGCAGTTGCGTCTAGGGATCTGTTTAACTAGCGGCACTAAGCGGCTATAGAAGTATACGCCCCGAAGTATACTAGAATTATATATTGCCTATATACTACGGATACGCGTAACAAGTATAAGTACGAGTACGCGTATACGCAGCAATTAGCGCATTCTATTACTAACTATAGTACGCATAACCGAAGGATAAGGTATATAGGAAGGGACTTATTAAGCGAAACGACGATAGCTTATTCGCTAAAGCGACACTTATTAGTACCTAGACAATAATAGAGTGTAACCGCGCCCTTAGTATTAGAGACACTTAGTATTAGAGACACTTAGTATTAGAGATACTTAGTATTAGAGACACCGCGGAAAAGGTTGTCGAGCGCGTTATAGTCGTATAGCAATATTAATACGCTTACTAAAAGAGGAGGCGCACTATAGTCGGACAACAGTCTTAATACGCGTTCGGTTTAGGGATACTCGAGTCGATACGTACTATAGTCGTATAGCAGTCTTAATACGCCGAGCGCTATAGTCGTATAGTAGTAAAGACTAAGTGCCTTCGGGCTTAAGTATTCGAACGATATAATAGAGGCCCTTACGTAACGACTAAGGTTATTATAACTAATAGTCCTAACGAAGGCGTTACGCCGACTTAACTAGATACGCATATATTATCCTATAAAGAATCCGAACGTAGGAAGCCTATAGCAATACTACGAACCTATAAACCTACTTAGTAGGAGAGTCGCTATCGAGCCGCTACTTAAGGTATACCTTACTAAAGAGTTTTTACCGAGTTAGACCGTTAGCCGCATTATAGGTATACCTTACTAAAGAGTTTTTACCTCCGCTAATCTACCCGAGACCCGTAGTTTGTTATACTAAGACAAGACTACGATCTAACAACTAGAAACTAATGCTTATTCGGTTAAGTGCGCGGTTAGCGCCCGTTTAGCTATAGTATACCTACTCGCTAGGAGAGTCGCCTTCGTAACGTCTTACGTCGACAAAGCCTATCGGAGACTAAAAAGGACTAAATAGACTCTACCTACCGAGGAACCTTAACTATTAGACAAGCGGCTCTATCGGTAGCAAGCCGCAGAACTAGTAAGGAATAGTGTTAATCGCTATAGAGCTACCTATATACGATAAAGAGGTATCGATACTATTATATACGCCGATAGCTAGTATATTACTAGGGGTGTTAGTATGTTAGTATATATATATAAGGAAGAAGAAGAAGAAGAAGAAGAAGAAAGCGGAGGTCGATATACGCCGCGTAGGTAAGGTTTGCCTCTACTAATAGCAGTACGATAATAGTAAGGCAATAATAACGGCTATATACTACCGCACCTTTAAGGCAAGAGCGAGCTTATTAACTAAGTGCCTAAGGCTGCTATACTAAGGAAGAAAGACGACAGCGAGAAGTCTAACTATACTAGGCTTAGTAGCACTCTAGTTATATAGGATATATACACTATTTAGTCGATACTGAAATTACTCCTAAATATGCCCTAAGTAGCATCGAAACTACTACTTAGTCCCGCGCTACTTATAGTTCTAGTATTACTATTAGTAGCAGCAGTACCTTTAATGCCCTAGAATATACTACGTATAGTAGCAACCTCTCCCTATTTAGCATCGTTCTCGTCTAGTACCGCATCGTTAATATTACCGATCTCTACGCCCCTATCCCTAGCGGCCTTATTAGGAACTAATGTAAAGCCCTAGTTGTATTGTTAGTTAGTCTCGTTAAACTTGTTAATCCTGCTTTGCATCTTATCGGCACCGATAGTCTAGATATTATTAGATAGCGCAAACTAGATACCCTTCTACTACTATACGAAGCTATCGATATAGATCTTGTCTATACAATTAAATATATCCGAGCTGCTATCCTTCTCGGTTCGATAGCTAGTACGCTAGACGCTAGAGTTCTCTTTAAACATATTCTTTAGGATACGAGTAGCCTCCCGGTTGCTAGCAATCTTCTCGAATATAGCTACGAGATTGTACGTCGAGTTACTAAACTACTTGATATCCTTAGAGTACTCGTAGTTATGTAACTTAAGCTGCTTATTAGAAGCGACAGCCTTACCCTTCTTACTAGAAGGATTAACGCAGCTAGTAGACAAGACAGCCTTCTAGACTTCCGGAGATCCGCCCTCGTTTAATAGCTAATGTTTATAGATTATTAGCCGGCCGTAATTCTCTTGTCTAGCACCGAAGAACATTAGAATTAGAGGATCTACTACCTAGCGGAGATGCCCGATGTCCTATATACGAACTGTATATCGGATACGCTTAAAGACCGAGATTTCCTATAGTATATAGCATATACTAGTAAACGCGTTGTCCGGCTTAGACTCTAGATCGGCATTATCTAGATCGGATTGTATAGATCCCTCCTAAGCATCGAGACTAAACACTATCTTCTATACCTTATCGAGAAGGTCGAGGTATACCTAGCTAGGTAGGGCGGCGACGGCTTCCTTAAGTATACTAACCTTCGTAATGTTCTGCTCTATATCGACTATATCGAAGTTAAGTAGACCTATATCAATTAACAACTATATAACAATAGCGATAATACGAGCCTTAAAGCTTTTATCTAGCGTACTCTAACTACGGAAGAACTTGAAGTTCTTCGGGTCTATATCTCGCAGTCCCTAGAAGTCTATATCTGCCTAAATAGATGCTAAGTATAGTAGCTTCTCGCCGGCCTTGTTATATGTCTAGTATATACGGAATACGGTTATATAGGCGTTTATAAAGATATAGAACTAGGTAGGCGAGGGCAATATAAATCTACGCTAGTCGTATAGCAAGGCGCTCTTAATACTCTCGTATATAATCGCTAGCATCCGCTTAATCGTAAGCTAGTTACTAACGCAAATAAGTAGGCGGTTATCCTAGATCGGCGAGTCTAGTAGGATACCTATATTGTCGTTAAAGATGTCGTCCTATACTAACCTAGAACCCTTAGTAGAGATCTTATTATTCTAGGATACTAGCTAAGAGAGGACTTTATTAGGCTTGCCTGCCTTAAAGGACGATTTAATCTCTAGAAACGTAGGTATCTCGAGGTCTGCCGCCTTAATATTACGGGATAGCGCATTGCCTACGAGCGACTCGATAGCCTTATAGATCTAGTAGATTGTAACAGCCTTAGCTGCGGCATTATTATTGTTATAGTTAGCAATAATATTGTTAAACAAGACCGGCTTCGAACGATCTAACATATCCTAGGTAAGCCTATCGGTAGGAATATCCTCGCTTATACTAATAAAGGACGTTGTTATCGCGATCTACTTATTAGTATTACCGACGATCTAGTTCTTCTTCTTCTCTTAGCGATTAAAGTTATCGTATACGATCTAGGCTCGACTAAGTAGCGCTATTTCCTTTACGAGTCGACGCGCCTAATTAGCATTAGATTTAATAACTGCCTACACGACGGCGTAGCTATTACAAACACCTATATTGTTAAGCGTGTCGATTACATAAGCTAGGGCGCTACTACTACAGACTAGGTATAGACTAAGACCTCTAGTTATAAAGGAAGATCGCTTAGCTGCGATCGAATAGACGATAATAAAGATAATAGTATAGATATGCTTAGCTAAAATCTCGCGCTTATCTTCGAATAAGGAGGTATACTACTTATACTCTTTACGGCTGTTTAGGAGCAGCTTACTATCTAAGAGCTAGAACTAGTTTAGTACGCGGGTCTTAATTAACTGCGCTATTTTGTCGAGTCTCTTCGGCTAAGTACTCTGCTTTAGGTCGTATTTATCGAAGAACTACTATCTAATAAGACGCTTTAGCTCGTCGCGAAGGACCGTAGCACTTACTAGGCCTTTATTAGGCTAGAGGTTTATAATAGTGTCTATATTCTTGCGGAAGGTAGCGGTGCCTAGTTTTCCTACTTATATAACTATAAACTTCTCGAAAGGTAGACTAAAGGCCTTTATCTAGGCTATAAGGATCTTGTACTTCTCTTTAGGTATCTTGCCTTGCGCTCGACTAGTACTAGTATTATCTAGACCCTCCGATAAGATCGCTTCGAGACCGCTAGTAGGTAGTCGCTATCCGGTTTAATCTTCCGAGTTATACTTATTATCTGCGCTATGTATACGCTCTTGTTAAAGCTCGCTATTACTAACTTCGTTATCGTTATCGTTATCGTCGTCGTTACTTAGCTCTTAGTCTACTTAAGCGCCTAACCGAGCCGACCGTCGAGGAGTTAGAGTTGCGATTATACGGCCTTTGCCTTTGCCTTTATCGCGACTAGCTAGTTGCGGTAGTGCATTAACGATCCTGTCTTTAATAGCCTCTAACTCGTTATAATCGGACAAGAAAATAGCCTATCGGACGCGGGCTTACAATTTGCGGTCTTAGGCTATTATAGGTAGCGCGTTAAAGCTAGGAATAAGAGGATCGGCTTCCTCTTCCTCTTCCTCTTCCTCTTCCTCTTCCTCCTCTTTATACTAGTCGCTTAGATATAGTATTAGTAGATCGGATAGCGGCTCGCTTAGCTCGCTTATTAGGTTTAGCGCATCGCCTATTGTCGCGTTAATTACGTCTTCGATATAGACTTATTCGCTCTAATATAGTCTTAGTAGATTAGATAGCGGTAGCTCGCTTAGCTCGCTTGTTAGGTCTTCTATTGCGACTAATAGTATTGCCGATATACGGAAGTGCGAGGTTAAAGAAAGAAGACGTATTAAAAGGGCGGTAGGCAGAAAGTCGCATATAAAGACGTACAGACGCGGAAACATACACTAGCGCCTATTACTTTCCGCGCTGCTCTTTAATACGTCTTCTTTCTTTAACCTTCTAAACCGACCTTCTAAACCGATCTTCTAAACCGACCTTCTAAACCGACCCTCTAGATAGACCTAATAGGTTACAACCTCGATAGAACACTACCGTATACGATATAGATCTAATTGCGCTTAATTAGAAGCTCGCAAACGAGAAGACCGATATCGCTAAGGTCTATCGCCGTATCTACCGTATCAACCTATACTCTACGACCTCGAGCTCTTTTATCTGCTACGATAGCTTCAGTCGTCTAACTCGGAAGTAAGAAGTCGTTATTAAGCCTCTCGGCGAAGACTTAGAGGTCGTTTCTCTTTATAGTATATCCTAGCTAGCTAATAAGCTCGAGTCTAAGAAGCTCGAGGCCCTTATATATTAAGAGATCTAGGAGCTAGTCGCCGCTATTAAGGCCTATCTATACGCTTAGTACGTTAAGCGTAACATCGTTACTTACACTATACACCGTCTAATTAAGGACCTTAAGCTTGCTAAAGATCCGAAGCCGGCAGAGGTATAGATCGCTACTATTTAGAAGCTCGTCTTTAGTAATAGCGGCGGGCTCGAATATATCGAATATACTATATAGAAGAAGTCTCTCGTCTACTAGGCCTATACTATTATAACTAGCGATGCTATTATCTAGGTCCTTCTAACTACTTCTAGTACCGAGTCTGATTTAATTAACGATAAGGAGATTATTAACGGTCCGGAAGAGGTAGCCTAGCCTAAGTTAGAGAACTAGTTGAATAAGGTCGACTAAACAGTAACGGATGCTTCTAAATAGCAATAGATGCTTCAAATCCTATAGCGATTATTACTAAAGCTAATAGTATACCTCTCGTAGCTTCCTTGCGGTTCTTATTAGAAATATGCTAATATCCGGGTAGGAAATCTAGCTAGTTAAGACTAACCTCCGCTTATCGACTATAACTTAATACTACTATATAGTATAATAAATACCTGTATACAAAAGCGTCTAGTTATTGCTATAACTAGCGCCTCGCGCATTAAGTTGCTATAATTTGCGATATGTATTCTTTAGCCGTCGCGTAGGCAGCTATATCTCGGGAACAAGACGTCGTATACAAATAGTTCCTTTATAAAACTTACTTACATACCCCGTCCGAACTCTAGCTAACTGTCAGATCGGTAATATTCAGATATAGATATTAGGTGTTGCGTTAGCGGTCTGTTAGCTATATAGAGTCGCGTTACGAGATTTAGTATAATAGACCGTATATACGTCGGAATTTTGTAATTTTTGGTTTATTAGAATCGCAAATGCTCGCTCTATAACCTCCTAGTATTGAATAGTGCTAGATATCGTATATTGTCGAGATAGCAATTTGATAGTCCGTATCTATACTAAATTAGCGCGGTTTACTATTAGCCCTTCGGGACGAAGATTTTTTAGGGTATTGTTTAATTAGTCCGGATCTCGGCATATCTTATTACGTGCACTTCTGTCTAATTATTTATGTCGCTACGCAATCTTCGTTACAAAGGGCTAATAGAGCTAGCTAAATAGGTCTTCGACCTAGAGCCGAGTCCTTAGAAGCTAGCTATAGTTATAGACTAGGCCCTAAGCTGTAATAGTCCTAAGGGTTTGTAGCTTTTCGGGGTTAAAGCGATGCCCTCGTTAAGAGGTTTCTCTACTTGTCGTAACGGCCCCTTAAGATACTTCGGTATCGTCCGTATCGTAGGCTCTTATCGTACCCTCGCTTCGGTTATAGCTATTCGTACCTAGAGACTACCTTTAATACACCCGAACCTATTAGATATAAAGAGATAGCCCTACCTTCGGCTCTAATAAAGGACGGAAACTAACACTACTACTACTACTTATAGCAATAGTATAGGCTACCGAGGGTAATATAACCTATAGCAATATAGGCAGCTATGTTTAGCAAGATAGGATAACGAGACTGTCGCTTAGGCTAATAACTAGAGCCCTGCAATATAGGCATTGTAGAAGTGTAATATAAACAATGTGCTATACGAGGTTAATAATCTGTCTACTCTATAGAAGGAGGCCTCTTATATAGGCTTAAAACTAGCCTATAGGTATAGGGCCGGTTACTAGCTAATACTAGGTAAAGAGCGGTTTACTATATATGCTAACTATATTAAGAAGGCTACTAAGGTCTATAGTCTCTATACTAGTACTAAGACGAGTGTCCTTATTAGCCGCCTATTAAAGATTAGACGTAATATCGCTAATTAAGATGCCTTCGCTGCCCTTAAGGCTAATTAGGCCTATACTAACTAGTTTCCTAGACGCCCTGTTGCCGCCCCGACATCTCTAGGACTCTACGCGTTCAACCCTACTAGTACTATTACTCGCGCCCTTACGCCGACGGATCGCTAGAGCAAGTTCGTTACCGGTATCCTTAGCTAAGGCACTTTCTTTAACCGCTTTCGCTAGACTAGCAATGCTATCTTCCCTTAAGTCTTTAGTTAGTTATAAGAGCCTCGCGGAGTATACCTTCCTTTCCTTATCGATCTAATATAGGAGGAGTTTAAAATGTACCTCTAGTATATACGTACAATGCCTAAGTCTAAGTAAGAAGGCCGCAATGCCCTTTAAACTTATAGTATAAGCAACTAAATCGTCCGCTAGTACCCTGCCCTATAGCTCTTAGCTGTCGCCCTTCGACCTAATTACGTATACGAGCTTATCTCTGTCCCTAAGCCTGCTAAGTTCTTTAAGGTTAGCGGTACTTACGAAAACTGTCCTTCTAAGGAGTCTGCTCGTCTCGGATAAGATATAGTTAAGCTCGTAGCTAGCGAGGGTGCTAGTTACCTACGCATTAAGGTCTGCCTTATATCTAAGGATAAGACTAGCTGCTCTACTATTATCGAAGGTATATAATAGCCCGAGGTCTTTACGAACTAGGTTAAGAAGCTTAAGGCTCGTAGCCTAGTCCTACTAAGCAAGATCGGCAAGCTTACTAATAAGCACCTTATCGACGACGACCTCGACTATATATTCGATAGTTAGCCTAATAGTAAGGGACGTAAAGCGGAGTAGATCCTTAACCCTCTAAAGGAGTGCGAGGTCTCTATTTAGATACTATACCTACTATATAGTAATCTAAAGACTAAGAGCAACCGTATATTAATTAACCTAGGCTACTCTCGCGTTATTAACGGTACTAAGGTTAAGGGCTACGAGAACTTAATAGTCTCTTAGGTTACTAAAGCGCACCGCAATCTAACCGCCCTCCTAGCCTCTAACTCCTTCGTACTATTCGCTTTCCCTATAGCTATCTTAGTCGAAGGCCTCGGCTATATCTCCGACGCCCTAGTTAGTAGGATTCCTTAGTTAAGTTACGTTATTTAGAACGAAGTTAAACAGATCCTCTAGCTTAATAACGAAGGACTTAAGGAATATCTATACGATTAGGAGAAAGCTACGACGGAAAAGGCTACTAACCTCCTCGTTAATTAAGCTTTCTACGAGGGATAGTACTTCGATACTAATAGCTTTAACGCGTATAGAGGGGATTTCGAGAGCCGACTAGCAGATAAGGTTATTGCTAGTAAGGATTACGGCGCGTTAAAGCAATAGTAAGTCTATATAGTATTACTTAGGAAGTTGTTTTTGCATAATTATAGTATCTAGGATAAATGCTATCCTAGGGGTATTATTGCGGAGTTCTAAGAATAGCCTTAGCTAAGAGCGCTAAGGATGCATATATGTTTGTTTTAAGCGCGTATAATGTGAAACGTGTCTAGTTAGACACGAAGAAAGGGAGGGATATTAGCTAGTAACCGGCCCTATACCTATAGGCTAGTTTTAAGCCTATATAAGAGGCCTCCTTCTATAGAGTAGACAGATTACTAACCTCGTATAGTACATTGTTTATATTACACTTCTACAATGCCTATATTGTAGGGCTCTAGTTATTAGCCTAAGCGACAGTCTCGTTATCCTATCTTGCTAAACATAGCTGCCCGTATTACTATAGGTTATATTACCCTCGGTAGCCTATACTATTGCTATAAGAGGTAGTAGTAGTGTTGGTTTCCGTCCTTTACCGGTAGCGTAGCCGGTATTCTTACTATCTTTTTACTAATCCTTCTTTAGCTATAGCCCTCCGTAAGATTCGGTAGTATTAGAAGAGTTCTAAGCTCCTAATCCGTAAAGCTCCTTTCCGACGACTTATTCGCGAAATTGCCTAGGTTTATAGAACGGACCTTCGCTTCTAAGCCTCCGCGATAGACGCCCTTTAAGAGGCTATAGAAGCCTACCTAGTTCGTATCTTCGAATATATATTTCTCTTCTACCTCTTTTCGGACTATACTAATACTACTTTAGCGGTTAACCTTATAGCTATCTACGCGAAGCGTACAACGATTATAGATAACGATTTTAAAGTACTCGATTAGATTCTAAAAGGCTAGAATGTCTATATTCGAGATAGTGCTAGATAGAATAGATATACTAGTAGGAAGGATATTCGTAGTATCGTCTATAAGCTTTTCTATATACGAAATAAGCCGCTATTATACGGCGCTATATACCGCGCTCTAAATACTCTCTAAGTATACCTATATAGTATAGTATACTTTATTAGCCGTATAGAATAGAAGTCTTCGAAAAACCCGTTAGTACTTAGGAGTAAAAAGGCCGACTACGCTACCGGCTACGCTACCGGCTACGCTACTAGGTCTTATAAAGAACTAAAAGAAGATAGATATTCTAGTTAATTTATATTAGTTTGGATTTTTATAAAAAGAAAATAAGGAAAAAAGGAGGAAGATTAAAGAACCTAATACTTATAGTTATAGGTATTATCCCTATTCTCTAGACTATATTATATACCTGCTTTCGCAACTCTACCTAATACTCCTACTAAATATCCTTATACTCTACCTACTAGAAATTCAACTAGGTACCTAGACCTATAGCTGCCTCTATATCTTTTACTATCTTCTATAGGTTAAAGGACTCCTCTATAGTAGCCTCTACTTCCTTATATAATACGAAGTTACTACCTACCCTATCCTTAATATCTACTAAATAACCTAGAGTTCTAAGGAACGAACTAGTATTCGGCCGTAGTATAGCGAGTAACTAGTAGAACGCCCTATAGAGCTACCTTATAGCTGTTTCGTATATAGTACCGATATCGAGGGAGGAGCTATCCTAGTACTTAATATTAGAGTATAGTTTAGTAGGAAAGTGCTAGAACTTCTTAAGGAGAGCTTCGACGGAAATCGATAAGTTCTACCTAGATCTAGATAAAGACATTCTACTAAGCAGTTAGGGAATTAAACCGTAAACGAAAGGATAAAATTTATACCTAAGGAGTGCAGTTTCCGAACTAAACTATAATGCCTTATATATATATATATGCTTTTAATTAGTTAGTGCCCTTAGCTAATTGTCTATAGATTTAAGGTTATATAAGTACCTTTATATAACTACGTAGCCTAAGTAGGATTCGAAAATTCTATAAGTACTAAGGACTAAAAATACCGGCTACGCTGCCGGCTATACTACTAAGTCTTATAAAGGGCTTGCTTAAAGCTACGTATACATTCGTACACTTCTTAAAAACCGATAAATTATATAGTTCGAACTAGCTACTTATATAGTTGCTTAGCAAACCAACCTAAACTAAACTAGAGTTTCGGCTTAGCAAACTAAACTAAACTAACCCGAACTACTACGGGGTCTAAATATCGGGGATAAGTTAGGTAGCCGAGGAGATAGACGATATAGCGGCTAGATATAGTAGCAACGTAGACAAAGAAAATACTACGCCTAGGTCTTACTCGGCTTGCTCTACTTTCTTCTAGGCTCGTCGTAGAGCTATACTCGCTAACTTCCTCGCGGTACGTTCGGCCTTCTTCTTCCGCTCTTCCTCTTTAGTACTAAGTAGCTTACGCTATCCTTTAGGCGGCATCGTATTAATTCCGTTAACAGCGGAAGGCAAAGCTTATATATAAGCCTCGCTAATAAGGATAGAATTCGAGAAGATAGTTCTATCTCGCGGAAACTACTAATACTAGAAAGGGCTACCCCTTTCTAGCGATATATTTTGTATATAAGAGAGCAAGGAATAGTAGCGTAGTATATTTTACGTATAAAGCAGTACGTATAAGCAGGTTTATATACTACCTACGGCCTTCCCGTAGATATTATAAAACCTAAAGTCGAGTAATTAAAGGATACCGTAAATAACTTAAAACTTTAGGTACGTACTAAAAGTTTTAACTTGTTCCTTTATCGTACCGTAGGATAAGTAAACCTAAAGAGTATTATAGGTAGGTCTATTATTAAAGGTAAAAGTCCTTACTACGCGATAGGCGGAGTAATACGAGATATAGGGTAAGGTTCGTAGTAGCCTTCCGTAATAGCGAAGGAAGGCTATTTAATTAGATAGTTAGCTAGGTTCTAATAATGTTTAATTAATATCAGGTAGATAGGTTAGCTAGATTTCGGGAAAGGGTACCTCGTATACTTAATATAAGACTAAAAGTATAGCTAAGAAGATAGGTAAATCCCTACTTACGGAACTAAAGGGTAAGGGATAGGGGAATACGACTCCCTAGAAAACGTATCGATATAAAGCCTAAAGCCGGAGGGAAATACTTAGAGGGATAGGGATAGCTAGGACTCGAGATATACCGAGGTAGATAGCTAGTAGGTAAGCCTACTTCGTAGTACCTCGTATAGTTCTTAACTAGAAGCGCTCCGTCGCGTTCTAACGGAGCGAGGGCCGTATCGCTAGTTATAGCTAATTAGCTAGACGTAGGCGCGGTCGAGATACGACTTAGAATACGAACGCCTTCTTACTTTAATATTTCTTAAGCGCTTCGTTGTATCCTAACGAAGCGGCTTACTAACTAGAAGCGCTTCGTCGTATCCTAACGAAGCGGCTTAATAATATCCTTATCCTTACTACGACTACTAAGACGTACAAATTCTTCCTCGAATATAGCGATATAACGTAAAAACTAGTCGATAGCGTAGTTAGTCTAATAAGCGATTATTGTTAGTAGATCGCCCTTATTCTAGTTCTCGAGTACTACTTTAATAGCTTATATAGAGATATAGGTCTTACTAGTTCCGGGTAGGCCTTAAATAATAGTAAGCTACTTCGTTAGGATACGACGAAGCGCCTCCGGTTAAGAGGCGTCTAGAGCACTATTAGGCTTAGAAGGCTAGTACTTAATAATATTAATATTCTCGAAGCTCTCGTTAGATTTATTAACTAGGATAGAGCTTAGATCTCGCTTCGGCTATACTTTAATATACTTAGGCGCTAAAATACGAGACTATATACTAACGAGGTACTCTAGTAAGGGGAAAACCTTGCGTATTATATACTAAAGGCTAAGTAAGGTATACCGATTAGCTTCGAACAGTCCGCTACGGTCCTCTACTATAAGATATTCTATAGTAGGATCTAGCTCTAACTCCTTAGGACGGGCAAAGGCGAGATTAAGCTTAGGTAGATTCTACTAAAGTCCCTTTAGTAGTCGAGCGGCAATAGTAGCGATAATAGCGCGAGATACGAACTTGTTATTTATTAGTGTAAGAACGACTAAGCTACCGGCGATAAGGCGCTTTAACTATTCCTATAGGACTTTCTTACTAGTACGGAGGAGACTAAAAGTAACGTAGACGGCGAAGCTACGTATAGACAAAGTCGCGCCGTAGATATAAACCTACTTAGGTTAGTATATAACGGGCGGCGCGTTAAAGGTAAAGGCGAGACTAACCTTAGTATAGATACTGACTTTGCTATTAATAGACCCCGCAGTAGTTCGGGTTAGTTTAGTTTAGTTTGCTAAGCCGAAACTCTAGTTTAGTTTAGGTTAGTTTGCTAAGCAACTATATAAGTAGCTAGTTCGAACTATATAATTTATCGGTTTTTAAGAAGTATACGAATGTATACGTAGCTTTAAGCAAGCCCTTTATAAGACTTAGTAGTATAGCCGGTAGCGTAGCCGGTAGCGTAGCCGGCATTTTTAGTCCTTAGTACTTATAGAATTTTCGAATCCTACTTAGGCTACGTAGTTGTATAAAGGTACTTATATAACCTTAAATCTATAGACAATTAGCTAAGGGCACTAACTAATTAAAAGCATATATATATATATAAGGCATTATAGTTTAGTTCGGAAACTATACTCCTTAGGTATAAATTTTATCCTTTCGTTTACGGTTTAATTCCCTAACTGCTTAGTAGAATGTCTTTATCTAGATCTAGGTAGAACTTATTAATTTCCGTCGAAGCTCTCTTTAAGAAGTTCTAGCACTTTCCTACTAAACTATACTCTAATATTAAGTACTAGGATAGCTCCTCCCTCGATATCGGTACTATATACGAAATAGCTATAAGGTAGCTCTATAGGGCGTTCTACTAGTTACTCGCTATACTACGGCCGAATACTAGTTCGTTCCTTAGAACTCTAGGTTATTTAGTAGATATTAAGGATAGGGTAGGTAGTAACTTCGTATTATATAAGGAAGTAGAGGCTGCTATAGAGGAGTCCTTTAACCTATAAAAGATAGTAAAAGATATAGAGGTAGCTATAGGTCTAGGTACCTAGTTAAATTTCTAGTAGGTAGAGTATAAGGATATTTAGTAGGAGTATTAGGTAGAGTTGCGAAAGTAGGTATATAATATAGTTTAGAGAACAGAGATAATACCTATAACTATAAGTATTAGGTTCTTTAATCTTCCTCCTTTTTTCCTTATTTTCTTTTTATAAAAATCTAAACTAATACAAATTAACTAGAATGTCTATCTTCTTTTAGTTCTTTATAAGACCTAGTAGCGTAGCCGGTAGCGTAGCCGGTAGCGTAGTCGGCCTTTTTACTCCTAAGTATTAACGGGTTTTTCGAAGACTTCTATTCTATACGGCTAATAAAGTATACTATACTATATAGGTATACTTAGAGAGTATTTAGAGCGCGGTATATAGCGCCGTATAATAGCGGCTTATTTCGTATATAGAAAAGCTTGTAAACGATACTACGAATATCCTTCCTATTAGTATATCTATCCTATCTAGCACTATCTCGAATATAGATATTCTAGCCTTTTAGAATCTAATCGAGTGCTTTAAAATCCTTGTCTATAATCGTTATACGCTTCGCGTAGATAGCTATAAGGTTAACCGCTAAAATAGTATTAGTATAGTCCGAAAAGAGGTAGAAGAGAAATATATATTCGAAGATACGAACTAGGTAGGCTTCTATAGCCTCTTAAAGGGCGTCTATCGCGGAGGCTTAGAAGCGAAGGTCCGTTCTATAATCCTAGGCAATTTCGCGAATAAGTCGTTAGAGAGGAGCTTTACGGATTAGGAGCTTAGAACTCTTCTAATACTACCGAATCTTACGGAGGGCTACGGCTAAAGAAGGATTAGTGAAAAGATAGTAAGAATACCGGCTACGCTACCGGCTACGCTACCGGCTACGCTACCGGCTATAAATAGGACTTACTTCCTAGGCGCTATCGACGCTTCGTACGATTACTACTAGTAGTAGAAGCGCTAGTTGTCGTCTTACGTAGAGCCTTACCCGCCGTTGTCTTACGCGGAGCCTTACTCGCGACGCCCTTTCTAGTACCGGAGCTAGCGGTAGTAGTAGCAGCCCTTTTACGTTAATATACTATACTCGTTCTATTATTTCCGGTCTTATTACGACCCGTAGAAGTAGTAGGTTCCTTCTTACGAGGCGTCGTAACTTAGTTAAGTAGACTCGCTATTATAAAAGTCGTCGAATTAAGGAAAAAAGTGCGTTACGAAGGTATACGAAGGCGCGCGCGGAGCGAGGGTATTACGGAGGTAGTAGATATAGAGCGTAGAGGTATAGGTATCGATATAAAGGTTAAATATAGCGAGAGAGGTAGTGTCGCGGTATCGCTAGGTAATAGAGTAAGCTTCGCGCAAGCCTATATTATAGTAACGTTAGAGTAAGGAAAGAAGGCAGGTATAGCTAAAAAAGGTAGGTACGGCTAAAAAAGGCAGGTACGGCAGACTTTAAAATATAGCCGGTATATATAGCCGGTATAGTAATAGGCGAAAGCCTCCTTTTAATAAATAGCCGGCGTAATAATAGTATCCTACTATAGTATAAATATTCTTTAGTAATACCTTTACTAGCTATAGTAATCTTATAAGTAACCTAGGCCTATTGCTAGTAAATATAAGAAATATTAGGTAGGCTATACTAAATAAGCTAGTTATTTAGTAGGAAAAGGCCTACTACCGTCTCTATATACCGGCTACGAGTGCCGGCTATCGCTCTAAATTCAACTCCGCCCTATCTCGGAGGCTAAGGTACCGAGCGGAAACCCTATAGCTTATATTTACTCGGTTATCGCGGAGCGCTTATAGGTAAGGTATTAGAAAAGAGTATAAAAAGTACGAGAAGAGTATTCTAGGATATAGGTCGTAAGTAAATAAGAGTAGTACGCCTAGTTATTTATATAGTACGTTACTCTATACGACTAAGAGCCTATATTATCTTATACTTCGCTTATAAGACCTCGACTCTGTAAGGGTTAGTAGCTAAGCAGTAAGAATATATACGAAACTTCGAACTGAACTAAAGGGAGCACTAAATCAATATAGCTACTATCTATATAAGACGAACTGCGAAGAAAGGAAGAAGGGTACCTTAGAGGGAGAGCCCCTTCCTTAGTATTCCGCCCTACGGCCGTCTAGCGCGTCCGACGCGTAAGCGTAAGTACGTATATCCTGCTTGTCCGCTATCTCGTAGCGCCTTTGTCTCCTAGCTAACTAGCGTAGCGCGCGTACGCGAACTCGTTTAACCGCTCTTAAGCAAATATGTTTCTCCTAGCTCTTCCCTACCTTCCGGTTCCTTCCTACTACTCGGATCTGTCCTACGACTCTGTATATCTCGCTTGCTGTCGTCCGTATATACGTACGCGTAGTTTAGTACAGTCCCGTCGTTCGTATATTAATATATAACGTATTGTTCTACTATATACGGCCTCCGCGGGAGTCCCTAAGATATTACGTTATACGGCTAAGTAGGCGACCTAGGCGTACTAGGCGTACTAGGCGTACTAGGCGTACTAGGCGTACTAGGCGTACTAGGCGACCTAGGCTAACTAGGCGACCTGCTTCGCTAGGGGCCCCTACTGCTAAGGCAACTCAAATCCGATATTACTTTATAGTATAGCGGCTAGCTTATAGGACTTGTCCGTGCTTTCTAGGCAGCTACTATAATAGTAGCCCCCCCCTCGTTCTACGCGGAGTTCCTACGACGCTAAAGGAGGTCCGTATATAATAGGTGCTAGTGTTCTTATCCTAGTTCGGGTCGGAGACCTTAATCCAAATTCTATTCGTACGCTTCTCGGAGAAAATGTTCCGGGACAGCTCCTTCTATTATCGTATAGTCGGTGTAGTCTCGTAGGAATTCCTCGATTGCTTCGCGGGCGAAGATAATATAGCGTAGAGGTTCCTAGGTCGTATCCTCGTCTAAGTACCCCTCCTATTATACCTCTCCCTATAGCCCGGGAGGGTTGAGATTTCCGAAATTTGTGTTACTAAAGCTCTATCCGATAATCGCCCGTACTATACCTAAGGCAGATTCCGGCTCGTCTTCGGCCTAATCGGTAGCCTCGGTAGCTTCCGGCATCGGCGGGATGTCTTCGGGGTCCGCGATTTCTCCGGCGGTTCTTAGGTTAATAACGTGTTTAACCGGGTAAATGTTAAGATTTTCTAGGAGATCTAGTTCGTATACGTGTATACCGATTTTCTTTACAATTCGGAAGGGTCCTAGATTTTTCTAGTCGAGCTTTTTCGAAGGTCGGTTAGTTCTAATATATCGTAAGTCCGAGGTAGACGTAATCTCCGACCTAGTAATCTAGCGCGGCGCGTCTGCGCTAATTAGTATAGTGCTCGTATACTTCTTAGGTATACCTTATCTCGTCCTAGAGCTCTTAGTAGGTCTAGGCTATTTAAAGAGCGAAGGTATCGGCGTCTCTTTCCGGATCGTTTGCCGGGGGCTCTAGTTCGATCTCTATCGGTTCTATACCGGTTCGAGGGTGAAATCTAGTAGAGACGTAGAACGGCGTAGTCTAAGTTATAGCCGACTCCTAATTATTAATAGCAAATTTAATAGAAGGCGTTAATCTTAGCTAGTCGTTTTAGTAGTAATTATAGAAGTACCTAATAATTTGCTCGATCTACGCGTTAGCCCGTTCGGTTTGCCCGTCGGTCTGCGGGTAGTAAGCCGTTAAAAGGCGCGCTTGAATTTTCAATCGTTCGTAGAGGCGCTTCTAGAAATAGGCAACGAAATTCGGGCCGCGATTAGATACAATTAATTCAGGTAGGCCTATATCTTTCTATACGTCCCGGTAGAAGACCTAAGCCGTATTCTTTACGGTTAGGCTACGGGTATTTAATACCTTCTTGCGTTTCGTAAGGCGGCAAACTACGACTAGCATATTTTAAAACTAAAGGCCGTTAAAATCGGATCCTTTCGGTAGGCCTATAATGAAATCTATTAAAATGTATTGCTATAGTCGTAGAGGGACTTTAAGAGGTTTTAGTAGCCCTTGCGGCTTACGCGTGTCTGCTTTCGCCCTACGGTATACTACGCAGTTCTTAACGAACCGGTCGATATCTCGGTATAGATTAGGCTAGTAGTACCACTTCCGGAGCTAAGATAATATCTTAGCTCGACCGGGATATACTATTCCGAGAGGGTTGTAAGCGGAACGCATAATCTAGTCGCGTAAATCTTCGAAGTCCGGGACGTAGAGGGCATTTCTAAATATTGTACGGGGTGCTCGCGGTAGAGTTCTACGGAGCTCGTACTCCGAGAGAGAAACGTTCTCGTATAACCGCTCCTCGTTCTATAAAGCTTAAATCAGACCTTTAGTAAAAGCGTCTTCGGCGTATGCTGTCGTAAGCTACTATTCGAGCTAGGTAGGTTCGAGGAGGTCCTATACTTCCTCTTCGCTTTCCTAGTCGCTATCTAAGCTTTCTAAACTCGTGTCTTCGTCGTCCGAGCTATTATCGTCTCCGAGAAAGGCGGGAGCGGCTATTAGTATAAAGGATAGTACGAGAGGCTCTAGGCCGGTAAAGTCGTCTCCGAGGAGCTCGTATAGTTCCTAGCTAAGGTTGTACTCCTTAAGGATAGACTGTTCTTTACGCTACGGACCTTAATCTAAAGGCGAGTCTCCGTTACGCCTTGTAAGTACGTCGGCCTATAAGTTTGCTTTACCGGGCGTATACTAAATAACGAAGTTAAACCGGGAAAGAAACTTACTCTAGCGTACCTACCTACGGCTAAGGAATTTGCTCTTAAGAAAGTAGATAAGGTTCTTATAATCCGAGCTAACCTAGATCGGTAACTTAGAACCTTCGAGTTCCGGACGCTATTCTTCGAAAGCCTTAACGATTGCGAGGAGCTCCTTGTCGTAGATATCGTAATTGCATTCTACGGAGGACATTTTCTTAGAGAGGTAGGCTACGGGCAGCTACGCATCTCCTAGGGTCGTTCGTTAAAGGAGAACGGCGCTAGTTATACCGTCGGAAGCATCGGTTTCTAGGCGCGTTTCTTTATCGAAGTCGAAGTACTATAGGATCGGTGCGGTCGTAAAACTTTACCGTAACTAGTCGAAGGCTTCTTAATAGGCCGGTAACTATTTAAATTTAACGTCTTTCCGCGTAAGTGCCGTAAGTAGACGGGCGATTCCGCTAAAATTCCGTATAAATCTCCGGTAGAAGTTAGTAAAACCGAGGAAGCCCTAGACTTCTTTTACGTTTCGTAGCACTCCCTAGTTTAGAACGGCTTCGATCTTGCCGGGATCTATTCGAATACCTTCTAAAGAGACAATAAGGCCGAGGAATTTCACCTCTTGCTTATAGAATTCGCACTTATCGATGTCGATATACAGTCCGGCTTCTACGAGCTTCTTAAGTACCTTTTCGATATGTTCGTAGTATTCCGCTTTCGTTTTGCTATAAATTAGGATGTCGTCTATATACGCCGAGACGAAGGCGTCTAGGAATTCTTTAAGCGTATCGTTAATATATAATTAGAACGTGCTAGGTCCGTTACAGAGTCCGAACGGCAAGACTAGGTATTTAAAAAGGCCGTAACGGGTTCGGAAGGCTATTAACTATTCGTCTCCCTCGGCAATACGGATCGCGTTAAAGGCGGCGATTACGTCGAGCTTAGTAAACTAGCGAGCCTTCGAAAGGCGTTCGAGCGTTTCGTTTACGAGAGGGATTAGGTAGCGGTTCTTTTTCGTTAACGCGTTAAGGCCCCGGTAGTCTACGTAGAAACGGAGACCTCCGCCGGGTTTCCGGGCAAATATAACTAGTACGGCTGCTTCGGAGGAACTAAGGCGGATAAAGCCCTTTTATAGGTTGTCTTCTAGGTATTTCTTTAGTACGAGGAGCTTATCTCGAGACATCGAGTAGAGAGGGCCGTACGGCGGCGGCTTACCGTCGATTAGCTCGATTTTATAGTCGACACCTAGCCGGTACGGTAGCAGAATATCGGCGTTCTTCTTCGAAAACTAGTAGAGTCGGTGCTAATACTCCTTCGGTAGTTTCGTTCTTAGATCCGTTAGTTCTTCGTCGAACTTTCGGATAGCCTTCTCGATATCCTATATTATTATAGCGAAGATCTAAGTACGTTTATCGCGGGCAAGACGCGAGAAGGCAGCCGCGCTAATAGCGAATACGGTACGATCTCGGGGAGTATCGGAGGTAGAACTAGATTCGTTAAAGCAGTGCTTAGTGCAATGCTTGCTCGTAAAGGATAGAGATTCGGAGGCCTAGTCGATAACCGGGTTGTGCTTTTTAAGCTAAGGAAGACTAAGAATAACGGGGTGAGTCTTCGGGAGTTTCGTAAGGAAAAACATAATATATTCGGTATGCGGGCCGATAGTAATAGATAAGTAGCAGATCTAGGTTACCTTACCGGCGGCCGCGGTCGTACCGTTAAACATTTCTAACTCCCGAGCGTACGTAAGGTCTTAGAACGTTAAGCCGAGCTCTCTCGCATAGTCGTAATCTATAAACGAATAGCCGGTTACGCCGTTGTTAATAAGAGCTACAGTTTTCAATAATTTCTTTTAGTTTCCTATTAACGTTTCTACTACGAAAGGCTAGTAGACTAACTCTTTCTCTATAGCCGAGCTAGAGAAAGGGAAGGTAGTAGCAGATACTCTTAGTTTTAGAACGAATGAACCTTGTAAGCGACTATATATAAGGTTTAAGCTTTTCCTTAGCCGCTCGGAGCAGCGCTAGCCGGTAAAGGCGTATCTAGAGTCGTAACATTCGCGGCGGCGACTCGCTATATCGTTAGCGTATTTAGCCGGCCGACGAGAGACGGGCAGAGGCGAGTAATATATCCTTTTACTCCGTAGTAGATGCATTCTCCTACTATACGGCGACGCTGCTTCTCTTCTTCTAAAAGCTTGCTATTTACTAGGGGCGCGCGTAGACGGGCGCCGAGCGAGGCAGCGCTTAAATCTATCGGATCGGCGGCAGGCTAGGCGCCTAGCGGTATTAGGGCTATAGCCGGAGCTAGTACTAAAGCCGGCGTCTAAGCTGTCTATAACTTCGACGGTAGCGTAGCGAACGGCGACGTAAAGCGACCGGCATTCGTACGAGCGCCTCCGCGGTTAACGATAATTTTCGCGAAGTTTCGAGTCGTATTATCGATACGCGTAAGCAAGGCGTATAGTTCGGTAATGTTTAGATTCTCCGTATCCTTATCGCGGACTTATAGTATTATTTCTTCGCTAAGGCCGCGTACTAAGATCTACTTAGCGACGTCCGGGGGATATTCGGCGTACCTAATCTCGTATTAGAAGGCGGTATAGTACTCTTAGTAGGTCTTATTTGCTTACTTAAGTTTGTCTAAGTTTAGGCGTATAGTTTGCTTACGGTCGGGGTCGCCGAAACTAGCGTCGAGGGCCTTCTAGATAGTAGCCGTTATAGTTGTTTCTATATTTTCTAAGAGGCTGCGGCAGGAATCGAGGGCGGAGCTACCGAGTAGAGAAAACATAAATCCGGTCTTTAAAACTTTAGTCGGATAGTAGTCGGCGTTAGCGAGAAAGCGGATCTTAACCTATATCTTGAATTCTTCGTACACTTTACGCTTACCGGTAAAGCGTTCGAGGTCGCTTAGCTTCTTACTCTTATTCGAAGTAGGTATAAATAGGTAAGAAGCGGGTACCGCGGCGCCTAGGCGAGCAGAGGCGAGCTGCGACTAGAGGCGGCCTACCTCGTCTTCTTTTTCCGCGATAGAAGTATTCGCGTCGCTAAGAGCTGTACTAAGGCTAGTACGGGAGACCGAGAGGAAACGAGTAGCATCTTTGTAAGCCTTAAGCAGGTTAACGAGCAGTTCCGGGTCGGTAGCGTAGGCGTAATCTAGCTGTTCGCGCGTAGCGGGGATTTTATTCTATACTAAGCTTGAAAAATCGGGTACGTCGTTAGGTCTTATATTTTAAATCCATTCGTCGGGCGTATCTATCTTAATAGAGGCGTTTCTTTTTAAGGCAGTTCGTAATATAAGGGTTAGTAGCTAAGTAGTAAGAATGTGTACGAAACTTCGAACTAAACTAAAGGGAGCACTAAATTAATATAGCTGCTATCTATATAAGACGAACTACGAAGAAAGGAAGAAGGGTACCTTAGAGGGAGAGCCCCTTCCTTAGTATTCCGCCCTACGGCCGTCTAGCGCATCCGACGCGTAAGCGCAAGCACGTATATCCTGCTTGTCCGCTATCTCGTAGCGCCTTTATCTCCTAGCTAACTAGCGTAGCGCGCGTACGCGAACTCGTTTAACCGCTCTTAAGTAAACATATTTCTCCTAGCTCTTCCCTACCTTCCGGTTCCTTCCTACTACTCGGATCTGTCCTACGACTCTATATATCTCGCTTACTATCGTCCGTATATACGTACGCGTAGTTTAGTACAGTCCCGTCGTTCGTATATTAATATATAACGTGTTGTTCTACTATATACGGCCTCCGCGGGAGTCCCTAAGATGTTACGTTATACGGCTAAGTAGGCGACCTAGGCGTACTAGGCGTACTAGGCGTACTAGGCGTACTAGGTATACTAGGCGTACTAGGCGACCTAGGCTAACTAGGCGACCTACTTCGCTAGGGGCCCCTACTACTAAGGCAACTCAAATCCAACATTACTTTATAGCATAGCGGCTAGCTTGTAGGACTTGTCCGTGCTTTCTAGGCAGCTACTATAACAGACTCTACTAGTATACTATCGATCTCCTCCTCGGTCGCTAATACGCTATCTTAATTCTTCTTCGAGTTGCCGGACTTAGTACGTATCTATAGCTATACAATAGCGCTACGTATTATAGAGAATTTCTCGTTAAAGTTTCTCTCTCGTAGGCTTGCTATCTACCTCGTAGTATAGAGGATTAAAGTGCTAATACTAAAGAATCTCCTTATAGTTAAGATACTAGGGCTCCTTAGGACCTTTATATTTTAGGTCTAAATAGAGACGTATTATAAACGTTCTATCGCCCTTTCGTAGGCTTGCTATCTGCCTCGTAGTATAGAGGATTAAAGTACTAATACTAAAGAATCTCCTTATAGTTAGAATACTAGGGCTCCTTAGGACCTTTGTATTTTAGGTCTAAATAGAGACGTATTATAAACGTTCTATCGCCCTTTCGCTTACTACCCGCTAGGTCGCGATATACGAAGAAACTAATCTAAATATAGCTCGTCTCTATAATAGCTAGGTAAATATAGAGCGCTAGGTTTCTACTTCGTACCTTAGATTTAGGGATAGCGCGGAGATAAAATTAGAAATATAGCCGGTACCTATAGCCGGTAAAAGGATGCGAAAATAGGCCTCCTCCTAGGTTAATCTAACGACTAAATACAATTTCTAACTAATCCGCTATAAACCGACGCCGAATTTTAGCTAGAAGCTATATATCTTTATTTTAAAGAGTAATCCGCTTCGTATAGATAGTAAGGAGGTTTAAAAGCTTAAGCTCGGTTATAAGAAATACCTCTACAGCTTCCTAAAGAGTACTAATCGCCTTAGCCGCAAATCGTATACTAGACCGAAAATCTAATATAATTTCTCGGACGAGTCGCTAGAAGGGAGTCTTAGGGATTAAAAGCTCGGTCCCTCTTTTATTTTAGAAAAGCCGGATCTAGCGAAGGGTAATAGTACCTAGTTTAAAGCGCCGCTTCTTTATCGTCGAGTCCTACCTTATTCCCTTTTTTTTAATAGAAAGATAACTTTTCTTCGCGATAGTCTTCGTCCGCTTACTCTTTTTAGCCTTCTCCTATCTACTTAAAGCCTTCTTATTTTTCGGTAATATTTTCCGAGGAACCCTCTTCTTTCGTATACACTACGGAGAGTCTTACTCTTCCGATATCTCGTTCTCGCTATAGTCTCCCTATACTTAGCTTACTTTACCCTTACCCTTTAGCCTCTAAAGATATTTATCTACGCGTTTAGACGACGAGGGTATATCGGTAGGACCTAGAAAATTAATAAGTATATAATCGTAAGGAGACATTAATGCTTTCTACCTTCTAGAACAAATAGTCTTCTATTAAACCGCCTTAGTAGGTTATCGTTAGATTCGTATAAAGGATAGTAGCTTAAGGAAGGGGAGGTAGCTAGCTTAGGAAGGCCCGAAGAGCCGAATCCTTAAGGTATATTTATCTTTAAGAATATAGGGAAAGGGAAGAAGGAGAGGAAGAGCGAATAGAGAATTAGAAATAGTCTATAGATAAGCGGGGTCGGTTGCTATATTAACTAGTCTATTTAGGTCTTAGGAATTCGAAATACATTTCGGATATATACCGGCTATATACGCCGGCTATATTACCTTATACGTAAACGCTTCGTCTCCTTAAAGCTACTCTAAGCCTATATACGTTTCCGCTTCTCGACCCGGTATCGCCTTCTACCTCCGCCCTCCTTCTCTTCGTTATCGCTAATTAGGGTTTCGCTTAGACTAAATTTCGTATTCTCTTCGCGCTCCTAGGTTTCTTCGATCTTAAGGTTTTCTAATTCCTCGATTAACTCCTTTAGTATAATCTTTAGTAACCCGCCTTAGCGACTCTAGTAGAGGAGATAGTATCGGAATACTATAATAGATTCGAAGATAGTAGGCGAGTATATTCGATTAAAGCGGCCCTAGTAATAAGCGATACTAAAAGACCTCTTATAGCCTATACTTACGCTTAGGATAGCGAGGATATCCCGAGCGACTAACGCTATTATTAGAAACTTAGGCTCTAACCGCTACTATATAGTAAGAATATCGTCTCCGAATTCGTCTAGAAGACCGGTAAGATCTAGAGATTATTAGCCCTCTTTCCGAGCCTACGGGTTTATACTTACTCGCGCGCCGATAGAGATCGAACTCTTCTTTATTCCCTTTAGTAGTTGCTTCCTCTTCTACCTCTACTTCCTACCTACGAAATAGGTATAATATCGGAGCCCTCTAAACCTTCTTTTTCTTTATAGGAGCTGTATTTAGACTAGTTTCTTTCCGACGCTTATAGAATATCTTTTCTAGAATAGTCTAGTAATACTTCGGCTATACCTCGTCCGCCTTCTATTCCGGCCTCTACTAGTATATATCCTTTTCTACCGGGTTAAGTAAGTACGTAACGCTATAGATATCCCTAAACGACTTAAAGATAGTACTATAATATTTATATAACTTAGTATAGGAGCTATCTATAGCTTTCGTTATAGCTACTTTCTAGGAAACGCTCTTCTTCGCTAGCTTAGCTACAGTTTTCTCGAGCTCGTTAAAGAGCTAGTTATAGTACGTAAAGACAAGGTAGATCGTCGGTCCTCGGGTTCTTCTAATCGTAGTAGTAACCTTCGCGTAATATTTACTAATATCGACGAGATACTCTCCTTAGCGCTATTCGGTAGCGGTAAGGCCGAGCTACTTAATACCCTCGGAACTCTAATAGATCTCGAGAGCGGTACGTAAAGTATATCCCCTCGTAACTATATAGAAATTCGAATCGAACCGGGTCTTAACGTCTTAGGTAAAACAGAGTAGGCGCTAAGGAGGCCGCTTTTACTATCGCTTATTCTATACGATATTCTAGGCATCGGTTTTAGGGCGCTCGATTAGGTTCTTTTAAATAGCCTCGAATCGGTTATATCTCTATAAGCTCGAGTTCGTATATATTACTAGACGACGAAGCTAGAGAAAAAGAGTTAGAACTATACTAGGTTGCCGGCTATAGGTACCGGCTATAGACAAAAGTTATACCTTATATAAAACGAAAGCGAGGCTCTCTATAAGAAGGGTATATTAGTAGGTAGATAGGGTAGTAGTAGGTATAGGTAGTATTCGATAAGGATCTAGAAGGAGAGGGAGGAAGGCAGGCAAGTTAGCCTATTGCTAAGCGCTAAGCCCTACCTAAGGCACTAAGACCCTAGCTTTACTTAGCCTAGTTACATGCCAATTACGTATAGCCTCTTTAGCCCTAATATACGCTTCCTTTCTAAAGGCCGCGCCCTCGTAGCCTGTCTATATTCTACGACCTCTATTGCCGCTAACTTAGCAAGTCTAATAAGCTACTTAGCCCGCGCTAAATTAAACACTTAACTACCTAATTATATAACTATATTAAACCTCACCTCCTAATACAATGTCTAACTCTAACTGCGCTATTCCTATATATAACAACCTAGGAAGTAATATGTGTCTATAAGAATTAAGGGCCTTCGACTAATTATAATACGAGCGCGTCTTCCCTACTATAATAGGTAGACGTACGAGGTATTGTAGCCCTGCCTCCGTTCTAAGTAATGTCGTACCGAGTTCTTTGCGTCTACTCTTAAAAGACCTAGCAATGTCCGCTTCCGAGGGTTTGTCCGCTTCCGAGGGTTATTGTTCTTATTGTTTGTAGTTTTACTAGCCCTAATTAGTTAGGTTTAGTAGCCTTCAATTGTTAATCTTATCTTATCTTTTTAGAAAAAACACAGCTCGTCTAGTTTCTATAGGTAAAGGCTATTATAAGTGTAGTAGTTGAGGTTCGCCTCGCTTAAAGGGTTAGAAAGATCGAGAAGTAACCTATTGTCCGTAAGATCGACCCTAGCTAGCTTAGCTCTATAGTTTTGCCCTTAGTTAGTTAGTCTATTAAGCTACTTAATCCTTTTAAGCCTCAATATTTTAACTTAGCCTCAAAGTTTTAATTAAACCTTTAATAGGCTTAATCTTTTGACTTAGTTAGTATAGTACCTTAGGCTCGCAGTATAGGTAAGGTTATGCCTACGGCGTAGCGGCAATAGCAAGTAATATTAACAATAGCGGCGTTAACCGTCTTAGCGCTAACTTTACCTTGCTTCTAATTTCCTTCTTTAACTAATAACAACTCGGCAACACCGTTACTAATATAGCTATGTCCTTCCTTTCTTAATAGTAATATACTCCGCAATACTATTACTAATATAGCCGCGCCGGCCGCGCCGTCCTTCGCTAGCTCGTAGCGCGACGCTATTATCTTTATTACTATTATTCGCACGCGCGCGTATCGCCCTTGTCGATCGCTTAGGCCTTAGGGCCTTAATAGAATAAAGGAATAAGAGGGGGCGCTAAGGGAAGGGTCTTATATAGTACGCTAGGGAAGAGGTAGATTCTATAGTAGTATAGTCTTATTGTCCTTTATTGCTAACAATTGCTTGCCTCTAATTAGTTATCTAATAGCACCCCGGGGGTAGTATTAATCCTAGGCCTTAATAGTAACATTATAAGCTTTTAGCCTTCTTCTTGTTCTTTACGCTAGTCTAATACTTATCTAACAACTCGGTTATATCCTTAAAGGAACCTTTAGCTTCCTATAAGTCCTATTTAGGTAAATAGCCTTACTATCTTAATAGGTACTCCTTTTTGCCTTGCCTAGTCCGGTGCTTTAGAATACGTTCTATAGACTATAGCTCTTTACCGTTAGCTAGTATCTCTTTATATTTAGTAGGGGCTTCTTTATTAGAGTCTCCGCGGTAGTAGTATAGTTTAAGGAGGGAGATATAGAAGGTGTTATAGATAGTATAGTATAGTAGGAGCTATAACTAATAGGCCTATACGGAAGAGCCCTTAACTTCCCGAATGCGGAATAGGCTAATATACCTTAGTGCTAGTTTAGGGCGTGTTTTGCTATTAGGTAATAGGTATTTGCGGATACGGAGGTTCTTTATACTAAGTATAACTATATTACCTTGCTTGAAGGTTATTAGCGTGTAGTATTTGTCGTAGTAGGCCTTCTAATAGGCCTAGGCCTTTGCTAGTTTGTTAGCTATCTTAGCGTAAATTTCTCGCATCTTCTAAACCCTCTTAATAGCCGCTAGTGTTTTAGGGGTTAGTACTTAATACGCTTCCCTTTCCTTACGCTCGGCCTCGAGCGGTAGGGGGTCTTATAGCATAGCAGCGTTCTAGCCTATTATAGCGAAATAGGGTAACACCTTAGTAGATAAGTAGACACTGTTATTGTATACGAATTCGGCTAGTTATAGGAGGTTGACCTAGTCGTTAGGGTTCTTATTAATGTAGCTGCGTAGGTACTACTATAGCGTAGCATTCTGCCTTTCGGTCTAACTATCTGTTTACGGATAGAATGCTATAGATAGGCGATGCTTAAGTCTTAGCTATAGGCAAATCTTACTCTAATAGTAAGATATAAATATCGAGCCTCGATCGGAGACTATCCCCTTAGGGGTCCCCTAATAGCTATAGAAGATATTGTTCTATAGCGACTTAGCTAGGTTAATAGCCGTCTAATCCTTTCGGGTAGGAATGTAACGAGCGCCCTTAGTAAACCGGTCTACGACAACTAGGATAGCATTATACATATCCGTACTGCCCCTACGCTTAGCAGGCGGGAGGCCTATAATAAAATCTATTATAAGCTTAGCAAATAGCTTCTTTAGAATAGGGAGTGAAGACAACTCGCTAAATAGTAAGTGCTTTAGTGCTTTAACTCGTTAATATACGGCATACGTGTTTACGTAGTCCTTTATGTCCCGCTTACTATTTAGCTAGTAGTATGTGCGCGATAGTAACTCGTACGACCTCTCTATACTATAGTAACCGGCAAGCTTACTATTATAGTGTCGCTTAAGAAGCTCTTATCGGATCGAATACTCGGTAGGGACATAGAGCCTACCCTTATAGCGCAAATAGCTATTAGCATCGATCGACTAATTCTTACTAGATCTAGTCTTACGGCTACTTCTAAGCTAATCTATACGAGCAGCAGCAAAAGCGTCCCTTTGCTAAGCACGTAATAGCTTATCTATAAACGCTCGTCTATCCCCTTCTATAAGTTCGCTTAATAGTACCCTCGCTATCTTACGTAGTACGTACTATATATATCTAGTAGCACTAGTAGCCGGATTAACTACATTAGTGCTTTAATCGCTATTACTATATATAGCGATATCGACTAGAGAGTTATTATAACTTCTCCTATCTGTGTCCTTAGCCCTTGCCTTAATACGCACTATTAATATAGCAAGAGTATTAACATACTTTAAGCCGTCGCGGAGTCCGGTAAGCCGCTTATCCTACGCTTACTTATTAATAATACGGGCTATAGCAATCTTATACTATAGGGTTAGAAACAATAAATTAATAGATTGCTAAGTCCCGCTATCGTAATTAGGTCGCCTCGATAGGCTATTAGTAGGGTTGCTTACGCCTAGCCGATATAATATATTAAAATCAAACCTAGCGAGGTAGACGGCCTATCTAGCCTATCGACCTATAACCCTAGTAACCTTCGTAATTCTACGGAGGTTGTTATAGTCCGTATAGACCTAAATAGTATACTAGGCACTATCGAGATAGTAGCGCTAGTGCTTAAAGGCTTTAATAATAGCTAAGAGCTCTTACTTATAGGTCTCGTAGCGACGCTTAGTATTAATTATCTTCCTCGAGAAGAAGGCAATCGGGTGCTAGCAATTGTTATTAGCCTATTGTAACATAATAGCTAATATAGCAAACTGTAAAGCGTTAGTCTTAATGCGGATCTATTTGCTTAGTACGAAATAGTGTAATAAGGGGACTTTAGTAAAGCGCTGCTTTAAACCGTTAAAAGCGGCTCGTACTCTATTAGTCTATTTAAACTCTCTAGTTAGGTTAGCCTTAGTTTTAGTAAGCTTAGTTAATAGCATTACATGCCTCGAATAGCTCTTAATAAACCGGCGGTAGAAGTTAGCGAAGCCGAGGAATAATTAAAGCTCTTTAATACTAGTAGGTGTTAGCTACTTAGTAATAGTCTTAATCCGATTAGGATTAGCCTTAATACCCTCGGTTAATACGAGGAAGCTAAGGAATAACACCTCTTTAGTAGTAAAGGTACATTTAGAAGGTTTGTAATATAGTCTATAGGCTCGTAGGCGGTCGAGGACCTTACGTACTATAGCCTAGTATTCTACAATATTAGGTAAATGTATATAAACTAGGATGTTATCTAGGTAAACTATATAGAGATAGTCTAATAGGCCCGAAAGGGCCCGATTAATATAGGACTAGAATATTATAGGGGTATTAGCTAAGCCGAATAGCATAACTAAGTACTCGAAATAGCTATAGCGAGTATAGAAGGCTGTCTTCTATTCGTCGCCCTTACGAATGCAGATACGATAGTACGCATCCTTAATGTCTAGTATAGTATAGAAATAGGCCCTAGAAAGGCGATCGAGGGTCTTATTAATAAGAGGGAGTAGGTAGCGGTCTTTAATAGTAATAGCATTAAGCCTACGATAGTCGACATATAGGCGCAAGCTACTATCCTTCTTTAGAACAAACAGGATAGGCGCACTAGCAGGGCTATTGCTATATCGAATTCGACTATTAGCTAGGTTTTCCTCTAGATACTTACGCAATATAGCAAGCTCCCTTTTACTAAGGTTATAGAGTAGCCTAAAGGGGACCTCTTTACTCTCTATAATATTAATCTTATAATCCGTCTCTTTAAATATAGGCAATGTCGATGCTAGGTAGTATTTAAACACATTAATATAGGTCTCTCGGATAGGCTCTAGTATACGAGCAAGCTAATTAGGATTATTAGGGGGTATAGGTTTATCGTTATTACTACCGAGCAGGTCGGCCGTCGGATCGGCTAGGGTTAGGTTGCTAATAAATAGGACCCTAATATTATTAGGGTACTCGCTAACATTAATGTGTTTAATATCCTCTTTCCTAGCGATTCTAAATCGCTATTATTAACTGCCTAAGTCTATAACTATAGCATAGTACTTAAGAATAGGGTTGCTAATAACAATGTTAGATAGAAGGCTATCTATGTCTACCGCGTAGGTAGTAAAGCTTAGTAGGCGCTTATTGCCGAGGTCGTCCTTTAGGGCTATACAGATATAGTAGGCCCTATAGGTTAAGTGCCGAGCGTTATTAAACTAAGCAAGGGTTAGCAGGTTAGTCCTAGGCAGTTGTCGAAGGTCTAATTACTTAGCTAGGCGATAGCTAATAAGGGCACTAACTGAATTTCCTAGATCTAGTATAACCTTAGTCTTATAGTTAGTTCTATATGTGTCCGATACAAGATAGGTGCGTATAATAGCTAGCACAATGTCGATAGTCTTACGCCGCACAAGGCTAATAGTTAGTGCGGCGCTTATTCTTTTTTCGACTAATTAGAAGGTTAGCCTATAGGGGTAGCGTTAGCTACTAAGAGATACTTTCGGTGCTTAGCGGTAGTACGGTCGACTTAGGCCTAATTCCTAGGTTTGTCGTATTAGCCTAGTAGATAGCTAGTACTATCGCAATTAAAGTACTTTAATCTAGTTAGGAGGTTGCTATAGCTACTATTAGTCGAGCGGTTAGCGTTGTAAGGATACGAGCCCCTTCTACGGCCCCTATTACGGCCTCCTCTATATAGCCGTCGGCTACGGCCTCTTCTACGGTTATTGTTACTATTCCTATTGTTAGTATTGTTGTTTTAGTAGGACCCTTAGCTATTGCCTCCGCGGGCACTACGATTGCCGCGGTTAGTACTAGCTAGTCGGATCCTCGATTCTAGTCGTTACTAGAGCTAAATAGCCCGCTCGGCTATTTCTACTTCGACTATAAATTGAATGCGTATTAGGTTAGCCTATTCGAATACACGACGGCGGTCCAATTTAAGGACTAATTCCTATCGTAATTTAGGGCGTATTTCGGAAATCTAGATAGAGTCGGTCTTAGCTAGTAAATCGTCCTCGAGGGTCTTTAAATAGGCCTTAAATAAACGGGCTAATTAATTAGTCTTTTACTTAGCCCGAAGGTACTAGTCCTAAGCGTATTATTGCCTTAGTATAGGGTTTCTAAGGGTGTCTAGTATAATAGTTTTGTAGGTTTGCTACTAAACAGCGGTCTAATTAGTAAGGGAGTTAAAGTGGTTATCCTAGGTACGCTTTAGGTCTCTATTAATATATTACATAGCATAGACGACTAGCGAATAGTCGTCTAGTAGGGCCCTTAGTATATTCCGCTAGTTCAATTTACAATTACGTATATAATTATTGTACTGCTTGCAGCTAGAGCTATTAAATACGGTACAGTCCTTAAGTTTAGCATCCTTCTTCTAGACTAGGACTAATAGTAAGGAAGGCCCTACTATCGGCTTAGTGTTAGTTGTTAGGGCTTCCTATAGGCGGCGGATCTCGAGGAGATTATCCTTTAGCTATTATTCCTAACGCAAGGTAGTAAGCCTGTTCTAAGTAGCTTCTTAAAGTCTCGCTACTAGCTAGGGGCTAAAGGCTAGTTAGCTATATCGTCGATTAACAATATTGTTAAGTATATCGTTAATAGGCAACTCTAGGTCGTTACCTAGAACTATAGGTTCTTCGGTAGGCCTAGTAGTAGGCTCTCTAGCAGTAGGCTCTTTAGTAGGAGGCACTTTAGTAGGTGCTTTAGCAGGCACTATGCTACTAGCGTTGTTATTGCTAGCGCTATATTACGGATCTAATTAGTTAGAGTCCTTATATAATCTTAGAGCGACGCTAAGACTAGTAGGCTAAGCTATCGCTCTATCTTACTAGGAGCGATAGGAGCGGTCGAGAGCGACAGCGTCGCTTACGTCGCTTACGACTACAGACAAGATATCTCCTTTGTATTTAGGAACGCCGGAATGCCCTTATAGCTCGAGGCGTTCAACTTATATTACCTACTTACTAATTAGAATTACCTTTATACTAATTATTCTGTCTCTGCCTCCCGCTTGTATTAGCCTCTCTAAAGAAGCCTCGGCTTATACGTAATAAGAAGTTACTTAACGATCTGTCGCGAGTAACTGTAATACTTTAAACGCCCTTAGGATAAGTGCCTTATTATAAGTCGGAAGGGGAACTCCCGCCCCTAGCGAGATAGGCAGTACTCGACGTACTACCTCTAGTACTAGCAATGCACTAGGAACCTATACCGGAAACGATTCTCTTAAGATCGGAAAGCTAGACTTTTATTACGGCGACCGAGACAAGTTCGATACCTAGGTTAGCTAGATAGATATGTATTTCATATTTAACTAGGTTTAAGATAACTTAAAGCTAGTCTTCGTAACGACGTTTATACGAGGCAGGGCTTAGCATTAGGTTAAACTATTTCTTAGGACCTATCTAGATAGCAACGGGACCGACAATTCGGATAGAATCTTCGTAAGCTACGAAAATCTTAAGCGTACGATAAAGAAGGTCTTTAGATCTTCTAACGAAGTTGCTACCTCAGTTAGGGTTATCTAATATTTAACTTAGAAGGGGTTATATACCGATTACGCCGCTAAATTTTAGGAATACGCCTAACTTACGGATTAGGACGACGAAGCTCTTATAACAATATATCGGCGAGGTCTTAAGGATAACGTTAAAAACGAGCTTATACGCGACGGTAGAAAAATAGATAATATAGGAACATTAGTTAAAGTTACAATCGATCTCGACGATAGGCTCTACGAACGAGCTTTAGAACGACGTTACGATTCTAAGACTTCTAGAAAAGCTAGTTATACTCCTAGATACGATAATAGACGAAACTATAGTACTTACGATAAACTAAAGGGGAACAACTACTACGGTGCGTAACTAATAGAGCTAGACGCTACCTAGAAGGGTCGAGCAATTAAAGGAAGAAAAGGCAAGAGTTCGCCTAAGAAAGTAGGAAAATTGACTTGCTATACGTATAGCAAGGAAGGCTATATAGCATAGAACTGCCGCGGCAAGAATATAGTACGACGCGAACAGTTTAATATAATATAACGAAAGGACTCGGGCAGAGAAGGCTACCGAATAGTAGTAGAGCTATACTCTATTAATAACGCGCCGAGGACCTACGTAGAGGTCGTAAAGAAAGAGCTATAACAAATCTGTATAATAGCACGACGATAAGAACCTGTATATAGAACCCTTTACTAGAGATTCTATTACGACGACTAATACTAAATTCATTATTCTACTAAAGTAGAAGTAGGATTCTTCCCTTAGATTAGGCGACTTATACGAGAAGATACGAAATCCTAGTTAGAAGAAGAAACGATTAATAAATCTTACTTAGATGCCGACGATAAAGAAAACCGAGATCCGGAAGCTTTATTCCCTCCCGGGGAGGAGTTAGGAGCTATCCTAGAAGTACCGGAGTCCTCTTAGTAAGAGGAGGAATAGTAAGAAGATTTAGAAGGAAGTCTAGATACCGAGGAAGAAACTACGAATAAAGAAAGTAAAGACGAATTCGGGATTAACGACGATACGATCCTTACGTTTATAATAGATGTACCTATAGCAGCGCGAACAATCGCCTTATATCTAGTACGCAAATACGAGGAAATGTTTCTAAAGGTTAACGGACAATAGAAGGTCGATCCTATCTAATTTGATTATTTCTAGATAAGCTTACGGGCAAAATTCTAGAATGACCCCCGGATACCTATAGACTATACGTACTATAACTTTATTACGGAGCGAGTACCGATAGGAAGTATAATTACGCCCTACGGATACGTCCTACCCGACGAAAGGACGATTATTACTTAAGATATACGTTAGACGGTCTAGCGATTAAATTAGCAATACCGAAAGGCTATAGTAGCGTAGGGACGGGATGTATATAACGATACCCTCGAGGAAAAATTATATACCGAAGAAGCACGAACGGTAGGACTACGGATCCGTAACTAGTTAGAACAACGTTAGGCTACTAATTAGTCGGGAAACGGACTAACTCTCTAGATTAGAGCGTTCTAAGAGAGTTCCTTAATACCGAAAGCGCTTAAGCATTAACAGCAGTCTTCCGTATAAAAGTTATCGTTAACGGGTACCCGACGAGTACATTAATAGATTCCGGAGCGAGCGGGAACTTTGCCTCCGAATTATTCGTTAAAAGCCGAGGGATCGTAACCCGAAGCAGAAGAGAAGGAGCGTATAAACTTATAGTAGTAGATAGGTTACCGCTACCTAGTATAGAACGAGAAACGATACCGTTACTACTAGCTATCTAATAGCACTACGAGGAGATTGTCTTAGATATTACTAATATAGCTAGTTATAACATTGTATTAGGTATACCTTAGTTAAGAAAGTATAACCTAGTCGTAGACTAGAGGAAAGGAGTACTTACATTTAAGGAATGCGACTATATAATCGGCATTCAACCTATATAGCGGCAGCGTTCGTAGGTAGATAAGATTAACAAACGTAGGGCGACTCGTAAGACGTTTACGTCGACAGGAATTACGGAGAACCGTATTCAACCCGGATCGACACTACCGTTAGGTTAGGAGGGTTATAATAATAATTACGGGAAGGATAGAAGTTATACGCTATCGAAGAATAAAACTAGAATCTCGGACCTAGACATTCCTAAAGAGTATAGTAAGTAGAAGCGACTCTTTAAAGAGGAGAGAGGCAAGGCAGCCTTACCTAAATACTAACTATAGGATTATAAGATACACTTATAGCCTAGGAAAGAGCCTCTATAGGGACCCTTATACGCAATGTCTAAGAAAGAGCTTAAAACCCTAGACAAGTAGCTAAAAGAGAAATTAGAAAAAGGCTAGATATAGAAGTCGACATCCTCGGTAGCCTTACTAGTAATATTCGTTCCGAAAGCCGGATTAGACGAAGGACGGCTAGTAGTCGATTTTAGACGACTTAACGATATTACAATTAAGAATCGGTACCTACTACCGAACATCGAAGAAATATAAGACCGATTAACTAGATTAGACTAGTATACGAAGATTGACCTACGCGATGCGTTTTACGCAATACGTATAGCAGCTAGATACGAATAGATAACAGCATTCCGAATAAGATATAGGCTTTACGAATTCTTAGTTATACCTATAGGACTTATAAATGCCCTAGCGTTATATTAAGACCTTATAAACGAAGTCCTCCGAGACCTTCTAGACGTATACGTTATCGTATATATAGACGATATCTTAGTCTATACTAAGGGAGCTCTCGCGGACTATATACGAATAGTATAGGACGTCTTTAAACGATTTACTTAAGTAGGATTTAAGACTGCACCTAAGAAATGCGAATTCTTTAAGAAGGAAGTTAAATTCCTAGGATTTATTATTAGCACTATAGGAATTAGGATCGATCTAGAAAAAACTAAGTTAATATAGGAATAGCTAACGCCTATATGCGTTAAAGACGTATAATTATTCCTAGGATTAGCTAACTATAATAGAAAATTCATCGAGGGCTACTCTAAGAAAGCGGCACCCCTTACGGAGCTTATAAAGAAAGATAAGAAATAGAACTAGAGTACGAAGGAAGACAAAGCGTTTAGGCAGCTAAAGAAGCAATGCGTTTCTACGCTAACGCTACGATTATTCGATAGGAATAAGGCGGTCTAGATAGAAACAGACGCGTCGGATAGGGCTATAGGAGCATGCCTTATATAGGAGCATAACGGGAAACGATACCCGGTAGCCTATTACTCGAGAAAGATATTACCCGCGGAATAGAACTACGACATCTATAATAAGGAGCTACTTGCAATAGTTATATTACTATAATACTAGCGAGTATACGCGGAAGGAGTACTAAGTCTTACGATTCTTTCTAATTATAAGAATCTAACTTACTTTACTACGACTAAAGTACTAACCCGAAGACAGGCCCGCTAGTCGGAGCTACTAGGATAGTACAAGTTCGAAATCCGCTATACCCTAGGACGCGAGAACGGACGAGCCGACGTACTAAGCCGCCGTAGCGACTATATAGAGGGTTACGAACTAGTGCAATAGCAGATATTAAAAGTAGACTAAGACGGAAGCCTTAGTGCTAACACAAAAGAATTCAACTACATTATACGAGTTCTTTAGGATATAGAAGAACAGTTTCTAATCGAATATAGGAAATACTAAGTACCTAAGGAACGAGTTACAGAGTATATACGACAACACTACGACGGACTAGAAAATAGACACCCTAGAGTTTTAAAAATAATAGAACTAGTTAAGCGAAGCTTCGGATTCCTATATATACGACAACGAGTTCTAGAATATATTAAGAAATGTCTACAATATTAGCGTAATAAGGCTAATAGACACGCTAGATATAGACATATCTAATTTAGGACGCTACTAGATAAACTATAGGACGAAGTTATAATAGACTTTATTACGAAACTACCGAAGTCTAAGGATCCGGTTATAGGACATAGCTATAACATAATACTTATTATAGTCGATAGGCTTACGAAATATATACACTTCATTCCTACTAACGAAGCAAGTACGGTAGAGCAACTCGGATACCTCGTACTAGATAGACTTGTACGATACTACGGATTTCTAAAGACCTACGTTACGGATAGAGACAAGCTCTTTATATCAAACTACTAGAAGACGCTTATAGCGATACTTAGAATTAAGCACAAGCTATTAACGGTATACTATCTATAGACAGACGGCTAAACGGAAGTTAAGAATTAGGCCTTAGAGGTATACTTACGGCACTACGTCAATTACGTATAAAACAATTAGGCATCGCTATTGCCTATAGCACAACTTATACTAAACAACTAACAATCTAAGACTACGAAAGAGACACTATTCTTCGCTAATTTTAGGAAACATCCGTAGCTGTTCGGGGAATAGTATTTACAGCATCTATACGCGGATAAAGCGATAGTCGCTTTAGAAGACTTAAAGCAGGTGCATAAAGAATTGCAAAGGGCAATTGCCGAGTCTTAAGAAAAGATTACGGGACTATATAATGCTAAACGAAAAATAGTACCTTAGCTAAAAAAGGGGGATAAGGTCTACCTCCTAATAAAGAATCTAAAAACCCGGAGATCGACTAAGAAACTAGACTACGTTAAAGTCGGGCCATTTTTGATTAATAAGCCTAAAGGACTAGTTAATTACCGACTTAAACTACCGGACGACGCGAAAATCTACCTAGTATTCTATATCTCTATACTAGAACCTACAGACGCCGAAACACCGTATTAAGAAACATTTCACTTCTAACCTAAGGAAGAAAATAAGTTTAAAGTCGAGGAAATCCTAGATTAGTAAGGTTAGAAATACCTTATTAAATAGAAAGGATACCTATATTTAGAAAACACCTAGGAACTAAAAGAAAACCTATAGAACTATTAGCAGATAATTAAAAAATATCAAAACCGGACAAAAAAGAAATAACTAGTATAGGAATTAAACCTACGACCTCTTAGACCCTATCGATTATAGCGCCTTAGAGTTCTTAACGACCTAGGGTAGTATAGCTCGAGGAGCGGGGACTCTAATAGCGTACCTAGCAACTATGTCTTTTGTAGCTAAGAATTATACTACTAGACTAACTAGCTAGAAGATAAAATAGATAGGAAACATTGAAAATATATACCTTTAGGATACTAGACTCTCGGCACTCCTACTAGGGATTTTAGAGATAGGCTAGGATGTCCTATCTAGACGACTCTAGTTATAAGGCGATATCTATAATCGGCTATCTAGGGGAAACGGCTCGTTAGTAGGCAACGAGAATATTATCGGCTCTATAGGCGAAGAGCCTAGCTCTCTTTTAAGCTCCTCCGCCTATTAAATAGAGGCTTCCTCTACCTTAAGAGCTTATATCTCCCGATTCTCCTTTATATATAGCGACTTGCGTAAGCGACGGACCTTTACGCGATGCTCGAAAAGCTTCCGCGTAAGGAGGTCCTCCTCCTCTTCGGCTACTTCGAGATCTTTAGCTATCTTTAGGCGCGCCTTCCGGATTTTTTTATACTCTATACGAGTAACTTGTATATTATAGGACTAGCCGTATAGGGCGTACTCGGAGTAGCGACCGGAACGAAGATCGACTTTATAGGGTTTACCGGCCTGTTCGTAATAAAAGTAGCGGATCGGCATTTCGAGGCAGTCGGCGAGGATATTATTTGCGATATTTTCCTTACGCTAGCGAGAAGACAAATCCTTAGATAACTTTAGTATAACAAAGAAGTTAGAATTAGAAAGTCCCGGAATAAGGGACTATTCCGCTTAAGGAGGGGGATAGTATTACGGATCTAATTAGTTAGAGTCCTTATATAATCTTAGAGCGACGCTAAGACTAGTAGGCTAAGCTGTCGCTCTATCTTACTAGGAGCGATAGGAGCGGTCGAGAGCGACAGCGTCGCTTACGTCGCTTACGACTATAGACAAGATATCTCCTTTGTATTTAGGAACGCCGGAATGCCCTTATAGCTCGAGGCGTTTAACTTATATTACCTACTTACTAATTGGAATTACCTTTATACCAATTATTCTGTCTCTGCCTCCCGCTTATATTAGCCTCTCTAAAGAAGCCTCGGCTTGTATATAATAAGAAGTTACTTAACGATCTGTCGCGAGTAACCGTAATACGCTACTAGCGGCAGCACGGTTATTGTTTCGTAATAAACCGGCTATTATAAGGGGCGATACTAATAATATATTATTAGCCCCTAAGATACGGATATAGCGGAATTGGTAGATATCGGCTTAGTATGCTTAACTTAGTATAATAGGCCGTATAGAAGGCCTTACTTAATAATTGGTACGGTTGTTTTAATAGAATAGTACGTATAGGTCCTATTCTTCGGGCGTAATATAGTTAAATCGATAGTTTTCGTAGCTATACCGCTAAAAGCTTGAAATAAGGACTATCTAGCTACTGCCCTTAAAGGGTAGATCGAATACTATATAAGAAGGGTATATTAGTAGGTAGATAGGGTAGTAGTAGGTATAGGTAGTATTCGATAAGGATCTAGAAGGAGAGGGAGGAAGGCAGGCAAGTTAGCCTATTACTAAGCGCTAAGCCCTGCCTAAGGCACTAAGACCCTAGCTTTACTTAGCCTAGTTACATGCTAATCACGTATAGCCTCTTTAGCCCTAATACACTCTACCTTATCCTATCTTATTACTATAACGAGTTTCTCGACTTTCGACTTTGCCTTATCCTTATCTAGGATCTTCTATTAGTCGTCGTTTAATAGTACAATTTTAAGCGTCTTAAAGAGGGCTCGGATCGCGATTTAAACTATATAAGCGAGGTAGGGAAACTTCTATAGAAATATAACTAGTAACGACGTCGGCTCCGATTTAATAGGGCTAGGGCTATTACTAGGCTTCTCTTTATCGTTATCGTCGTACGTATTATCGTACGTATCCGGAATCGTAGTAAGCTTAATATTCGGAAGATTAAGCTAGATTATAGACCTTATAATCTCCTCTACGTACTCGACCCTATCGATATAATTAGTAATTTTAAAGATATATACGAGTGAATTATATATATATTACGGGTAAGTAACGCGTTCGCAGATGCTAGATATAAGACTTAATAGGTTCGATAAAGAGCTAAGTCTATCTACGTAAATCCGAATAGTTTTGTACGGTACGCTAAGCGCTAAGTAGTAGGTTAGAGTCGCGTAGGCCGAATGCCTAAGGCTAGCGCTTTCTACCTAGGGCGTAGCCCTTTATATTACCCCCGTCCTCCTCCTCTTCCTTAGCGGGGATAGAAAGCCCTCCGTAGTTTCTATTGCTATTACTTTATCCGTTAGATCTATACCTATCTAAGCTTCCCTAGAGTAACGCGCTCGTAGTTTCCTCCTTTACGATCGGGATTTCCGCTACTTTCCGGTCGGGGTTGCCGTACCTAGGGTTTTAACGACTATAACTTTCTTTACGACTACTAAACCGCGCTCTTTTACCTGCTTACCGCCTTCTAGAACGCGCCGTAACTACGCTTTTAAACGCTTTACTTATAATCGCGCTTTCCGTTACTTTCGCGACCTTTACTTCGGCGTCGCTTTCTAGGAGTATTAATATTTCCCTCTTCTTCTTCTTCTTCTTCTTTTCTTTATATATACCTCTACTACTACTACTACTACTACTACTAATACCGCAAGTCCCTCCCTTTCCTCCTCGGTTCCCTTCGTAAAATTAACTTAACCTAGATAGCTCGTCGAATTTACTACGTTAGTTGCTATAACTCCGGTAAAGACTACGCCGACTAATCTATAAGGTTTTTATTCGATTTGTCGTAGGGTCCGCTAACTTTTTTTAAGCTCGCTAGCTCGAAGGCTTACGCTAATTACGCTCGTAAGAGAATTGCTTACGCCCTACTATAAGTTATCGCGATTCCCGTACCGAATCTCTCGCTAACTATTTAGTCCTTAAATAGCCTACGTAGCCTATACTAGCTATACCCGCGCGACCCGCGCTAATATCGCCGAGAAGCACTCCGAGCTTCTTAAGGTTCTTAAGGTATAGAAAGCTCTTAAGTCTCTCTAGCCGTAGGGGTTATTATCTAGGTAAGATTCCCTATTTCCCGCGATAAAACCCTCGCTAACCGTTTGTTTTAGTGCTATCGCCTCGGAGGTAACAAACACCGTCGCTAATATCGTAGCTTAATAGACTTAGACGTAAGTTCCTCGCTACCCTTCGACTTTCTCTCGCTAACCTCTCTTTTTTAGTAGCGTTCCGACTACCCTCTATCTTAGTAACAATCGTCTAAGTCCGCTAGAGGAGTAAAGGTTTCCGTAGGTTTTCTAGTAGGCTCTAGGTAGTTTCGGATATATTATTATTATTTTTGTTATAGTCCTAAGGTAACCTTCTAATTTTAGGTAGAGACCCGATACTTACTTATAAATACCTAAATAAAATTCTTCTTAACTCTAAATTATGTTTCTCTTCTCTAGTATTCTAGTAAACCTAAGTCTAATAAGTTAGTAAGAAAATCTAAACTCTAGAAGTTAGTAAAAGTCCCTAGAATCTATAAACCCGTTACTCCGCTAAAAAAACTCTAGGTTGCTATATTATTTCTTCCGTTTTACTCTCTTCTCCTAATCTCCTAGAGGCCCGTCGTTCTCCTCGATTTATCTATATTTCGCTTCGAAGTCGTCTAGCGTAGAGATATCCGCGATATAGTCTAGGGGTTCCTACGTAGGTTTATAGTACCCGCTCTATTTTACGAGTACTTCTCGCCCTCGGCCCTACTTCTTTTTCCGGGCGTATAGGATTTCTTCGACCTACTACTCTTTATACGTCTCGAATAAGATAGGGTCCGGCTATTCGTCGTCGGTTACCTACCCTAGAAGGGGGTCCCGGCTTGTAGGTCTTAGAAGGTCGGTATAGAATACCGGGTAAATATTACTAGGTATCTCCGAGAGTTATACTAAGATAGGCGATAATACCTCTTCTATCGTATACTTAGCGTACTTCGAGTCGAGGCTCTTCTTTAGTCTACCGGTCTAGTAATTCCTTAGGTCGAGCTAGACCTTGTCTCCGATACGATATACCGGCGCTAGAGTTCTAGTCTTATCGCGCTATCCTTTTATTTCTATACGGCTTCCGCTATTTGTACTTAGTATAGATCTAAGATCTTCTTAATCTTGTCTACGAACTCCTCCGCCCGTTTCGCCGTAGTTAGCCGTCTATCGATAGCTAGGTCCTCTTCTAACGTAACGGGGGAGGTAGATTCGTAACCGTAAGTCGCGAAGAAAGAGCTTATTCCTAACTCCGCTTAGTATCTCCTGTTAAACGCTAGTTCTACCGTAGGAAGCTATTAGTTCTAATCGGACTATATCTAGTTAATATAGTTCCGTAGGTAAGCTTATATATCTTAGTTTGCGCGCTCCGGACCCCCGTCGGTTTGTAGGTAGTAGGCGGAGCTTAACCTCTACTTTACGCTAAGTAGTCGATATATCTCCCTCTAGAAAGTGCTTGTCTAATTCGTACCTCTATCGCTAGTAATAGTACGAGGTAGTCCTTAATACCTAACCTAGTATTTTAGAAACAAAACCGCGTATTCCTCTGCTTTTATAGAGGGAGTACCGATAAGGGCGATCTACTTACTAAGGCGGTCTTTAATTACCTATAGATACTAGTTCCTATCTAACTCCGGTAGGTTAGTTATAAAGTCTATCGAGATTTCCTAGAAGAAACAGTTAGGTACCGGTAGTAGTTTTAGGAGGCTGTATTTGTATTCCCTTTATATCTTATTGCGTCTATAATAGTTATAGTTCCGTAGGAATTGCCGCACCTACTTCGACTATAGCGGCTAGTAAAAGTCGCGACCTAGTATAGAAGTAGTAGAATCCCGGCCGGGATAGCCGTAAAGCGGCGAGTCGTAGATCGACTAGATAATCTTTATACGTAGTATATCCTACTATAGTTCCTCGGCCCCTATGTCTTTATATTCGGTTTCCGTCGTCGCTAGGGCTCCTAGAACCTAGAGCTTGCCGTAGTAGCGAAGGAACCCCTTAGGATCTATTATATAATCCCCGATCTAAATTTTTACTTTAATTTCCGGTTATAATATTCTATATCCCTTATAGACTTTCCGTACTACTGTCTAGTATACCGTATCTTTCTCGATAATACTCTTCTATATATCGTTTATCTCTAGGTCCTAGAATAGTTTAGCGCTTTCCGGTAAAGGCTACGCGGGCTCCGTTTCGTTCGCGAGTAGGGATAACGGGCTCGCCTTTATTATACGCGGGAAGCTACGGATAGTAGTACTAGAAATCTAGACGTTTTCCGGCTAGTTTAGAGAGAGGTCCGGCTCTAAGAATCTCCGGAACCTCGAAAGCTTATCGTCTTAGCCTAACGTATCTTATTCTCTTCTCGATAAGATATCCGGTAGAATAGCTTCGATTCCCGGCCGGTAGACTAGGGTAAACTAGTACTTCGCTAGTTCTTCCTACTATCGGATCTGTCTTTCGGATAGCTAGCGCTTTACTATAAAGTATTCTAGGTTCTTATAGTCCGTCTAAATTATAAAGGGGCTATATAATTTTAGCTCGGAGTCCTAAAACTTAATACTAGATACGACTACGAGTATTTCCTTATCGTAGGTATTGTAATTAATCTCCGCTTTATTTAGTTTCTTCGAAAAGAAGCCTACTAGTCGGCGGATCCCTACCTTTTCTTAGATAAGGGCGCCCCTAATCGCGAACCCGCTATAATCCGTCTTAAAGAAGGTAGGAAGGGATAGGTCCTACTAGGTAAGTACCGGGGCGCGGTAGAATTTGTCCTTTAGCGTCTCGAATGCTTTGTCCTATTCTTCTTCCTAGGAGAATAGGGTTCCCTTACCGGTAAGCGTAGTTAATAGTACGGAGATCTTAGAATAGTTCGGTACGAATATACGGTAGTAGTTCGTAAATCCTAAGAAACGACGAACTTCCTTTTAGGTCTTAGGTACTACCTATTTCTATATAGCTTCTACCTTTTCGGGGTCGGCTAATACTCCTCCTCTATTAGCGTAGACGATAAATCCTAGGTACTTAATCTTTTTCTAGGCGAATTCGCTCTTTTTAATATCGAGGTAAAGGCCTCCGTTCTAAAGCTTCTTAAGAACTACCCTTACCTTATAGAAATAGTCTTCCCTCGACCCGCTCGAGTAGATAACTACGTCGTCTATATATACTAACGCGAAGTCGTCTAGATACTCCTATAGGAGAGTGTTAATATACCGTTAAAATATAGCCGGGGCTCCGGATAAACTAAACGGATATACTAGCTATTCGAACGAGCCTAGCCTAGTCCGGAAGGCCGTCTTATACTCGTATCCTTTTACTATTCTAATCTTGTAAAAGGCCGAGACTACGTTAATCTTAGTTAACTACCGGGCCTCCGTTAGGTTCCTTATAGTATCTAGGATTAGTAGGAGGGGATATCTATCTTACTTCGTTAGAGCGTTAAGCGCCCTATAGTTATAGTAGAACCGGAGCCTACCGCTAGGTTTCTTAACGAACAATACGGGCGCTACTACTTCGGAGTTTGCGGGTCTAATAAATCCCTTCTTTAGGAGTTCGTTAAGTAACTTTCGTAAGACTAAGAGCTCCTATTTCGATATACTATAGAGCGGGCCCTAGGGGAGCTACGGCTAGGATCCGTCTAGGTTTTTATAGAGTTCTATCGTATAGTCGATACTAGGGCGATAGGGCGCTAACTTATCGGCTTCCCTTTAATAAAATAGCGCGGCTATATTACGAACCTCCGGAGGTAGCTTTTTCTTTAGCTCCTCGATCGTCGGATATTCTTTCGTCTTTAGGGCCTTTTTAATGTCCTCGGTAATTATAGCGGTAAGTAGGTGTAACGCGTAAGCTTAGTTACATAGTAGTACGTAACTTCTTAGTAGGAGAAGGATTTTCACACTGTATTTTAGACTATAGAATAAGCAGAACATAGGCAATTAACGAAGCTATATTAAACCGCTAGCAAGGCAGTATTACGTAAGTAATCTACTGCGCTATACGTAATAGTTATAAGCCCGGAAATCCGTAGTGTTAGAGACTTCTATAGTATAAGATAACAATTAGCAGTCTTAGTAGCACTAAAACAAACACCATTTAATTAAGCTTCTATAAGCGCCTATAAGATTAGTATATCGTTAATAATAGCTCTCTTATCGGCTAGTCGCCTTAGCGGTACTAAATATATCACTCTTCGAGGACTAAACGACTAGGACCGCTAGTTTAAGCAAACTAAGATACATCTTACTAGATACGAGACCTAGATATATGCTAATCTGTATACGAATAAACCTGTAGAACTAGTACAACCTGTAACCCCTATACTAGACGTAGCGCGCATACTAGTTAACCCTCTATACTAGTAAGGAGTTAAAATAGCTATAGACATCTATAGGGTCTAGCTAGCGGAATTCAATCGATTTAGGTTAGCACGTAATAAGTCTATCGAGTACCTAGCAACTATAGTAGATGTACGCTATTATTCAGAGATTACCGATAATAATAATATAATAGTACTAACACTACGTATTGTTCTTATACGCCTAAAGGACAAGCTTGCTCCAAATACACAATAGCAAAGAATAATAGTTAGCAAGGAACTAGCTCGCCTAATAGGGTTACGATAGGTTAAGGATCTAGAATAGTAGTATAAAGAGTAGCTTGATCTATATAAGAAGATAAAACGCATATAGCACTTAGAACTAGATAACCTAGTAGTCTATCTCTATATAGCAGTTACGAATATAGATAAAACCTACGGGAAGGGACTCTATATAATGCACTAGGCCTCACCTAACACTAATTACTTCCTCTAACTTATTAGTATAGTGCGAGAATATGCCCGCAATATGCTAGGCACTTCTAAGAAGGGGTCATTATTTAGCATTATCTACGAAGAAATAGGTAAAGCTACTCCGTAAGCCAATGCCGCTCTACAAGCAGCTAAAGACACTAATAAAGGACCTAACAAGAACAAGGGCCGTAGCAGCAGTAGAAACCGTACACTAAAGACATATACTAAGCTTACTAGTGTTAGTAAGAAGAAGGTATGTAAGAACTAAGGCAAATGCAATATAGTTAACTACCGCCTACGTAACTAGGTTAAAGAGAAGGATAAGGACAACAAGTAGAAGGCTAAGCTAAAGCACTTCGAGAGATACCTACGTAAGAATAAGAGCTTCTATCTAAGGCAGGCTAAGTTCTTTAAGGACCTACTAGCTATTAAAATTGCTTAGGAGTACTACGGAATAGAAAGCAACGAGGATTCTATACTAGACAAGCTCTCCCTTGCTTGCTTCTTCTACTCTAATGCACTATTATTTGCTAGAGCAGTAGGGCCTACGGCCTACTTTAGTATAGTAGCATTAATAGAGTAGAATCCATTTAATAGCCTAATATACGATAGTGGCTTAAACTGTAACATTATTAACTATCCTAGTCGCTTTAATTTCATACTACTTCTATTACTAGCCTCCTTAACTGTAGCAACTAGCACTAGTTATAACAAGGTAGTAGCTATCGGAATAGCATCCTTTACTGTTATAGCTGTTAGTAGTAAGCCCCTACAGATTAAACTAAGGGAATACCTTTACATCCCTAACTTCTATACTAACATTATAGGAGGTGCCTTCTTCTTCTAGCGTAGATTTAAACACTAAGAAATCGATAACACCCTCTATAGCCTATAATACAAGCTACTAGTTAAGTTTATTAGACTAACCTAAGGAATGCCCTACTTCGACATTGTTAGCAAAGTAGATAAAACACTACCGCTAACTAAGTAGCTAGTCGACTTAGATAATAAGCCGCTTAAATACCTATTCTAACTCCCCCTATCGTTATATATAATAGCTCGCCGCTCCGCACGCCTACTGCTACTAAGAAAGCTTACACTTAAACAAATATATAAGGTGTTTAGGCACCTAGGCGCTAAAAGAGCAGAAGAGCTAGTTAACAGAGTTAATAGAATAAAAAGGGATTATATATATAACAATAAGGTACTAAGAACGCTACTGTGCCCTACGTATATATAAGCAAAGGGCAAGAAGCTCATTTCTAGGAGGCTAAGGCACTATAATATATCGATATTGACTCTATATAGACACATTACAGCTGATTTAATGCAACTAGATACGGCCTACAATAGCGACTAGTATATCTTCTATATATACGACTTAAATACAGGACTTTACTTTAGCTAGACTATTAGTAATCGAACTAAATCAACCTTGCTATAATGTTAGAACTAACTAGTATTATTAGCACGCAGTATTAGAAGGGATATTATCTACCTATTATCCGACAATAAGGGAGCTATTAGTAGAATGCGCTTTCGGTCCTATTTACGTAATAACTATACTACCTAGAGGCTATTAGCACTATATACCCCTAAGCAAGATCTAGTAGAGCGAGCGGGCCGCACTATTATTAAAGTAGCTAGGGCCCTTATAATACATACACGCTTTCTATACAAGCTATAGCTAGAAGGAGTTTATATAGAAACCTTCTTAATCAATCGTTTACTAAGGTTACGCTCTGTCGACTATATAATAAGAACGTTATTAAGATTAGAATAGGACACAAACCTAATATAGCCTATATATACTAATCTGGTGCACAAGCCTATCTACTAATCTATAGTACGGAAAAGGCCCTAGCGTTAAATAAGCGAAAGGACATCCTACTAAGGACTATAAAGGTAGCTTCTCGCACTTATATTAGATACCTATATAGTTACGAAGGCTATTCAATCTATAGGATTTAGGTACTATTACGTATAACAGTCCTACGGACAAGAGATGTTGTCTTTAATAAAACCCTATTCTACGATAGATACGATAATAATCTTAGAGTTAACCTTACTAACTAAGAACTAACTCAGTTTAGTAATCTCGAAGAATTACAACAATTACTAGCCTCGGAGTATTAGTTTAACGAGCTTCGAGAAGCATACGATACACCTCTAGACCTTGTTAGGTTTAGAGCTAAGGGGGTAGATATACTAATAGGACCTAGTCGACTTATAATAGTTAACACTGCAAGGCTAGTAGATAAGCCTATTAGACAAGATCTACCTTAATAACTACTAGTACTAGCTAAGACAGCACTAGCTAAGATTCAGCCTATATAAGTACTATAGAAACAAGACTTTCTAATTAATCTACGCGAAGCACTATAGCCGCGTAATAACGTGCTAGATAGTTTAGTAGAACTAACTATTAATTAGCAACCTAAGAACGATGCTAGCAATAAAGACCCTACTAACAATATAGACGCACTAGGTTATATAGATAATATAGACTTTAACTTGCTACGTACTAAACTAGCTAAATTGCTAATGCTAATTAAAGCCGCTAATGTATCTTATCGTTACTTACCAAATATAGGAGGTCCGTATTACCGAGTTAACAATCTAAACAAACGATAGCGAGCAGCGGCTATCTACCGAGCCGGCCGTTACTATATTAGCGACCGAGAACAAGCGAGAAACCTCCTTCTATTTAGCAACCTATATATAGCAGCAGAGCACGAAGCTAGGTTAATATACGGCAATAGCAATAGCGAGCAAGCCAATATCGATCTACTACTACTTCCTCGTAATAAAGACGACTCGACCCTTACTCCGAAGATAGCAGACCTACTATCCGAGCTACGTAACTAGCGTTAAGTTATAAAGAGCAAGTTTAAAGAGCATTAGATATACGCTGCAAGAGTAGAATTCAATAAGGCTCTAAAGACTAATACATTCAAGTAGGTAGATATAGAGGAATACTATTATAACCTACTACTACTTACGTAGGTGTTTAAGTATAAAGGCGATACTAAAGGAAGGCTTATAAAATTCAAGGTACGAGTATACGTAAGGGGTGATCTATAGAAGAATACACACCTAGATACATATGCTTCTATACTAGTAGCAAGAGTGTTCCGAGCCTTAATAGCAATTACCTCGACCTTCGACCTAGAGGCTAAACAAATAGACGCTATTAATGCCTTCCTAAATGCTAGCCTACCCTACATACTATACTTAAAGCCACTAGAAGGCTTTAAATAGAAAGGAAAGGTATTACAGTTGCTATAGGCACTGTATAGTCTCTAGGAATTACTAAGGTTATAGTACAATTATCTTACAACTACTCTCGAGAACAAGCTTAGTATATAACTAGTAGATAATGTAGACTGCCTATACACCGACCTAGATAAACAGGTATTTATCTTCTTCTATATAGACGACATAGTGCTATTGTATTACCGCTAACATCGGCAGAAAGCAATAGAGCTTAAGTAGAAGCTAATAAAGGAATACGAGCTTAATAACCTTAGACAACTGTTATAGTTTCTTAGCATTAAGGTAAAGCGAAACCGTACTACTAGGCAACTGTAGCTGTCTTAGAAGGCATATACGGAGAAGATAGGTTAGCGTTATAGAATTGATCCTAAGGCTAGTAGGCGAGCAGAGGCACTATTGCTAACTAGATACGAGCCGTACGAGAAAACTACCGAGACTTAATATATAGACTTATTAGCAGTGCTAGCATACCAAAGCCGTATAGGGTCACTTAACTTTGTAGCAGTTTAAACTAGGCCTAACATTGCTAAGGCAGTGTCCGTGCTATCTAAGGCTCTTTAGAACCTACGACCTAAGGATATAGTAGTAGCTAATTAGTGTACTAAATACCTGCTTTAGACAAAGCACCTGTGCTTAGAATACAACGCTAATAGACTAGCGATTACTGCTTATTTAAGCTAACAGCTTTATGAGTTTTACGGGGCTTCTAATGCATTATATAGTAATTATAAAGGCACTAGACAGTCGTTAGAAGGATGGTTATTCAGCCTGTTTAATAGACTAGTCGATTAGAAGGTAGTACGACAATCAACCGTTACTAAATCTACGACTAAGGCTAAACTGCTAGCCGCCTTATATGTAGGCTTAGAACTAATCTAGTAGAAGCGTTTCTTTAACAATATTAGCCTTACCTTAGACAGCATTCCTATACTATACTATAACAATATATAGACTATCCGCATTATTAAAGCTAATGCTAGCAAACTAGATACGAAGCTCCGTTATATAGATATTTACTAGTGCTAGCTAAGGCAAGAATATAAGGCCGGAAGGATTTAATATAAATACCTTGCTATATAGGATATGCTAGCTAATAGAATAACTAAGCTTTATAGCCCGTAGAACTAGAAGAGGTTTATTAAACAGCTAAGACTAACTAAACTAACACTAGCACTAGGGGATATATAAGAAGGCAACTCTTCTACTAACAACCTCTTCCTTTTTAGCAATACAAAGACAACTCTATATAATACTTAGTAGGCGCCCCTCTACTAATAGGGCGACCTTCTACTAACTGTAACTAAGTTGATTAAACACACCTCTATTAATTGGCGCTAACAAAAGTGTCTAATACGATAACGACGACTAATTAGAACAAAGGATGCAACCTTACCTTCTAATATAGACTAAACAAATAGTATAGGAAACCTCACTTTGCGGGGTACGTTACTATCGCCTATATTATTACTTCGAACGTTACTTCTACTAACTAATAACAAGTCTGCGGCGATTGTATTAGTGCTAGTAATAATAGTGCAGTAGTCTTAGCTAAGGGTAGCGTCCTTAGTTAAGTTACCTATCCTAATTTATTAAATCTGTTTAACTAATATATACCTTACTTAATCCTTCGTCTAATTAAATAGACGCTACCTATGCGATTAATCTAATAACCGATAGTAATAGTATAAAGGGCTTAGTTCAAATTGAACTAACTTTACTATACGACACGAGTACTTAGATAAGGCTTAATAGTGTCGGTCTATACTTAGACTACGTAGGAAGACAATAGTTCCTAGTAATAGGGGCTATATATAAAGGTGCACACGTAGTCCGGATTATGTGACGATATCCTTCTAGGGTAATCGGGGTATAAAATAAGACTATCTTATATATAGTGTAGATTCAAACTATTTTTTTAGTATTTTAATAAAGTACTATATAAGAAGTCGAAAGGATTAATTTTTCTTTTGTTTGCATATAAAGAAGCACTAACTACCTTGCCTAAAACGGAAAGCAAACCCCTTTCTTTTTGTACAAGCTAAGGGGGTGTATAACGCGTAAGCTTAGTTATATAGTAGTACGTAACTTCTTAGTAGGAGAAGGATTTTCATACTGTATTTTAGACTATAGAATAAGCAGAACATAGGCAATTAACGAAGCTATATTAAACCGCTAGCAAGGCAGTATTACGTAAGTAATCTACTGCGCTATGCGTAATAGTAGGCTCCTAGTAGCGTCGATCGTAGCGATATTCCCGCTTATATCGAATTCGCGGTAGTAACGCCCTTCGTTAACCTAATACTAGGCCCTCCTATAATAGTACCGACGCTTTTCGGGCGCGGTCCTAACCTTATTATATACCTTCTATAGGTTCCCTAGGATAAGGGGGAAGGCTAATCCTAGTACGACGTAAGCGTATACCGTCTACCGGAACCTATTAATTTCTATCTAGAAGGCGACGACTCCGACAATCTTCGCGTCCTATATCGTAGACGACGCTCCTTTTACTTCTCGGGACTCTCGGCTAATATAGCTACGCCTAAGGCCTTTAGCTAGGCCTATATTAATCGTAGTGTAGTACTAGTATCCTTCGTCGATAAGAGTAGAAGTTCCGACGTTATTTTCGAGGACTATATCGGTATATATAAGGTTGCCGTTTATATCCTTTTTAACTTCTTTCTATTTCCTTATCTATACTTTATCTACTCTCGACTCCTAACTCTAAGCGAGAGTTACTCTTTTCCCGAGTCGGAACTACTTAAGTCCGACTAATCCTCCGCGTTTTCTAGTATAGGTTATACGGAGGTAACGCTAATCTTAGTAGGTTAAACTAGCGGTACGTACGGATAGTCGCGAATATAGTATCCGCTCGCTCTATAGCGGAAGTAGAGCCTTTTCTCCTTACGTTTCTCTCTCTCTATAGAGTCGACCTATTTAGCCCTAGGCTTCCCTACTATTCCTTACTAACCTCTACGGTTCTTCTTATAGAAGGCGTTCGTTTAGGTAGGGTTTATAACTACGTCCCTATCAGAGTCGACCTTTAGGTTCGCCGCGGGAGCTATATAGAGTAGAATAACTACCGAAGGGCTCGCGGCCTCCTTCTTCCTTTCTTATTAGCGTTTCGTAGCCTATTTAAACTAGTCCGTCGATTCGAGGTTCGTTATAATTCGCTCGACTTCCTCTATATAAAGGTAGTATTAGCTAGTAACCGGCCCTATACCTATAGGCTAGTTTTGAGCCTATATAAGAGGCCTCCTTCTATAGAGTAGACAGATTATTAACCTCGTATAGCACATTGTTTATATTACACTTCTACAATGCCTATGTTGCAGGGCTCTAGTTATTAGCCTAAGCGACAGTCTCGTTATCCTATCTTGCTAAACATAGCTACCCGTATTGCTATAGGTTATATTACCCTCGGTAGCCTATACTATTGCTATAAGTAGTAGTAGTAGTATTAGTTTCCGTCCTTTATTAGAGCCGAAGGTAGGGCTATCTCTTTATATCTAATAGGTTCGAGTGTATTAAAGGTAGTCTCTAGGTATGAATAGCTATAACCGAAGCGAGGGCACGATAAGAGCCTACGATACGGACGATACTAAAGTATCTTAAGGGGCCGTTACGACAAGTAGAGAAACCTCTTAACGAGGGCATCGCTTTAACCCTAAAAAGCTACAAACCCTTAGGACTGTTATAGCTTAGGGCCTAGTCTATAACTATAGCTAGCTTCTAAGGACTCGGCTCCGGGTCGAAGACCTATTTAGCACCGCTTACTCGAGATAAGCTACCGCCCGCCTAAGGAGGAGATAGATTAATTACCTATCGGCCTTACTTAGTTTACTAAGACTATCTATACGATAGCAATTTCTAGATTATAGGTCGGATGCCTAGGCAGTTCCCCTATTAACCGGATAGACTATTTCGGGATTCGCTACCTCGTTCGGATAGTGCTTAGCCTTCTACTAGAAAAAGAAGGTCCCCGCCCCCCCTACCTAGCTAAAGGAGATAACGATAGTTAGTAAAGCGGCTAGTTTCTAGGATCTAGGTGTAAATAGAGATTGTAGTTCCTTCCTCCGAGCGGCTTTTATCTAAATTTACTAAATTAAAGCTCCTAGGGGTATCTAGGCGACCCCTAGGAGGCTAAACTCTAATACTACCCTAGGGGTAATATTAGAAGAAAACAGCCTAGTACACTATTTTCTCGCATAGCAACATCGAAACAAACCAAACCTACAATATATACTAAAAACACTTTCCTATAGCATTTTAGTTTAACTACTTTATAATAATCGAATAAGCTCTAGCGAAAGCGAATATTACGAATTAGCGGAATCTTCGGAATCTAATAACCTACCGGACCCTATTAACGAAGAAATTAGGCGACGACTAGTTATTATAAGCGCTATCGAACTAGGGGCTATCGAGCCTTCTACGCCCGAGGCTCTCTATAATGTCGTTATAAAGATAATTTAAGGGCAAACTAACCTTCTCTATTAGAATAGGCGTCGCCCGCTAGAGCTAGGAAGCAGTAAGAACCCTTTGTTCGAAGGGTGGAACGCTACGGCGTACGTAGAACGCTTTAAAGACAACTTAGCCGAGTACGGACTCGAAGAGGAGTCGGACTAGTACAAGGTCCGGTCCCTTACGAGGACTACTATTACTAAGCTTTACCGAACCCTTAGAACCCTAGTTAGCTACCTAGAAAAGGACGATAAGTCTAATACCGACTAGGAGGTCTTTAAGTAGGCCTTTATAAGGGAGTATCGGGATCGCGATAGCCGTTATATTAAAGGCAGTCGTACGTAGCTTAAGAACCTCTATATAGAGAGGCGTACCGAAGATAACGATCTAAAGGAGTACGTCCGCGAGTTTATTAAGTTAGCGGACGGCATCGACTAGCAGGACCTCGAGAATTCTTAGAGAACGAGGCTACTCCTTAAAGGGTTGCCGTAGTCTACGGCTAAGCGTATCTTCTGTCGCTATAAGCTTAGCGAAGCCAATCCCAAGACCTTTAGGAAGTATAAAGAGGTCCTAGAGGCTGTTAAGGACGACATTAATAGCTCCGCTAACGCAAAGAAGTTCATTTACGGCGAGGACCGGAATAACCTAGCCTAGGTAAGGAACGATACCTCGGGAACTAGAGGGCCTAAGTTTCTTCCTAAATCGCAAAGTAGTCCTAGTACCGTAACTCCTACTATTACAAAGCACTCTTAGGACGTTGCGGACTTAGCTAAATCCCTAGCCTAGCTTAACCTTAATACAAAAGCACTATAGCGAGTTAGGGAGGTCCTTAATACTAGCATACTAAAGGATATACTACTAGTCTACTAGGTCTCCGATCCTAACTACCCTAAGGCCCCTTTAGTTAACGTCTACGCTATACGGAAGATCTATTCTAACTTAGATAGCAAGTACTAGATATACGGCGGTTTTAAATATATTTAATTAGACTACCCTATCTAGAAGGAGCTTCTTAAGAGGAAGCTCGTTATATAAGTAAATAGTCGGTTCTACTATACCGACACCGGCGACAAGATTGACTTCGAGTAGGATCGTAGAGCTCCGAAGCTACCTTAACTTAGGAGTCTTCTAGAGAAGAAGTATAGTAGCAAGATCGAGTTTAAGGACACTAGAAACAGTACCCTCGCTGCTATTACTAAACGAGAAACTTAGAAGGTTAGGGCAAAATAGGTTAAGGAGCGGAGTAGTAATAGTACTACTAAGCCTATTAAAGTCAACTTTGTGTCTTAGGACCCGGACGTAGTTACTAATGTTTACGCGGTTACTAAGAATAGTGTAGATGTCTACGCTACTATAAGGTCCTAAACCTAGTCCTAGGGCAAGGGCAAGAGCCCGTAGAACCCTACCCGCCCTAGTGCGGTAGCCCCTACTAAGATACTTAAGAAGCAGGCAGCTAACAAGGCTAAGAAATAGCGAGAATTAGTCGCTAAGACTAAAACACTCTAGATAGCTAAAGACCGTGCAACCCGAGCTAGTATAGCTACTCCGGAGGTACTAGAAACTCTAGATATCGATATAGAGGATGCTACTACCGACCTTAGTAGTACCCTAGGCCTAGCTAACCCGCCGGCCTATAAACGAAAGTTAGCCGACTTAAAGAGCTTTCGCTTTAATAGGTATATAAAGAAGTATAGCGCCGGGCCGACTAACTCTTACGATATAAAGGCAAATGCTCTCTTCTAGGCTTTATAGTTCCTAGACCTTAAGTCTAACGTGTCTATAGGAGAGCTTCTAGTATACGGTTTGCCTACTAACCTATTCTAGAGCCGGATTCCTAACGATACTACCTTTATAAAAGACCTTGCAGCCCTCTAACGTAAATAGGGGCGAGAGGACTATATCGACGTCTCTTCCCTATAGTTCCTTTCTAAATTTTTAGGGGCCTAGGAGTTAGTAGAAGGCGAATTAGTAACCTACGAGAGCTAGGAGACTATCGATAATACTAACGAAGAGGGGATTAAGGAGATAGGCCGAGGGGATAATAATAATACCGACTCTGCTTCGGTTTTAGTTTCTATTAAGGCTGTCCGATTTACTAGCTAACAAATCGGTCGAGTAGGACCTCCTCGATCTAAGGAACTTTACTCTATCCCTAATAATATAGACCTTTCCGTAGTTACCCGTTCCTTTGCCGTCGTTCCCGCTATCTATATTTAAGTTACTATCGGAAGCTATAGTTAGTAGTTGCTAGCAATGCTTAATAATAGTTTAGAGTTACTTATTATAAGTAAGCGCTAGGCTAAACAGCTCCGACTACTAATAAATAGAGATATTTCCCTTAGTATATAGGGAGTAAATAGGGAGGTTATACTAGTAGGTACCTACTATAATGTTATAGTAGACGCTTTCGGTATATGCTTTTCCTTTACCTTCTAGATTGCCGCTAACCCGAATACGCTAATTATTCTAGGTCGACTATAGTCTCGTATAACCCGGGGTATCTAGCGCAACTGCGACGATAGCTCCTAGGAAGGAACTATCGCTAACTAGAAGGGCAACCGAGTCGTATTTACTAGTTATATCGGAAACACTAGCTATAAGTCCTACGAGGATATCCTTACTGCTTCTAAGCGCTCTTCGGGAAACGCTATAGCGCGGTTATAAGACCGGCAATCTACGCTATAAGTTAATATAGCTTAAATAGGTTATATCTAGAGGTGCGCCGCTCCGTACGATAAGGCTAGTTTCTAGGCTCTATACTAAGGAGACGAATACTCGAAGCGATAGCGAGTATAATAGTGCAACGACTACCTAGTATACGAATCTCGGTAATAATACTATCGTAGGCATCGCCGCCGGAAGCGGATCTACCCGAGCCCGAATCCGAACTAACTAATTAGAGCGCCGATCTAATACTACCCCGGGGGTATTATTAGGAATCTAACGTTTTCGCCGGAATTATAAATTAGGATTACTAGCTATATATCTACCGACTTAAGGAGACTTCCGATAAAGTTTACGCGCTATTCTATTACGCTAATCTCCGGGCCTAACGTTAAAGAGAGAGGGCTCGGATATTACGAGCGGTTAGTATATATACCCTATATAAGAGGGTAGCTAACAAGATTAAGCCCGTAAAAGGTAGCGTATATATAACCGATAGGTCTAATCCTAGCGGAAATCCTAACTAGCGATAAAAGTGCCTTAACCGCGAAGCGATATTAATACCTAGGGATAGTCTATACGACTAGAGGTATATTACTAAAAAGTTCTCCGCTATTCCTAGGGGATCGAGGCTAACGCTAGAGAGACTAGCGAATATTAAACCTAGCATCGAGCTTTCGGATCTTGAACTGGATTTACTATACGAGCTTCTATACAACCGCGAAGCCGTATTAGTATATAACTTTACGTATCTAGGTAGGATTAACCCGGAGGTTGCCCCTCTATAGAGGATCCGAACGATCGAGTATAAGCCTTAGGCTCGCCTAGGGTTCAAGCTAAACCTAAGCCTAAGAGGTGTAGTTAAGGATATAATACGGCAGCGTATAAAGGCTAGTACCTTAGAGCCTTCCTATACCTTATATCGCAACCTATACTTCCTAGTTTAGAAGAAGACAGCTCCTAGGGAACTAAAGAAGTATCGTCTAATTAACGCTATATAAAAGTTTAACGCAGTTACAATTAGAGATACTAACCTCCCTCCGGAGACTAATAGGTTCTCGGAAGCTTTTGCTAACTATATTATAGCCTTACTAGTTAATGTTTTCTCGGGCTACGACTAGATCCCTCTCTATCCTAATAGCCGCGACCTTACTAGTTTCGAGACACCTCTTAGGCTATATAGACAAACTACCCTTCTATAAGGGGCAACTAACTCCGTAGCCTAGTTCGTTCGCATTATAAACTAAGTCCTCGCGGCCTATATCTCCTATATAGCGATGCCTTTCCTTAACGATATCGGTATTAAGGGCCCTAAAACTAGGTACGATAATAAAGAAGTAGAGCCTAGTATCCGTAGGTTCTTTCTCGAATATATTTAGAACCTCGATAGTATCCTCTGCGACCTAGAGCGAGCTAACCTAATAGTGTATAGGGAGAAGCTTTAGCTCCTATATAAACGAATAAACATTGTCGGGTTTATAACTAATAAGAACGGCCGCTATCCTAACAATATACGGGTCCTAAAGATTGTGTCCTAGCCCGACCCTACCTATTAGAAAGATGTCCGGATCTAGCTTAGAGTAGTCTCCTACTTCCGTATCTAGGTCGAAAACTTTACGTTAGTATATAAGCCTCTATACGCCTTACTTAAGAAGGATATAGAGTTTGAATAGACCTCCGTTTACTAAGCCGCTAAGGATAAGGTTACTAAGGCACTTATTAGCGCGCCTACGCTTACCTCTATTAACTACTCGGAAGGCGTAGGTCTGCTAATTATTGCTATCGACTCGAGCGGGGAAGGCTACGGCGAGATACTAATGCAGTATAATCGTAAGGAGCCCTCCTTACGTTACCCTATCCGGTACGAGTCCGGTCTATAGAAACCTATCGAGGCCCGATACGATACTAGTAAGCGAGAGTGCCTTAGTATCTATAAGGCTCTTAAGAAGTTCCGACCTTAGCTCTTTAAAGTGTTCTTTTGCCTAGAAGTCGACGCTTAGACGCTAGTCTATTAACTTAACCGTATAGCCTCCGACCTATCTAACTCTACGATAGCTCGGTAGGTTACCTAGATCTATTTGTTTAATTTCGACGTCTTCTATATTCCTAGTAAGAAGTATACTAGACCGGATAGCCTTTCTAGAAGGCCTACTATAGAAGAGGATATCGCCGAGATAATAGAAGAAGAGGATATCGACGCGGTTATTAACCGTACCTTCTTTACTACTTTCTATATTAATGCTATACCGGTAATTACTAGGCCTACTACCGACGACTAACCTAGTAACTAGCCTAACGAAGACCCTGCTACTAACGACGAGGGCTAGGATAATACTAAGGCGGGCGAACTAGGTAGGGATAATATCCTTAATAGGGTCTACTCCGACGACTCCTATAATATCGCCTACTTCCTTACCTATACGAAGAGAGCTCCTAGTCTATTAAAGAGTTAATACCGTTGTATTATTCGCTATTCTCGGAGGTTCCTTATTAAGGATCGCATCCTTTAGCGATAGGCTATAGTTAATATACCGCTCTAGCGTATTATTAACGATCTAGTAGCCCGATAAGAAATCCTTCGTTCCGTTTACGATAAGCTCGGCTACCGGGCGGCGGAGGGCACCTTCGATATCCTTCGTCGACGCTACTAGTAGGACGGCGTATAGGCTAACGTCTCCCGCTACTATAAGAGCTATCCTAAGTGTAACTTTAGGAACAGCTACCGACGTCTAGGGGAGCTACGTATCCCTACTACCTAGTTAGTTAGGGAGCGGTAGTATAGCGATAGGGTCTATCTTAGCCGCAATAACAGCCTATATATTATTCGAGAGAGTCTTTCTCGATAGCCGGAGGCCTATTATTTCTATAAAGGTTGCGGTACTATCAATGCCCGTAATATAGCTACCTTCCTATTTAAGGATCTGTTTTGCCGCTAGGGAACACCTTACGAGGTTATCTTAGACAACGCTACGAACAATATAGCTAAGGAGGTTTAAGCGCTACTTATTTCGTACGGGGCTAAGAACGTTCGCATCTCCCTATACTATCCCTAGTCGAATACTATTATTAAGCGCGGCTATCGGTCGTTAATTAATGCCCTGTCTAAGATAACTAATAGTAGCGACAGGTCCGTTCCTATCTCTACCCGCGTTCTAGCCCTTCTCTAGGCAGATCGAACTACTATTGTCGATACGACTAGACTTACGCTAGTAGAGCTTATAATTAGAAGGGACGCCGTTCTTCCGATTAAGTTGTCCTACTATACGTATAGCATTTACGACTAGGGGTCTGTTCGTACTAGAGTAGATCTCCTTACCCTACGCGCTAAGGCTCTTAAGGATATAACTACTACTTCTTAGGAGGGACTTGCTCGATAACGTCGCCTTCGTAAGGAGGCTAAGTAGTATTTTAACGACTATAATGCTATTAACTAGGAGCCTCTAAAGGTTAGCGATATAGTCCTTCTATACCGGTCCGAACTAGAGTATAGTAACTCCTATAAGTTAGCCTTTAAGTAGAAGGGTCCTTATAGAGTAAAGGAGGTCCTTTACTCGGGTTCCGTATACCTTCTTTAGGAGCTAGATAGTGCTACCTTAAAGCACTCTTACCCTCGGGCTAATCTAAAGAAGATCGTTAAGTTACGCGAACCTGCCTGCTCTCCGCCGACTAAAGAGGAGGTTAGTGCCTCTACAGACCCTCTACCGTCCTTAGATGCCTATCGGGAGGAGGATCCTACCGCTATTCTAGATCCTATTCTACCTAAGAACTATGCCTATCCCTAGATTCGTCTTAGTAAGCTATTAGGAATAACTTAAGAATAAAGGGAGGGTTATATACGGATTAACTATATATAGAGCGTTTCCGATATTAATTCCGATTCTAATAGTAAACTAGACTTCTAGCTATCTAACTCTAACTCCGAGGAACCTAACTAGTCTAGCGATAAAGACCGCCTAGAATTATAGCTAGACGACCCCGAGACTAAATAATCGCATATCCTTTCCTACCTCTACTACGTTACTTTCCTTACTACGTTACTTTCCTTGCCTCTATTAACTATTCTCCGCGCTGTTAATATAGTACCGCCCTATAGCTTTAGTCCTTACTGCCTATTCCTACTAATGTTAATGCTCTCGGTTATTACCCTCTTTTACTTTTACCTTGTTAGTTGTTTTGCTCTTTTGCCTTCGATTAATATTGCTATAGCTTTACTCTTTTTGTTTTTCCTTAGAAAGAACTATACGAGGCATAACTTCCGAATAATACCCCGGGGGTAGTATTCGGAAGCTAGCCGAACCTAACCTCCCGCCCTTCTAGGACTACTTCCCTCTAGTTTCCTAGTCTCTAGCAACCGCCCTTAGGTAGTAACGATAATAAGATACTCCGCTAGAGAAGATTGTTCCTACCCTAATTAGTATTAGTTACATAGGACACTAAGAAAGGGAGGATCCCTCTCCCTTCCTAGCTCTTAGATAGACGTAGCAACCTAGGCCTATAGCCTCTAAGGATAGGGACCTTAGGCCGCTAAGCTTAGTATTTAGAAGAAACAAGAACGCACGGGCTACGTTTACATGCCTGCTACTATAAAAGGTAATACTACATCTATAACGACAGTGCTATAGGCTAATATAAGCTACGCTAGGCCTAGGCGATTTGCTCCTAGTTGCCGAGTATCTCTAGAGAAAAGCTAATACTACCCCGGGGGTGTTATTAGTCCCGCTAGCCTTACTACTATAGATTACTACTAGGTACTCGAACTAACTAGTTACATTTCGAGTACGCGGGAATCTACGAAAGCTAGAGGTTAATAGAGGCGCGTAGTCGCTACTAGCAATTAGCTAGATCGATTGTTAAACTTTAGCCTACCCTACTAATAAAGGAGTCTCGTATACAGCTTTACTTTTTAGGGTCTATATATAGTCGTTATCCGTTGGCTTTACCGGAACATACGGGATACGCTACCTTCGTACCCTATTAAGGGCGAGCTTTCTAAGCTCTTTCTTCTACTCGAATACTAACTAACTTACTACCGCCTACCCCCTCCCCCTCGTTCTATCTAAATCCTTTAATTATTATTAATAAGCTACGAACGTTTTTGCAAACTCGTTACTAACTCCTTTCTACTCCAGTCGACTAAGATGTCTTCTAGCGCCCTAAATCCGCTAGGCGCTAGCAGTAGCAGCAACCTACTAGCCCTAAACCTAGGCGTACTAGTCCCGATCGAAGCCCCCTCCGATAGCGCCTTAGCTGCTATAACTAGCCTCGAGTACTGCTTCTAGATCGTTACCGCCCTTAAAGACCCTTAAGAGAAAATCTAGAACGCTCGCACCCTACTACGCGTTATTAATAGGAATATTAAGAAGGCTGCTATCTTAGTTGCGTATAGTATAAACAACTTGCGTTAGTCTATCGGTAAGCGTATCTTTAAGCGCGAGGTCCTTAACGATATAGATATCGAACAAGCCTTTCCTATCGTCTATAGCCTCGAGACTACCGGTACCTAGATTCGTTTGCGCTTTAAGACCCTCGACTAGGCCTTCGAACATTAGGGAGGACTAAGTAGTCTTCCTAAGAGCCTTATTAACTTCGCCTACGGTAGATAAGAGCGTACTAAGTAGGTTTCTTCGTTCGTTAATAAGTATAAGGTCCGTCGTTAAGGCGCCGAGCATCTTTCCCGCACTATAATCTATCGTATGTCTACCGCTAGTAAGAAGGTAGGTAAATAGTTGCTTAACTTGTCCTTTACGCTTAACGACTTTACGACAGCCTACTAGAAGAAGCACTACGATGCGATTGTCTAGGTCGATCTTAACGTATAGACAACTAAGGATCTACTAAAAGAGAAGGGCTATCGTATTAATAGTGTAGGCTTTATTATTAAAGGTTAGGAGGCGCCTATCGTTGATATTCTTAAATGCAAGGCTCTTCGCTTAGAAACGGAGGCCGATACGGCTACTAGTCTCGCGCTCGCTACGGAGATGTAGGCTAAGGATCGTCGCTCGACCCGTAACCGTAAGGTCCCTTAAGAAGTTTAAGACGAGCGCGCTAAGGCCGAAGTAGCGCGTAAGAAGGCATTGCATACTCGCTAGGCCCTCCGTAAGGCTACTAAGAAATACAGCGCTCCTTCTAGTACCGACTATAGTACTAACTATAGTACTAACTATAGTAACTCGGATATTAATATACTAGATATACTACTAGAAGATGTCTCCTCCGAAGGCTCCTTTAGCGAGCGTAGAAATAGAGGCCTCTCGCCGATCCTATTAACTAAGAATATTTGCGGTTCTTATAAGGGCGACTCTATCGCGCACCTTATTACCGACATCGATATAGTTCCTAAAGCCGCAATAGGCGAAGCCCCTACCGCCCTCTCTATTTGTTAATAGCTCGACGACCTTAGCAAGCTAGGAGAAGAGCCGTTCTCTATATATGCTAACTATATTAAGAAGGCCGCTAAGGTCTATAGTCTCTATACTAGTGCTAAGGCGAGTATCCTCGTCGGTCGCCTATTAAAGATTAGTTGCGAGGTTCCTAATTAAGACGCCTTCGCTGCCCTTAAGGCTAATTAGGCCTATACTAACTAGTTTCCTAGACGCCCTATTGCCGCCCCGATATCTCTAGGACTCTACGCGTTTAACCCTACTAGTACTGTTACTCGCGCCCTTACGCTAACGGATCGCTAGAGCAAGTTCGTTACCGGTATTCTTAGCTAAGGCACCTCCTTCGATCGCTTTCGCTAGACTAGCAATACTATCTTCCCTTAAGTCTTTAGTTAGTTATAAGAGCCTCGTAGAGTACATCTTCCTTTCCTTATCGACCTAATATAGGAAGAGTTTAAGATATACCTTTAGTATATACGTAATATGCCTAAGTCTAAGTAAGAAGGCCGCAATGCCCTTTAAACTTATAGTATAAGCAACTAAATCGTCCGCTAGTACCCTACCCTATAGCTCTTAGCTATCGCCCTTCGACCTAATTACGTATACGAGCTTATCTCCGTCCCTAAGCCTACTAAGTTCTTTAAGGTTGGCGGTACTTACGAAAACTGTCCTTCTAAGGAGTCTGCTCGTTTCGGACAAGATATAGTTAAGCTCGTAGCTAGCGAGGGTGCTAGTTACCTACGCATTAAGGTCTGTCTTATATCTAAGGATAAGACTAGCTACTCTACTATTGTCGAAGGTATATATTAGCCCGAGGTCTTTGCGAACTAGGTTAAGAAGCTTAAGGCTCGTAGCCTAGTCCTACTAAGCAAGATCGGCAAGCTTACTAATAAGTACCTTACCGACGACGACCTCGACTATATGTTCGATAGTTAGCCTAATAGTAAGGGGCGTAAGGCGGAGTGGATCCTTAACCCTCTAAAGGAGTGCGAGGTCTCTATTTAGATGCCGCACCTACTATATAGTAATCTAAAGACCGAGAGCAACCGTATATTAATTAACCTAGGCTACTCTCGCGTTATTAATAGCACTAAGGTTAAGGGTTACGAGAACTTAATAGTCTCCTAGGTTGCTAAAGCGTACCGCAATCTAACCGCCCTCCCGGCCTCTAACTCCTTCGTGCTATTCGCTTTCCCTATAGCAATCTTAGTCGAAGGCCTCGGCTACATCTCCGACGCTCTAGTTAGTAGGATTCCTTAGTTAAGTTACGTTGTTTAGAACGAAGTTGAATAGATCCTCTAGCTTAATAACGAGGGACTTAAGGAATATCTATACAATTAGGAGAATGCTACGACGGAAAAGGCTATTAACCTCCTCGTTAATTAAGCTTTCTACGAGGGACAGTACTTCGGTACTAACAGCTTTAACGTATACGGAGGAGATTTCGAGAGCCGACTAGCAGATAAGGTTATTGCTAGTAAGGATTACGGTGCATTAAAGCAGCAGTAAGTTAGCGTAGTAGATTGGATGCTTAGGAAGTTGTTTTTATATGTTAATAGAATCTAGGAACAATGCTATCCCGGGGGTGTTATTGCGGAGTCTCTAAAAGATAGCCTTAGCTAAGATGCCTAAGGTTACTATATAACTGTTTGTTTTAAGCGTACAATGTAAAGCGTGTCTAGTTAGACACGAAGAAAGGGAGGGATATTAGCTAGTAACCGGCCCTACATACCTAGGCTGAGTTTTAAGCCTATATAAGAGGCCTCCTTCTACATTGTAGATAGAGCACCAACCTCGTATAGTACATTGTTTACGTTACACTTCTACAATACCTATATTGTAGGGCTCTAGTTATTAGCCTAAGCAACCGTCTTATTATCCTATTATGCTAAACATAGCTGCCTATATTGCTATAGGTTATGTTACCCTCGGTAGCCTATACTATTACTGCTAGTAGTAGTAGTAGTTTTGGTTTCCGTCCTTTAATATACTACTAGAAGATGTCTCCTCCGAAGGCTCCTTTAGCGAGCGTAGAGATAGAGGCCTCTCGCCGATCCTATTAACTAAGAATATCTATAGTTCTTATAAGGGCGACTCTATTGCGCACCTTATTACTAAGATCGATATAGTTCCTAAAGCCGATATAGGCAAAGCTCCTACCGCCCTATCTATCTGTTAATAGCTCGACGACCTTAGTAAGCTAGGTAAAGAGCGGTTTACTATATATACTAACTATATTAAGAAGGCTGCCAAGGTCTATAGTCTCTATACTAGTGCTAAGACAAGTGTCCTTATTAGCCGCCTATTAAAGATTAGACGTAATATCGCTAATTAAGATACCTTCGCTGCCCTTAAGGCTAATTAGGCCTATACTAACTAGTTTCCTAGACGCCCTATTACCGCCCCGATATCTCTAGGACTCTACGCGTTTAACCCTACTAGTACTATTACTCGCGCCCTTACGCTAACGGATCGCTAGAGCAAGTTCGTTACTAGCATCCTTAGCTAAGGCACCTCCTTCGACCGCTTTCGCTAGACTAGTAATACTATCTTCCCTTAAGTCTTTAGTTAGTTGCAAGAGCCTCGTAGAGCATATCTTCCTTTCCTTATCGACCTAATATAGGAGGAGTTTGAAATATACCTTTAGTATATGCGTACGATGCCTAAGGCTAAGTAGGAAGGCCGTAATGCCCTTTAAACTTATAGTATAAGCAACCAAATCGTCCGCTAGTACCCTGCCCTATAGCTCTTAGCTATCGCCCTTCGACCTAATTACGTATACGAGCTTATCTCTATCCCTAAGCCTACTAAGTTCTTTAAGGTTAGCGGTACTTATAAAAACTGTCCTTCTAAGGAGTCTGCTCGTCTCGGATAAGATATAGTTAAGCTCGCAGCTAGCGAGGGTACTAGTTACCTACGTATTAAGGTCTGCCTTATATCTAAGGATAAGACTAGCTACTCTACTATTATCGAAGGTATGCATTAGCCCGAGGTCTTTACGAACTAGGTTAAGAAGCTCAAGGCTCGTAGCCTAGTCCTACTAAGCAAGATCGGCAAGCTTACTAATAAGCACCTTACCGACGACGACCTCGACTATATATTTAATAGTTAGCCTAATAGTAAGGGGCGTAAGGCGGAGTGGATCCTTAACCCTCTAAAGGAGTGCGAGGTCTCTATTTAGATGCTATACCTACTATATAGTAATCTAAAGACTAAGAGCAACCGTATATTAATTAACCTAGGCTACTCTCGCGTTATTAACGGCACTAAGGTTAAGGGCTACGAGAACTTAATAGTCTCTTAGGTTGCTAAAGCGCACCGCAATCTAACCGCCCTCCTAGCCTCTAACTCCTTCGTACTATTCGCTTTCCCTACGGCTATCTTAGTCGAAGGCCTCGGCTATATCTCCGACGCCCTAGTTAGTAGGATTCCTTAGTTAAGTTACGTTATTTAGAACGAAGTTAAATAGATCCTCTAGCTTAATAACGAGGGACTTAAGGAATATCTATACGATTAGGAGAAAGCTACGACGGAAAAGGCTATTAACCTCCTCGTTAATTAAGCTTTCTACGAGGGACAGTACTTTAGTGCTAACAGCTTTAACGCGTACGGAGGAGATTTCGAGAGCCGACTAGCAGATAAGGTTATTGCTAGTAAGGATTACGGCGCGTTAAAGCAATAGTAAGTCTGTATAGTATTACTTAGGAAGTTGTTTTTGTATAATTATAGTATCTAGGATTAATACTACCCCGGGGGTGTTATTACGGAGTTCTAAGAATAGCCTTAGCTAAGAGCGCTAAGGATGCATACATGTTTGTTTTAAGCGCGCCTAATGTAAAACGTATCTAGTTAGATACGAAGAAAGGGAGGGATATTAGCTAGTAACCGGCCCTATACCTATAGGCTAGTTTTGAGCCTATATAAGAGGCCTCCTTCTACAGAGTAGACAGATTATCAACCTCGTATAGTACATTGTTTATATTACACTTCTATAATGCCTATATTGTAGGGCTCTAGTTATTAGCCTAAGCGATAGTCTCGTTATCCTATCTTGCTAAACATAGCTGCCCGTATTGCTATAGGTTATATTACCCTCGGTAGCCTATACTATTGCTACAAGTAGTAGTAGTAGTGTTGGTTTCCGTCCTTTAGTAGTAATCCTTAATCTTTAGTACGGTAGCGGTATAAGTCTTAGCCGCGTTCGAGAAGGTATTCTTTAAGTATCCGATTTTTATATCGTCGGTCTAGCGGTCTCTACCTACGCTTAGTAGGAGGCCGTCGAATTCTAGCTAGTAGTCGTACTAGGGTTGTCCTTAAGTATACCTTAGGGCTTAGAGTTGCTCTAGCGCCTTAGTAGCTTCGTTACTATCCGCGAATACGTCCTCGAGTTGCTAGAAGAAGGCCTCGGAGTCCTTTCCTTTCGTAAGGCTTCCTCTTTCCTAGAAGTAGCGTATTCTAGCGCGTTCCTTCGCCGGTAGGATATCGTAGATAGTATCCTAGTAGTAATCTTCGGAGAGCTTTAGTTTTAACCTAGAACGAACTTAGTACGAACTTCTTAGTCGTAGTAGGTAGTCCCGAAACGTCTTAGCTTTTCCGTCCTACGATAGTAGCTTCTATTCGCGTAACGCCGTTATATTTTAGCCGGTAGCTAAGAGGGTTTCTAGGAGTCCTTTTAGGATCTCGTTCGTAAACTAGTCTCGCGTCGTACTAGTTTTAGTAGACCCGGCCTAGCGAGATACTTCCGCCTATTAGAGCGTAGAGCGCGTAGCTTATAGCTAGGCTTCTATTATCTATTGCCTAGTATAGAGACTCTCGAAGGCGCGATAAATCTTATCCCTAGTTATCTCTAGCGTAGTAGGGGCAGCGTTCCCCTAGCCTTCTTACTCGGGTTTCTAGTAAACCTTAGCGTTTCCTATAATAAAGATCGAACCTAATATTACAGGTAAGTAACGCGTACGTAGATGCTAGATATAAGACTTAATAGGTTCGATAAAGAGCTAAGTCTATCTACGTAAATCCGAATAGTTTTGTATAGTACGCTAAGCGCTAAGTAGTAGGTTAGAGTCGCGTAGGCCGAATGCCTAAGGCTAGCGCTTTCTACCTAGGGCGTAGCCCTTTATAATATATAACGCCTTATATAATGTTCGATTATTACTAGCGTTATCCGTAGTAATCGAGATTAGTTTCGTTATTACGCTAACCCTATCTATTGCCGTATAAACAAGCTTCGCTATATTATTACTAGTATAGGAACCTAGAATTTTAGGGAATCCGATTATAAGTTCCTAGAGTTTCTAATCCGAATTAATAAAGTATAGTATAATCGAGAGGAAGGAGGCTCTTATAGTCCGGCTTAACTAGCTATCGATAGTAATAGCTACTCGGCGAGTATTACGGAGGATCTCCCGAATATCGTCTAACGTAGCCTCTTTATTCTTTTCGAATATAATACGCTAGGTTATCGCGCCGAGAAATAGGGGAGGGTAGTTTATAAGATATAGGTATATCTTCTATATAGACTCCCTTTCGTAGAAGTCTTCTAGAAGACCGTTTATAGCTAGCATTTCGTTTACTAGTTGCTTAAAGTCTTCGGAGGAGAAATCGGTAGCCTTTAATCCTAGAGCTTCCTTAAGCGTAGCCTATAATAATTAGCTAGATCTCTACGGTTAATTAAAGTAGCCGGAATCTATAGCCGGTAGCTATAGCCGGTAGCTATAGCCGGTAGCTATAGCCGGCATTTTAGAAGATATACCTCTTTCTAGAACGCTATATCTATATTAACTCTCCTCTCTTCTTAAGATTCCCGATACCGTTTAGAATAGAGATAGTTCGTAGGCGATAAGTTCCTATCCCCTAGTTTCGGGTATTTTAAGATTAAACCGTAGAAGTTACAGATAATTGCTAGTTAACCTTTAAGTCGAGAAGTCGTATAATAGTACAATACCCCCTCTATAAAGAACTTCTAGAATATATCCGTTCGCTCCTTACTCCCCTATCGCATCGAGTACTTCCGGAGTTTATACTCCTTCGAACGTAAGTATAAAGGGAACTATATCTTATAGACCTATTAATTAAACTACTCTATATACTCGGGTTTCTAAAGATACGCCTAGCTAGCCTTTTCGAAGATTTCCGGGTTAATACTCGATATTCTTATATCTCCGAATAACCTTCTACTTAGACTTTATAAAGGTAAGGACTAGGTAGTAGTACCCTATAATAAATTCCTACTACTAGGATTCGGAGAGGATAAATCTAGCCCTAATCGTCGTCTAGGACTCGATAGGCTCGAAGGTAAGTATACAACCTCCTTTCGACGTTATCGTAATCTCGCTTGTATACTAGACTATTTCGACTATCGTCTCGTTATTACCCTTCCTAGTATAGCGCCTAGTATATATATAATATCGGTCGGCATGTTTTAAGGTTTTATATAGTAAGGTACGGACTTAGGAGTAGTAGATATATACTAGTAGCTATAGGGAAACACCCTTTCTTTTATAGTATCGTATCGTTAGGAATAGCTAGGTAGTAAATAGCTAGCTACCTTTTTTTTCGTTTCCTAGCTACCTAACTACTAGATTTTTTTCCTAGCTACCCTAGCTAGCCTAACTACTAGAATTTCTTTCCTAGCTACCCTAACTACCTAAATTTTACCTTCTATACGGCGGCTCTCTCCTACTAACGGAACCGAGCTACTATACCTAACGAATCTAAGCTCGTTTTTAGTCTTAATCTATCCTCTTTCGGTATAAGACACTCGATAAGCAAATACTTAGGCCGAGTCTAACTACGAAACCTAAGACTAACTAATAGCTCTATTAACTAATCCTAATCCTCGAACTCCTTCCGCTTCTTAGTAAAGACCTTAAAGAGCGCTCGAGCTTCGTCGGGTACCTATAAAGTAGTCGAGATAAAGCCGTATCGCTAAAATAGGTAATCCTTCGGAGGCTTATATAGAGATTTAGAGAATTCTAACGCTAACCTATCCTACTAGGCGCTTAGATTCCGGATATAAGCCCTCTCTACCTTAGTAAAGATTTTATATAGTAGTAGTACTCTGCCCTCGAGAAACGCTTTCTATTTAACTGTTAGTATCTGCCGGCTACAAACGCCGGCTATATATACCGAGTATAGAATAATTACCTATACCCCTTCCTCCTTTAGTAATACTTCTACCGTCCCTAGATACCTAGCCGCGATCGCATTAATCGTAAGCTACTTTGCTTTTATAGACGTAAAGGCTTCGCTCTAATACTAATAAAGAAACTTCTACTCTATATCGAGGATATAAAGACGACTAGTCTCGATTCTAATCCTTACTAGCTTTTCGTAGTAGCTTTAACTATAATTTTCTAGATTAATAGGACTTATACCTTAGCCCTTTACTAGTATCTCGTCTCTTTAACTATACTCGATCTACTCCTAGCGCTTATCGTCTATAGCGTTAGGCCCTAAGACTATACCTATTACTAGATCGACGTAGGGTATCTCCTCGCTTTTTTTAGTTCCTTTATTCTTAGTATTAAGCTCTATCGCGGTATCCTAAACTCTAGTATTATTGTTCTCGGCTATCTAAACATCTCTATTACTATCGGTCGTATCGATAGAGGTAGCGGCTATAGGTCTAAATGCTATTAGTTAACGTTTTAAAGAAAAATATACCGGCTATAGCTACCGGCTACGGCTACCGGCTACAGCCGCTAGCTAGATTAACTTACGCTACTAGAACTTTACGCTCGAAAACTAGCCGTAATTCTTTCCTCCTCTTAGCCTTCTCTTAGCTTGTCTTCTTATTCTAACCTTTACTTTTTTCTATAGGCGCTAGCTATCGATAGAATACCTTATTCCGCGCCTTTCTTCTCTTATCCTTAGCTCTTTTATCCTTATCTATCTTCTCCTTTCTCTCGCGGTCTCGTACGGAATACTTCTTCGTAGAGTACTCCTCTTTAGTCTTACGCTTTTTAGTTAGACGCTTAGGTAAAACAAACTCGCGGTCTTTAGTTCTATCTTCTGTTTAGCGCGCGGCGCGCTTCTCTCTTGCTATTATAAAGAAAAGGGGCGGGGGCGTAGCGTATAGTAGTTATTGTCGGTATAGGTATAGAGGAAGAATTTAAAAGATATAAGAATATCGCGAAGCCCTAATTATTGCCGCCTACGTAACGTTATATAGGTAAGCTTTCGTAACTACGGCAACTACGCCCTAGTAACGGCAACTACGGCCTAGCAATAGCAACTATGCCCTAGCAACGGTAACTTAGCTACGCCCTAGTAACGGCAATAGAGCGTAGTAAATATAACCTAGTAACTATTATAGCCGGTAGTCGTAGCCGGTAGTCGAATAAGTGTATCCTTATAGTAAAACTACGCCCTAGTAACGGCAACTACGCCCTAGCAACGGCAACTACGCCCTAGTAACGGCAAAAGAGCGTAGTAAATGTAATATAGTTACTATTATAGCCGGTAATCGTAGCCGGTAGTCGAATAAGAGTATTCTTATAGTAAAACTAATATAGTCTCTAGTTCAAACTAGGAATCTATATAGTTCGAAAAAACTAAACCGGAACTAGGGAGCTAGTTCGCCGCTAAGAAACCAAACTATATACGTTTAGTAGTTCGGAAACCGAACTACTACGGGGTCTAAGGCTATAGTACGTAAGGTCCTCGACCGCCTACGAGCCTATAGACTATATTATAAGCCTTCTAAATGCACCTTCACTACTAAGGAGGTAGCCTTCCTTAGCTTTATTATATTAACTAATAGTATTAAGGCTAATCCTAATCGGATTAAAATAATTACTAAATAGCCTATTCCTACGTCTATTAAGGAGCTTTAATCGTTCCTCGGTTTCGCTAATTTCTACCGCCGTTTTATTAAAGGCTATTCGAGGTATGTAATACTATTAACTAAGCTTACTAAAACTAAGGCTAACCTAACTAGAGAGTTTAAATAGACTAACAAAACATAAGCCGCTTTTAACGGTCTAAAGCAACGCTTTATTAAAGTCCCCTTATTACACTATTTCGTACTAAGCAAACAGATCCGGATTAAGACTAACGCTTTACAGTTCGCTATATCGGCTATTATATTATAGCAATTAGATAATAACTACTACTAGCACCCGATTGCCTTCTTTTTATAGAAGATAATCGATATAGAACGTCGATATAAGACCTACGAGTAAGAGCTCTTAGTAATCGTAGAAGCCTTTAAGTATTAGCGCTACTATCTTAATAGTGCTTAGTATACAATTTAGGTCTATACAGACTATAACAACCTGCGTAGTATTACTAAGGTTATTAGGGTTATAGGTCGATAGGCTAGATAGGCCGTCTACCTCGCTAGGTTTAATTTTAATATATTATATCGGCTAGGCGTAAGCAACCCTGCTAATAGCCTATCGAGGCGACCTAATTACGATAGCGAGACTTAGTATATTAATTTATTGTTTCTAACCCTATAGTATAAGATTGCTATAGCCCGTATTATTAATAAGCAAGCGTAGGATAAGCGGACTTCCGGACCCCGCGGCGGCAATAAATACTATAGCGGAGTTATCGTTCTTCTAGTATACGTTAGAAAGGACGTAGATCGCTCGAGCTATAATAACTCGATTAAAGACATTGCTATCTATAGTAATAGCCTATATAGCGATAGTACTATAGAAGAGGTTGTAGTAGTTCCGGCTACTAGTGCTATTAGATATATATAATACGTACCTCGTTCGATAGTACAGGTGCTATTAAATAACCTTATAAATAGGGATAGTTAATCGTTTATAGATAAGCTATTACGTACTTAGTAGAGGGACGCCTTTGCTATCGAACGTATTAATAAGCTTATAAGTAGGCGAAAGACTCGATCTAGTAAGAGTAATAATTAGTCGATCGACGATAAAGGTTACTTAAAGTTTAAGGGCAGATACTATATCCCCGCTAAACAATCGATTAGATAAGAGCTTTTAAAGAGGCACTATAATAGTAAGCTCGCTAGTTACTATAGTATAGAGAGGTCGTACGAGTTACTATTATATATATACTACTAGCTTAATAGTAAGCGGTATATAAAGGAGTATATACAGACCTATATAGTATGCTAGCGAGTTAAAGCACTGAAGCACTTACTATTCGGCGAGTTGTCTTCGCTTCCTATTCTAAAGAAGCTATTTATAGAGCTTATAATAGACTTTATTATAGGCCTTCCTCCTACTAAGCGTAGAGGCAGCAAGGACGTCTTTAATACTATCCTTATTATAGTAGATCGGTTTACTAAAGGCGCTCGATATATCCTAGTACGGAAAGATTAGACTGCTATTAATATAGTAGAGGCGCTATAGAATAACATCTTCTATACCTATTAGGGAACCCCTAAGGGGATCGTATCCGATCGTAGATCGACACTAATATTATACTATTAGAGCGAGATATGCCTATAGCTAAGACTAAAGCATCGGCTATTAACAGCCTTTTATCTATAGACTAACGGTTAAATAGTATAGTTAGGACGAGTAGGTCGTAGGTAGAGGTACATATATAGGGAACTGTATACTATAGGCCTAGTACTTAGTGTCTCTTAGGTAACTACGAGGGGTCGGCGTAGTATTATATACTTCGAAGGGAAGGCGTTGTAAATATTAAAGAGAAGAGAATAGCCGTAGGGAGGACTATATTGCAGCTAGTATTAGCTAGTAACCGGCCCTATACCTATAGGCCAGTTTTAAGCCTATATAAGAGGCCTCCTTCTACATTGTAGATAGATTATTAACCTCGTATAGCACATTATTTATATTACACTTCTACAATGCCTATGTTACAGGGCTCTAGTTATTAGCCTAAGCGACAGTCTCGTTATCCTATCTTGCTAAACATAGCTACCTATATTGCTATAGGTTATATTACCCTCGGTAGCCTGTACTATTGCTATAAGTAGTAGTAGTAGTATTAGTTTCCGTCCTTTATTAGAGCCGAAGGTAGGGCTATCTCTTTATATCTAACAGGTTCGGGTATATTAAAGGTAGTCTCTAGGTACGAATAGCTATAACCGAAGCGAGGGCACGATAAGAGCCTACGATATAGACGATATAGAAGTATCTTAAGGGGCCGTTACGACAAGCAGAGAAACCTCTTAACGAGGGTATCGCTTTAACCCCGAAAAGCTGCAAACCCTTAGGACTGTTACAGCTTAGGGCCTAGTCTATAACTATAGCTAGCTTCTAAGGACTCGGCTCCGGGTCGAAGACCTATTTAGCACCGCTTACTCGAGATAAGCTACCGCCCGCCTAAGGAGGAGATAGACTAATTACCTATCGGCCTTGCTTAGTTTGCTAAGACTATCTATATAATAGCAATTTCTAGATTATAGGTCGGATGCCTAGACAGTTCCCCTATTAACCGGATAGATTGTTTCGGGATTCGCTACCTCGTTTAGACAGTGCTTAGCCTTCTACTAGAAAAAGAAGGTCCCCGCCCCCCCCCCTACCTAGCTAAAGGAGATAACGATAGTTAGTAAAGTAGCTAGTTTCTAGGATCTAGGTATAAATAGAGATTATAGTCCCTTCCTCCGAGCGGCTTTTGTCTAAATTTACTAAACTAAAGCTCCTAGGGGTGTCTAGGCGACCCCTAGGAGGCTAAACTCTAATACTACCCTAGGGGTAATATTAGAAGAAAACAGACTAGCATACTATTTTCTCGCATAGCAATATCGAACTAAACCTATAATATATACTAAAAACACTTTCCTATAGCATTTTATTTTAACTACTTTACAACAATCGAATAAGCTCTAGCGAAAGCGAGTATTACGAATTAGCGGAATCTTCGGAATCTAATAACCTACCGGACCCTATTAACGAAGAAATCAGGCGACGACTAGTTATTATAAGCGCTATCGAACTAGGGGCTATCGAGCCTTCTACGCCCGAGGCCCTCTACAATGTCGTTATAAAGATAATTTAAGGGCAAACTAACCTTCTCCGTTAGAATAGGCGTCGCCCGCTAGAGCTAGGAAGCAGTAGGAACCCTTTGTTCGAAGGGTAGAACGCTACGGCGTACGTAGAACGCTTTAAGGACAACTTAGCCGAATACGGACTCGAAGAGGAGTCGGACTAGTACAAGGTCCGGTCCCTTACGAGGACTACTATTACTAAGCTTTACCGAACCCTTAGAACCCTAGTTAGCTACCTAGAAAAGGACGACAAGTCTAATACCGACTAGGAGGTCTTTAAGCAGGCCTTTATAAGGGAGTATCGGGATCGCGATAGCCGTCGTATTAAAGGCAGTCGTACGTAGCTTAAGAACCTCTATATAGAGAGGCGTACCGAAGATAACGACCTAAAGGAGTATATCCGCGAGTTTATTAAGTTAGCGGACGGCATCGACTAGCAGGACCTCGAGAATTCTTAGAGAACGAGGCTACTCCTTAAAGGGTTGCCGTAGTCTACGGCTAAGCGTGTCTTCCGTCGCTATAAGCTTAGCGAAGCTAATCCCGAGACCTTTAGGAAGTATAAAGAGGTCCTAGAGGCTATTAAGGACGATATTAATAGCTCCGCTAACGTAAAGAAGTTTATTTACGGCGAGGACCGGAATAACCTAGCCTAGGTAAGGAACGATGCCTCGGGAACTAGAGGGCCTAAGTTTCTTCCTAAATCGCAAAGTAGTCCTAGTACCGTAACTCCTACTGTTACTAAGTATTCTTAGGACGTTGCGGACTTGGCTGAATCCCTAGCCTAGCTCAACCTTAATACGAAAGCACTATAGCGAGTTAGGGAGGTCCTTAACGCTAGTACACTAAAGGATATGCTACCGGTCTACTAGATTTCCGATCCTAACTACCCTAAGGCCCCTTTAGTTAACGTCTACGCTATACGAAAGATCTATTCTAACTTAGATAGTAAGTGCTAGATATGCGGCGGTTTCAAATATATTTAATTAGACTGCCCTATCTAGAAAGAGCTTCTTAAGAGGAAGCTCGTTATATAAGTGAATAGTCGGTTCTACTATACCGACACCGGTAACAAGATTAACTTCGAGTAGGATCGTAGAGCTCCGAAGCTGCCTTAACTTAGAAGTCTTCTAGAGAAGAAGTATAGTAGCAAGATCGAGTTTAAAGACACTAGGAACAGTACCCTCGCCGCTATTACTAAACGAGAAACTTAGAAGGTTAGGGCAAAATAGGTTAAGGAGCGGAGCAGTAATAGTACTACTAAGCCTATTAAAGTTAACTTTGTGTCTTAGGACCCGGACGCAGTTACTAATGTTTACGCGGTTACTAAGAACAGTATAGATATCTACGCTGCTACAAGGTCCTAAACCTAGTCCTAGGGCAAGGGTAAGAGCCCGTAGAACCCTACCCGCCCTAGTGCGGCAGCCCCTACTAGGATACTTAAGAAGCAGGCAGCTAATAAGGCTAAGAAATAGCGAGAATTAGTCGCTAAGACTAAAACACTCTAGACAGCTAAAGACCGTGCAACCCGAGCTAGTATAGCTACTCCGGAGGTACTAGAAACTCTAGATGTCGATATAGAGGATGCTGCTACCGACCTTAGTAGTACCCTAGGCCTAGCTAACCCGCCGGCCTATAAGCGAAAGTTAGCCGACCTAAAGAGCTTTCGCTTTAATAGGTATATAAAGAAGTATAGCGCCGGGCCTACTAACTCTTACGATATAAAGGCAAATGCTCTCTTCTAGGCTTTATAGTTCCTAGACCTTAAGTCTAACGTGTCTATAGGGGAGCTTCTAGTATACGGTTTGCCTACTAACCTGTTCTAGAGCCGGATTCCTAACGATGCAACCTTTATAAAAGACCTTATAGCCCTCCGACGCAAATAGGGGCGAGAGGACTATATCGACGTCTCTTCCCTATAGTTCCTTCCTAAATTTTTAGGGGCCCTAGAGTTAGCAGAAGGCGAATTAGTAACCTACGAGAGCTAGGAGACTATCGATAATACTAACGAAGAGGGGATTAAGGAGATAGGCCGAGGGGATAATAATAATACCGACTCTGCTTCGGTTTTAGTTTCTATTAAGGCTGTCCGATTTACTAGCTAACAAATCGGTCGAGTAGGACCTCCTCGACCTAAGGAACTTTACTCTATCCCTAATAATATAGACCTTTCCGCAGTTACCCGTTCCTTTACTGTCGTTCCCGCTATCTATATTTAAGTTACTATCGGAAGCTATAGTTAGCAGTTGCTAGCAATGCTTAATAATAGTTTAGAGTTACTTATTATAAGTAAGCGCTAGGCTAAACAGCTCCGACTACTAATAAACAGAGATATTTCCCTTAGTATATAGGGAGTAAATAGGGAGGTTGCGCTAGTAGGTACCTACTACAATATTATAGTAGACGCCTTCGGTATATGCTTTTCCTTTACCTTCTAGATTGCCGCTAACCTAAATACGCTAATTATTCTAGGTCGTCTATAGTCTCGTATAACCCGGGGTATCTAGCGCAACTGCGACGATAGCTCCTAGGAAGGAACTATCGCTAACTAGAAGGGTAATCGAGTCGTGTTTACTAGTTATATCGGAAACACTAGCTACAAGTCCTACGAGGATATCCTTACTACTTCTAAGCGCTCTTCGGGAAACGCTATAGCGCGGTTATAAGACCGGTAATCTACGCTATAAGTTAGTATAGCTTAAATAGGTTATATCTAGAGGTACGCCGCTCCGTACGATAAGGCTAGTTTCTAGGCTCTATACTAAGGAGACGAATGCTCGAAGCGATAGCGAGCATAATAGTACAACGACTACCTAGTATACGAATCTCGGTAATAATACTATCGTAGGCATCGCCGCCGGAAGCGGATCTACCCGAGCCCGAATCCGAACTAACTAATTAGAACGCCGAGCTAATGCTACCCCGGGGGTATTATTAGGAATCTAACGTTTTCGCCGGAATTATAAATTAGGATTACTAGCTGTATACCTACCGACTTAAGGAGACTTCTAATAAAGTTTACGCGCTGTTCTACTACGCTAATCTCCGGGCCTAACGTTAAAGAGAGAGGGCTCGGGTATTACGAGCGGTTAGTATATATACCCTATATAAGAGGGTAGCTAACAAGATTAAGCCCGTAAAGGGCAGCGTATATATAACCGATAGGTCTAATCCTAGCGGAAATCCTAACTAGCGACAAAAGTGCCTTAACCGCGAAGCGATATTAACACCTAGGGATAGTCTATACGACTAGAGGTATATTACTAAAAAGTTCTCCGCTATTCCTAGGGGATCGAGGCTAACGCCGGAGAGACTAGCGAATATTAAACCTAGCATCGAGCTTTCGGATCTCGAACTAGATTTGCTATACGAGCTTCTATACAACCGCGAAGCCGTATTAGTATATAACTTTACGCATCTAGGCAGGATTAACCCGGAGGTTGCCCCTCTATAGAGGATCCGAACGATCGAGTATAAGCCTTAGGCTTACCTAGGGTTTAAGTTAAACCTAAGCCTAAGAGGTATAGTTAAGGATATAATACGGCAGCGTATAAAGGCTAGCACCTTAGAGCCTTCCTATGCCTCGTATCGCAATCTATACTTCCTAGTTTAGAAGAAGACAGCTCCTAGGGAGCTAAAGAAGTATCGGCTAATTAACGCTATATAAAAGTTTAATACAGTTACGATTAGAGATGCTAATCTTCCTCCGGAGACTAATAGGTTCTTAGAAGCCTTTGCTAACTGTATAGTAGCCTCGCTAGTTAATGTGTTCTCGGGCTATAACTAGATACCTCTCTACCCTAATAGCCGGGACCTTACTAGTTTCGAGACACCTCTTAGGCTATATAGACAAACTACCCTTCCCTAAGGGGTAACTAACTCCGTAGCCTAGTTCGTTCGTATTATAAACCAAGTCCTCGCGGCCTATATCTCCTATATAGCGATGCCTTTCCTTAACGACATCGGCATTAAGGGCCCTAAAACTAGGTACGATAATAAAGAAGTAGAGCCTAGTATCCGTAGGTTCTTTCTCGAATACATTTAGAACCTCGATAGTGTCCTCTACGACCTAGAGCGAGCTAACCTAACGGTATATAGGGAGAAGCTTTAGCTCCTATATAAACGAATAAATATTATCGGGTTTATAACTAATAAGAACGGCCGCTATCCTAACAATGTACGGGTCCTAAAGATTGTGTCCTAGCCCGACCCTACCTGCTAGAAAGATGTCCGGATCTAGCTTAGAGTAGTCTCCTACTTCCGTATCTAGGTCGAAAACTTTGCGTTAGTATATAAGCCTCTATACGCCTTGCTTAAGAAGGATACAGAGTTTAAATAGACCTCCGTTTACTAAGCCGCTAAGGACAAGGTTACTAAGGCACTTGTTAGCGCGCCTGCGCTTACCTCTATTAACTACTCGGAAGGCGTAGGTCTACTAATTGTTACTATCGACTCGAGCGGGGAAGGCTACGGCGAGATACTAATATAGTATAATCGTAAGGAGCCCTCCTTACGTTACCCTATCTAGTACGAGTCCGGTCTATAGAAACCTATCGAGGCCCGATACGATACTAGCAAGCGAGAGTGCCTTAGTGTCTATAAGGCTCTTAAGAAGTTCCGACCTTAGCTCTTTAGAGTATTCTTTCGCCTAGAAGTCGACGCTTAGACGCTAGTCTATTAGCTTAACCGTATAGCCTCCGACCTGCCTAACTCTACGATAGCTCGGTAGGTTGCCTAGATCTATTTATTTGATTTCGACGTCTTCTATGTTCCTAGTAAGAAGCATACTAGACCGGATAGCCTTTCTAGAAGGCCTACTATAGAGGAAGACATCGCCGAGATAATAGAAGAAGAGGATATCGACGCGGTTATTAACCGTACCTTCTTTACTACCTTCTATATTAACGCTATACCGGTAATTACTAGGTCTACTACCGACGACTAACCTAGTAACTAGCCTAACGAAGACCCTGCTACTAACGGCGAGGACTAGGACGACGCTAAAGCGGGCGAACTAGGTAGGGATAATATCCTTAATAGGGTCTACTCCGACGACTCCTATAATATCGCCTACTTCCTTACCTATACGAAGAGAGCTCCTAGTCTATTAAGGAGTTAATACCGTCGTATTATTCGCTATTCTCGGAGGTTCCTTATTAAAGATCGTATCCTTTAGCGATAGGCTATAATTAATGTACCGCTCTAGCGTATTATTAACGATCTAGTAGCCCGATAAGAAATCCTTCGCTCCGTTTACGATAAGCTCGGCTACCGGGCGGCGGAGGGTACCTTCGATGTCCTTCGTCGACGCTACTAGTAGGACGGCGTATAGGCTAATATCTCCCGCTACTATAAGAGCTGTCCTAAATGTAACTTTAGGAATAGCTACCGGCGTCTAGGAGAGCTTCGTATCCCTACTACCTAGTTAGTTAGGGAGCGGTAGTATAGCGATAGGGTCTATCTTAGCCGCAATAATAGCCTATATATTATTCGGGAGGGTCTTTCTCGATAGCCGGAGGCCTATCATTTCTATAAAGGTTGCGGTGCTATTAATACCCGTAATATAGCTACCTTCCTGTTTAAGGATCTGTTTTGCCGCTAGGGAATACCTTACGAGGTTATCTTAGACAACGCTACGAACAATATAGCTAAGGAGGTTTAAGCGCTACTTGTTTCGTACAGGGCTAAGAACGTTCGCATCTCCCCGTACTATCCCTAGTCGAATGCTATTATTAAGCGCGGCTATCGGTCGTTAATTAATACCCTATCTAAGATAACTAATAGTAGCAACAGATTAGTTCCTATTTCTACCTACGTTCTAGCCCTTCTCTAGGCGGACCGAACTACTATTATCGATACGACTAGACTTATACTAGCGGAACTTATAATTAGGAGGGACGCCGTTCTTCCTATTAAATTGTCCTACCGCACGTACGGCGTTTACGATTAGGGGTTTATTCGTACTAGGGCAGACCTTCTTACCCTACGGGCTAAGGCTCTTAAGGATATAACTACGACTTCTTAAGAGGGTCTTACTCGACAACGTCGGCTTCGGAAAGAGGCGAAGCAGTATTTTAATAACTATAATACTATTAATTAGGAACCTCTAAAGGTTAGCGATATAGTCCTTCTATACCGGTCTAAACTAGAGTATAGTTACTCCTATAAGCTAGCCTTTAAGTAGAAGGGTCCTTATAGAGTAAAGGAGGTCCTTTACTCGGGTTCCGTATACCTTCTTTAGGAGCTAGATAGTGCTACTTTAAAGCACTCTTACCCTCGGGCTAATCTAAAGAAGATCGTTAAGTTACGCGGACCTACCCGCCCTCCGCCGACCGAGGAGGAAGTTAGTGCCTCTATAGACCCTCTCTCTACCGTCCTTAGATGCCTATCGGGAGGAGGATCCTACCGCTATTATAGATCCTATTCTGCCTAAGAACTATGCCTATCCCTAGGTTCGTCTTAGTAAGCTATTAGGAATAACTTAAGAACAGAGGGAGGGTTATATATAGATTAACTATATATAGAGCGTTTCCGATATTAATTCCGATTCTAATAGTAAACTAGACTTCTAGCTATCTAACTCTAACTCCGAGGAACCTAACTAGTCTAGCGACGAAGACCGCCTAGAATTATAGCTAGATCCCGAGACTAAATAATTGCTTGCTCTTCCTTGCCTCTGCCTGCCTCTACTACGTTGCTTCCTTACTCTTATCGATCGTTCTCCGCGCTATTAATGTAGTGCCGCCCTATACCTTTAGTCCTTACCTATTGTCTGTTCCTACTAATGTTTATACTCTCGTTTGTTGCTTTTAGTTTATCCTATTATTGTCTTTTGCTTTTGCCTTTACCTTCGATTAATGTTGCTATAACTTTATTCCTTCGCTCTTGTTTCCTTAGATAGAACTATACGAGGCGTGTTTTCCTAATAATATCCCGGGGGTAGTATTAGGAAGATAGCCGAACCTAACCCCTCTACCCTTCTAGGACTACTTCCCTCTAGATTCCTAGACTCTAGTAACCTTCCTTAAGTAATAACGATAATAAGATACTCTACTAGAGGATGTTCCTGCCCTAATTAGTACTAGCTATATAGGATACTAAGAAAGGGAGGATCCCTCTCCCTTCCTAGCTCTTAGATAGATATAGCAACCTAGGCCTATAGCCTCTAAGAATAGGGACCTTAGGCCGCTAAGCTTAGAGTCTAGAAGAAAGAAGAACGTACGGGCTACGTTTACATGCCTGCTACTATAAAAGGTAATACTATATCTATAACGATAGTGCTATAGGCTAATATAAGCTACGCTAGGCCTAGGCGATTTGCTCCTAGTTGCCGAGTATCTCTAGAGAAAAGCTAATGCTACCCCGGGGGTGTTATTAGTCCCGCTAGCCTTACTACTATAGATTACTACTAGGTACTCGAACTAACTAGTTACATTTCGAGTGCGCGGGAATCTACGAAAGCTAGAGGTTAATAAAGGCGCGTAGTCGCTACTAGCAATTAGCTAGATCGATTATTAAACTTTAGCCGCCCTACTAATAAAGGAGTCTCGTATGTAGCTTTACTTTTTAGGGTCTATATATAATCGTTATCCGTTTACTTTACCGGAATATACGGACTACGCTACCTTCGCACCCTATTTAAGGCGAGCCTTCTAAGCTCTTTCTTCTACTCGAGCACTAACTAACTTACTACCGCCTACCCCCCCTCCCCTCTCTTCTATCTAAACCCTTTAATTATTATTAACAAGCTACGAACGTTTTTGTAAGCTCGTTATTAACTCCTTTCCGCTCCGGTCGACTAAGATGTCTTCCGGCGCCCTAAACCCGCTAGGCGCTAGTAGTAGTAGCAACCTACTAGCCTTAAACCTAGGCGTACTAGTTCCGATCGAAGCCCCCTCCGATAGCGCCTTAGCTGCTATAACTAGCCTCGAGCACTACTTCTAGATCGTTACCGCCCTTAAAGACCCTTAAGAGAAGATCTAGAACGCTCGTACCCTACTACGCGTTATTAATAGGAACATTAAGAAGGCTACTATCTTAGTTACGTACGGTATAAATAACTTGCGTTAGTCTATCGGTAAGCGTGTCTTTAAGCGCGAGGTCCTTAACGATATAGATATCGAACAAGCCTTTCCTATCGTCTATAGCCTCGAGACGGCCGGTACCTAGATTCGCTTACGCTTTAAGACCCTCGACTAGGCCTTCGAACATTAGGGAGGACTAAGCAGTCTTCCTAAGAGCCTTATTAACTTCGCCTACGGTAGATAAGAGCGTATAAAGCAGGTCTCTTCGTTCGTTAACAAGTACAAGGTCCGTCGTTAAGGCGCTAAGTACCTTTCCCGTACTATAATCTATCGTATATCTACCGCTAGTAAGAAGGTAGGCAAGTAGTTACTTAACTTGTCCTTTACGCTTAACGACTTTACGACATCCTACTAGAAGCGGTACTACGATATAATTGTCTAGATCGATCTTAATATACAGACAACTAAGGATCTACTAAAAGAGAAGGGCTATCGTATTAATAGTATAGGTTTTATTATTAAAGGTTAAGAGGCTCCTATTGTTAATATCCTTAAACGCAAGGCTCTTCGCCTAGAAATAGAGGCCGATACGGCTACTAGTCTCGCGCTCGCTACGGAGATATAGGCTTAAGACCGTCGCTCGACCCGCAACCGTAAGGTCTCTTAAAAAGTTAAGGACGAGCGCGCTAAGGCCGAAGTAGCGCGTAAGAAGGCATTGCATGCTCGCTAGGCCCTCCGTAAGGCTACTAAGAAGTATAGCGCCCCTTCTAGGGCTAACTATAGTACTAACTATAGTAACTCGGATATTAATATACTAGATATACTACTAGAAGATATCTCCTCCGAAGGCTCCTTTAGCGAGCGTAGAGATAGAGGGCTCTCGCCGATCCTATTAACTAAGAACATCTATAGTTCTTATAAGGGCGACTCTATTACGTACCTTATTACTAAGATCGATATAGTTCCTAAAGCCGATATAGGTAAAGCTCCTACCGCCCTATCTATCTATTAATAGCTCGACGACCTTAGCAAGCTAGGAGAAGAGCCGTTCTCTATATATACCAACTATATTAAGAAGGCCGCTAAGGTCTATAGTCTCTATACTAGTACTAAGGCGATTGTCCTCGTCGGCCGCCTATTAAAGATTAGTCGCGAGGTTCCTAATTAAGACGCCTTCGCTGCCCTTAAGGCTAATTAGGCCTATACTAACTGGTTTCCTAGACGCCCTGTTGCCGCCTCGACATCTCTAAGACTCTACGCGTTTAACCCTACTAGTACTATTACTCGCGCCCTTACGCTAACAGATCGCTAGAGCAAGTTCGTTACCGGTATCCTTAGCTAAGGCACTTCCTTCGACCGCTTTCGCTAGACTAGCAATACTATCTTCCCTTAAGTCTTTAGCTAGTTGTAAGAGCCTCGTAGAGTATATCTTCCTTTCCTTATCGACCTAATATAGGAGGAGTTTAAAATATACCTTTAGTATATACGTACGATGCCTAAGTCTAAGTAGGAAGGCCGCAATGCCTTTTAAACTTATAGTATAAGCAACTAAATCGTCCGCTAGTACCCTGCCCTATAGCTCTTAGCTATCGCCCTTCGACCTAATTATATATACGAGCTTATCTCTGTCCCTAAGCCTACTAAGTTCTTTAAGGTTGGCGGTACTTATAAAAACTGTCCTTCTAAGGAGTCTGCTCGTCTCGGATAAGATATAGTTAAGCTCGTAGCTAGCGAGGGTACTAGTTACCTACGTATTAAGGTCTGTCTTATATCTAAGAATAAGACTAGCTGCTCTACTATTGTCGAAGGTATATATTAGCCCGAGGTCTTTGCGAACTAGGTTAAGAAGCTTAAGGCTCGTAGCCTAGTCCCGCTAAGCAAGATCGGCAAGCTTACTAATAAGTACCTTACCGACGACGACCTCGACTATATATTCGATAGTTAGCCTAATAGTAAGGGGCGTAAGGCGGAGTAGATCCTCAACCCTCTAAAGGAGTACGAAGTCTCTATTTAGATACTATACCTACTATATAGTAATCTAAAGACTAAGAGCAACCGTATATTAATTAACCTAGGCTACTCTCGCGTTATCGACGGCACTAAGATTAAGGGTTACGATAACTTAACCGTCGCCGAGGTTGCTAAGGCGCACCGCAATCTAACCGCCCTTCTAGGTTCGAACACCTTCGTACCGTTCCCCTTCCCTACCGCTATCTTAGTCGAAGGCCTTAGTTGCATCTCCGACGCCCTAGTTAGTAGGATTCCTTAGTTAAGTTACGTTATTTAGAACGAAGTTAAACAGATCCTCTAGCTTAATAACGAGGGACTTAAGGAATATCTATACGATTAGGAGAATGCTACGAAGGAAAAGGCTGCTAACCTCCTCGTTAATTAAGCTTTCTACGAGGGACAGTACTTCGGTACTAATAGCTTTAACGTATACGGAGGAGATTTCGAGAACCGACTAGCAGATAAGGTTATTGCTAGTAAGGATTACGGCGCGTTAAAGCAATAGTAGGTCTATATAGTGTTGCTTAGGAAGTTGTTTTTACATAATTATAGTATCTAGGATTAATGCTATCCCGGGGGTATTATTGCGGAGTTCTAAAAATAGCCTTAGCTAAGAACGCTAAGGATGCATATATGTTTGTTTTAAGCGCGCAATGTAAAGCGTGTCTAGTTAGATACGAAGAAAGGAAGGGATATTAGCTAGTAACCGGCCCTACACCTATAGGCTAGTTTTAAGCCTATATAAGAGGCCTCCTTCTACATTGTAGATAGATTATCAACCTCGTATAGCATATTGTTTATGTTACACTTCTACAATGCCTATATTATAGGGCTCTAGTTATTAGCCTAAGCGACAGTCTCGTTATCCTATCTTACTAAACATAGCTACCTATATTGCTATAGGTTATATTACCCTCGGTAGCCTGTACTATTGCTACAAGTAGTAGTAGTAGTATTAGTTTCCGTCCTTTACTAGATTAGGTACATTTCCTATGTCTTTCTTGTAGTGTGTTGTCGTAGCTGTGTCTCCTTATATAGTGTGTATATATATGTCTAATTATAAAGGTAGTTTTGTATATTCTAAGGTATAAAAAAAGAGAGGGGGTACAAGTATATACACCTATACTAAGCCGGGTTTCCCTACTATATTTTCCCTCCCGGACTAAGAAGTCTGCCCTTAGACTAACGCTTCCTTACCTCCCGGACTAAAAAACCTTAAACACGTAAGAAAACTAAACTAACTATCCTATAACGGTATCCTAGCTAGCTAGCTACTATACCCTATTACTTATTTCTTTCTACTACGAGTCGCTAGTCTACTATAGTTACCTCTACGGCCCTAGCCGCTATAATTGCCTCCTCGCCCCTACTAGTTAAATTAGTCGATAAGAGCCTAGGTCCGCGTCGCCTTAGCCCGTATATCCTAGCGGGTCTGTCGCTTATTCGGATTAGCTATAGGGTTCGTAGGCTGCTTTAAAGAAGATAGCTAAGGAGGCTGTTTCTTAGGGGTACTAAGCTACTAGGAGTTAACGTTCGGAAGCACTCTACTAGGAGTAGAGACTTTCAAAGCGTAAGTAGCGGGTTTTGCTAAAGGGGCGCTAGACTGCCGCTAGTTAGTAGGAAGGTCTGCCTTACTAGGTTCCTATTAGTATATAAATCCCTAGCCTCCCTAATTAAACTCCTCCCTAGTATTAGGCGTAGGCTAATATCGGTAGAAATTATCCTAGTTTAGGCGTATATACCGATCTTCGCTATTATTTAGGATACAATTCTAGTCTTTTAAAGACTATATAAGAGCCTTAAAGAATAATTTCTCCCCGAAACGTTCCTACTCGAGCCGAATAACCTTACTTAATATCTTAGAGTATACCGATACTATATCCTTACGATACTGCTTTAAATAGTTCTCGAGTATATATAAGGAGCCTTCTTAGTTAAGGTTGCGAAAGAGTCTTCGAATATATTGCTATACTATAGTATCGTCCTACTTTAATCGACCGACGAGGGCTTCCGAGATTAGGTTGTTATTGCGTAGGCGTACTATAGCCGGGAACGTATACGGAGGGGTACCGTACTTGTTTATAAGACTAGAGGGCGAGGTAGGGCTAGGAAGAAGGTCTCGATAGGTAGCGGCGAGTTCCTAAAACGTACCTCTAGCCTCGCAATCGAGCTTTCTAGTTACTAAGTCGTATCGGTAGAACTAGGGGAGTATAGTTATCCTCTTAGTGTTCTTCGGTAATGCCTAAGCGCTATATAGAAGGTAGGGAAGGGTTAGGCGTACTCTAAGGGCACCGACCGGGTACTACTCCTAGCCTATATTTCGATACTTGCCTTTTAGCTCGTTCTTAATAAAGTTATTAAGGGTATTCTCTATCTTAGTATTTAGGCAATATATATTATAGTTAATAGAGAGAATATAACCCTAAGGGGCGTACGTAGGGCCCTTTTCCTAGCGAAGGATCTTAAGTTCCTTATACTATTTATTAAAGACTTCTAGTTAGTAGATCCTAGCGAAGACCTTCGTAGTAGTCTCTACCGTTTTAGGAAGGAAGGATACGGAGCCTTAAACTTAGTTTATAGCAATACCTTCTTAGAGATCGAGAGGGTACTAGTTAATATAGGCAAACTCGGTCGAACCGCTATTACTAGGTTAAGTTATCTTAGCGTAGTACGGGTAGGAGATTAGGTTAAGAGCGTAGTTAGGGCGGGTAAGGCCGTAGAGGAGCTAGTAGATAGGGTCTCCTCGGTAGATCTACTAGAACTTAGAATAGAAGGCGGTTCGAAGCCAATCCTTGTTCGAGACTCCGTTAACTATACGCTAATACTAAAGGTGTATTACAGCCTCTAGCTTAAACTAGTTAGATAGGGATATCTTTCCGAAGGGTAGAGGGGCCGCGGCGACTTCGATATTCTTATTATTATACTAACTGAAGACAGCCGCTCTATATAGTTTAGTAGAGCCTTTGTCGCTCGTAATGCTATCTAAGGTAATAGTACTATCTCTTACCTAGGCATCCTAGCTAGCCTTTGTTATTACTCCTATATAGGAGAAGGCCTTGCGAATCTTAGTAGCAATCGCTAGGGTAACGCGTTTAATAGTTAAAGGGTTATATATCTTACTCTCGTAACTATAAGCCTTAGGGAAAAAGCGATATAGTCTAAGGTAGTCGCTAGGGATAGGAGGACGGCGAGTCTTCCGAAACAGGTTAGGTCTCTTATTTCGAAGGCAGAGAAGGTCGTTCCGGTACTTATATCTAGGGCTACTTAAGGTTTCTATTATCTGCTCTCGACTAACTTTTCCTCAAAACCTAACTACTATCCTAAACAGGTAGCGGGTATAAGTATAGTAAGGCGGGTAAGGGGCAGTTATAATAAGAGTAATTGCTCTTCCCTACGTAGCGTTATTAGATTTACTATCGTACTGCATTAAAGCACTACGGTCGGCTTCCGAGAATCTATTGCAGCTATAGTAGGCTAGGCTATTTCTAATATAAGTGTCCTTATCGGGGGTTAGCTCCTTGTAGTATATAGTGCCTCCCCGCTTAGGTCCTAAGGTATTAAGGTCGTCGGTTAGGTTCTCCTTAAGGGGTACGGCAAGATCTCTACTCGGCTTATTAAGTCTATTCGATCTACGGGTCCTTCCTAGAGGGGGGATAGGCGTAGTAGTCCGAATTCGACGAGTAGGCGGAGCCCCTAGAGCAAGGCTATTATTACTACTTCTACTACTAGTCCGATCGGGCAGTAAAGTAGAGTTTTCGACTAGGAGATTAGAGCGAGTCGTATTATATTATAGAGGCGTATTTTAGCGAGAGCCGATAGGCTAAGTAGGGCGAGCGGGTAATAGCTACTAGTTGTCCTATCTAGCTAGAGGGTCGCTAGCCGGGTTGTATATAACTAGTAATCTAACAGGTATGCTAATTCGCTTATATATACCTATACGGGATCGAGGGACATTAAGCCCTAGGGTCCTAGAAGTAGTGCCTTTAATATAGCTACCTAGCGGTCTCGAAAAAGGGCGCCCGTCGGGAGTAATAGCAATTATAGGAGGGCCTTCGTATTAGCTAATTCGAATACCGATAGCCTTAAGCTTCGCCTTACTAGCCTCCGTTCTCTAGGAGAAGAATTTATTCTTACCCTCCTTACGAGTATCGTCTTCCTTATCTACTACGTAGTCCTTAGTAGTAATAGTAACGGTATTAATATCTGCCCGCCCCTATCTCGCTCTAAGCGTTCGGCGGTATAGGTAACTGCCTAGGATACGAAGAATAAGCTAAATTTCGGAAACCTAGCTAGCGTCCTTAAAGTTTACGTAGTTGTTAAGCTTTCTATCCTTCTATAGCCTAAAGACTCGAGCTATTTCTTTTGCGGTGTTACCTCGGATATTGTAGAGCTCTAGGTAGTTCCTAAAGAATATAGGACTGTTAGTAATATCGTTCTTACGGCGATCTTCCGTAGCCTTCCTACGAGTAGCGGCGGCTTATAGGGTAGTAAATTCGTTACCTATATACTATTCGAGGGCCTATACTATAGTAGATCCTCGGGTACGAAGAATATCTCCTATTTCCTTCGGTAGTTCTTTAAAAAGCGCCTTCTTAAGCCGATAATAGGTTAGCTCGGTGCCTTTAATAAAGTTGTTAACACTTCCTAGATTGTCGTAGATTATATCTACTTTAGTTTAGCGGGATAGATTAGCGGATTAAAGATATTGTACCTATTCGAGTAGGATATTGTAATTGCTTAGCCGCTAGTCGGAAGGAAGGTAGGAAATACCGCTATAGGCTACGCTCGTAATAAGGTCTCGACTAGAGGCTTCTACTATTGCGCGCTTACGAGGCAGTAGAGGGGTTTTGCGTATCGGATCGCGTAGAGGAGGTAGGGGTTTATCGGTCTATAATAGTTAATTAAGGAGGGTAGTATTTACTATAAGCGCCTATCGCTTTGTCGAGGGAAGGGCGGTATAGGTATATTTGTTTATAAAGAAGTTTAGGCGCGAGAAAGATCGCCTTTTTGTCGTAGTAATAGCGCGGGTACGCGGGAAGGGACGGGAGGCACCTACCTTACGCGTATACGCGCGTTTGTATATAAATCCGAAAGTAAGGTACGTATCCTAAAGGAAGTAAAGGGTTAGTAGTAGGTAGCGGCGACATTTCTAGAGGCCTAGGTAATTCGCGTAGTAGCGAGATTCGAGGGCGTAGGACTAGAGTACTTAGATCTAGGGAGTTAGGCATTATATAACGCACTAACCCCTCCGCTTCAACCCCTACCGTATTAAGGCATAGTTATAAGGGCTCCTCCGGGTAGTATAGGGGTAGTAGTAGTAGTCGTAATATATCCTAGCTAGCTAGCTACTATAGGCGGGAGCTCCCGGGATTCTTAGAAATCTTAATATATCGGCCGGCGTAGGCTATAGAAATAATACAAAGGAAAGGTTTTTAAACAAAGGAAATCTTTAAGGTTAGGTAAGGTTTTCCTAGGCTTACTCCGTAGGGTAGGCTTCGGTCTTAGTAAGCTAGGCGTAACGTAGAGCTTCTAGTAGGTCCCCTTTTGCCGAGTTAAAATTATTTACTCGCTCCGCGGGTAGGCTAGTACTTAGACTACCCCGGGAAGTAGGTCTAGGGATATTATTAAGGATAGGGGCTCCTTACTAAAGCCTCTACCCTCGTCGGTAGTAGTATAAAGGAAAAGAAGCAACGATAGAGCTCTAGTAGTAGTACTCTATCTGGCTACTAATATATAAAGGGACAATCGATCCTAGTATACGTCGATAATCCGTTTAAATGCGCGAATAAGGGTACTAGCGAGTAAAAAATTCGGTATAAGGCGAGTAAATAGGAGCAAAAGGGAGGCTATACGCGAGTAGTTATAGGTTTATCGGGCCTACTAAGGTAGTAGTAGTCTATTTTCGTTGTATTCTATAGCCTACTCCGCTTCTAAGGGTTCGTTAAAAGCTCCGGGGTTTGAGCCTAGGCCCTTAGAGTTAGCGGTATAGCGGAGCTCCTCTTATTCGATCTAGGTAAGCCGAAGCCTATCTCGTATTCTTATTAAGGACAGCCTATATTCGTTGTCTCCCTAGTTCGTAACGTTGTCTATAGCCTCCTAGGCGAGAAATCTAATACCTCGCCGCCTATATAGGTTAGTATATACTAGGGCAGCAAGGCTAGTTTCTACTAGGGCCTTAAGGAGATATAGGTTGTATTCGAACTTTAATATGTTTATCTCGTCGTAGACCTAGACTCTCTAGGTCGTCTACTAGCTAGGGTCTCGCTATAGTACTAGTCGAAAGCTAGGGTCCTAGGTAAGCCTCGGAAGAGCGCTAACGTAGTAGGCTTGTTCGTATAGGTCCTACCTTCTATATAGAATTGCTATCTAGCCGAATCTATAGTATTAAGCTAAAGGCTAGGTTACCCCTCCCTAGGTAAATAGGGCTAGGTAATTGAAAGCTAGAAAACTATTAGGTTCGGTCGAGCTGTTAAAGAAGAGATAGTTATTCGAATAATCTTCTATAAGGGGTACGCTAAGAAGGTCTCGTATTAGGTTATTAATCTAAGAGATAGGATTAACTTTAGGGTCGACTCGGTATATAGCTATAGTATAGGCTTAAAAGGCTCGCCTTTACTCCTCCCTAGGAAGGGATATAATCGTATAGACGTCTATATCCCTTTCTTTACCGGACTTAGTATTAGACTAGCTATCGTCCCTAGACTCGGAGGACTTAGACTAGCTATCTCTATCTACCTCGACTTCTTTATTAACAGGTTCGTTATCCGTCGTAGTAGCGTTTTTACCCGAGATCCGGTTAGGTCGGAATAGAGGTACTTCCTTTAGTCGATCGCGTAGAAAGGTAATAGCTAGATTAGCCCTATTAAGTTCCGTAAGGTAGTACGAGGTCCTAGAGGTAGTAATCCCTACAATACGAAAGGGGCCCTTCTAGCGAAAGGCAAGCTTACTAGACCTCGAGTGCTCGATTTCGCTCCTAGTAATAAGTATAAGGGATCTAATCTTAAGGGGAGCGTTAGATACTACTCCCTTTTCGTCGTACTAGCGAGTATTCTCCTCGCAAGTCCTCTTTAGCCGAAGGGCCGCCTCTTCGTTATCGTTAGGTATATATACTAGCTACTAAGTATAGTATATAAGTAACGAGGCAGTATCGCGTATAGTATCCTAGTCGACTTTTTAGAAGGTTCGGTAGGCATTCTCGATAGGAAGGATAACGTCGGCCCCTCTATATATAACCTCTATAGGCGTTTTTCTAGTCGTCCGTCGGTATATCGTTCGGTCGGCCTATAGGACAGGTAGGACGTGTTTTCTCTAACCCTTTATAGTGCCGTTCGTTAGTTTAGAAAGGGTAGCTAGGATAGGTCGGTTTCTAACTTCGATTTAACTATTTGCCTTCGGATAGTATAGGGAAATCCGTACCTAGTACGTAGCTATTCGCTTAAGCAATTCCTTAGTATCCTTCCGATTCTTAGATCCGTTGTCTATAACGAATTTATCCGGATAGCTATATCGGTAATAGACCTCTTCGTATAGGAACTTAGCTATTTAGTATATACTAACCGACTTGCCCGAGTAGTTAAATATCCTCCCTTCTACCTAGCCGCTAACAACCTTACGCGCTAAGGCAATAGACCCCCTATTGTTAATATAAAGTATATCGGCAACCTAGCGACGGCTAATAACTCGAATATAGGTAGGGTAAAGCGTCCTAGCAATCTTATATCCCTCTCGTATCCGGTATATACGATAGGACCGAACCTATATAGCGATTTAGGACTACATCCTATACTAGAAGTACCTTTTCGAGGCTAGATAGTATACTACCTCCCGGCCTTTATAGCTATAATCCTCGTAAAGTAATTAGATAATTTCCTCCCTAGCCTTTTCGCTATTAATTACTCGTTAAAGGGGACAATTCGAATAACGCTAGTAGAAAAGGAGCCGATCCTTAATAATATACTTCTAGGTAGTACGTCGAACCCTTCGGACTTCGCTTCGAGAGATGCCTTATAGAAAGCAAAGGGTCGACTTAAAGTATCCGATAAGAAGCGATTCTCGAGACTAGTATTCGTCCTTATTAAGGAAGCTAGACTTAGCTAAGGGATCGATAGGCTTAGTCTATACTATACTATAAAAGAAGTCGTTGTCGATTATATTATCGTCGTCGATTTAGTTATCTCGTTCGACGATGTCTTCTTTAGTAGGGTTACGACGGGATAGACTATTAGCCGTAGAGTGCTTCCGCCCGGGGATATACTTAACTTTGAAGTCGAATAGTCGGATCTAGGCTACCTAGCGAGCTATTACCGAGTTAGGGAGGTCCGAGGCGGATTTATTAAGCTAGTAGACAAGGGTAGTAGCATCGATTTCGATCCGAAAGTACTACCTAACGAGATACTTCTTAAACTTCTTTAGCAGTTTAAGTATAGTAAGGCACTCTCGTTTACTAGTATTATATCGGGCTTCACTTTCGGTTTAAAGACCGCTTTCGTACCGAATAGGGTAACGCTTCTTTATATTGTCCCTTTCGTACTAGTTTAGGCTACTACTATATCCGGATCTACTCGCGTCTAATAGAAGGATAATTAACCTAGTACCCTTAGTATAATCGATCGAGACAAGAGTAGGGATAGTAGTTAGCGTAGCCTTTAAGATATCTATAGCGACTTGCTAATCCGGTCCCTATAAGAATTCGATATCGGCCTTTAGGAGATAGAAGAGTAGTCTTACTATTATTGCGAAGCCCTCGATCTAGATACGGTAGTAGATACAAACCCTAAGGAAGGCCTATACGCTAGACTAGTTCTTAGGTACTAGCTATACGACAATCTTTATAACTTTCTCTATATTAGGGTATCTTCCGGAAATATTAATAACGTAGCCGACACATTTTAGCTTTTTATAGAGGAACTAAGATTTCAGACCTAAAATAGTATACCTAGTACGCTTAATGTCTGTAAGAACACTATCTATCTATTAAATGTGCTTAGTAACGAATCTTCTTAGGCTAGGTTCGACCTCTTTATTATTATATCGGGTCTTCGGGCCCTTAATACTAATGTCGTCGACAAACGGCCTCGTACGGTAGGAAATGTAGTTAAAAAGGATTCTTATTACTACTCGGACAAACTAGGCAACGGAGTTTGTCGCTCCTTACGGAAGGGTAGTTATTCGTATAAGGCTAAGCGGGATATTAAAGGCAGTTATATCTCGATCGGCCTCGTAAAGCGGGACTTAGTCGTATCCGGAAAAGAAATCGATTAGGGATAAGATAGTATAGTTAGCAAAATCCTCGGTAAAGCTGTTAGTATTAGGAGGAAGGTTTCCGTCCCGCATTATATAGCGGTTTAGCTCTATAGCAGCGTTAATTAGGCGATATTTCTTAGTTCCTTTCTTCTAGACTAAGAACTATAGGTTCCGGTATACTCCTTCGCTAACTTTAAGCACCCTATTCGTAATTCGTTCTTAGATTATTTCTTCTATAATGTTTACTAGGCTAGGCTAGAGGCGGAAGGTTAGTTTTCTCTAGGGTTTATAAGGAATTGTTCGGATTCGTTAGAGAGGTGCTATATCCGCGTCGACCCTTCTAATTTTAGTAAAGCTCTAGGTAAGGGCTTTCTCCCTATTATAAAGCATTTCGTAGAACAGATCTAGCTCCTTAGGAAGAAGTTCTATTCTAATAAGAAGCTTTGCTTTCCTTTCCTTAGTTAGGCGCGAGCTACGTAGTATATCTAAGAACTTCTTAATTAGGTACTTCTAGTTATATAGCCCGGTTCTAGGCGGAAGTAACGCTTCTCGAGTAAGCCGTTTCTTTTTCTAGTAAGGGTTACTACCGGTCGTTACACTCCCGGTTATCGTAGTACTAGCTTCTATAGGTCTTACTTTATCTGCCTTTTTCTTATATATACTATAAACTCCGACCGTACGGCTAGTATCCGAATCTTCCTTAAGCATTTTCTTAATAGATAGTAGCTAGGTAGGGAACCTTTAAAAGCTCTAAAACCTATAGTGCCGCTTATATTAGTTACAAAACCTGTTCGCTTCCGACTACTAAAGGATTGCCGCCTAGTCGTTACGAGTTATAGGTTCGAGAATTGCCTCTATACGCCCGAGCTAGGTAAGGCTAATCGTCGGGTATAGCTAGGAAGGATCTTCGAGAAAGGACTAGCGTTATATAGCTAGGACCGGTACGTCGTCGTATACCCGCTCCTAGATAGGGTGCCTAGCTAAGCGGCTTTTGTATAGGGTACTACTAGAGGGCAATTGCGGGGACGCGGGAATGCCGGGGCTAGCGGGAATGCCGAGATAAGCTAGGGCTAGTCTAAGCGAGGTCGGAAAAGGTAGCGGGAGCGGGGGCGGGCCGACTACTAGACTAATTAATATACCCTAGCTAGCTAGCTAGTATACCCTAGGGTTACTATCCTCTTTGCTATATAATCCTATAATAACATTTCTTATTAAACAATAGGTCGCAACGGTGCGTATAATATTCCTACCTAGCGGTTTCGAAAAAGGGGCAGACTCGACGCTAGTTTCTCGTCCGCTACCTAGTTTTTTAACTGCTAGGTATTATTACGACTAAGGAGCTCCTTAAGTAGGATACAATTCTTAGAGCTAGCAAGGGTAGTAAAGGTAGTAGAGCGGCCCCCGCGCGTAGAAATAGTTCCTTCCTAGGAGCCGTCGTCTATGTTTTAAGCGATAAGGCGGTTCTTACGAGCCTACGGGCGACTAAGAATAATAGAGAGGTCGTTATCCCCTAGGGGTATAATAAGGAAGTCGGTTTTATACTCGACATTAAAGATAGAGATAGGAACGGAAGTGCTAATACCGATAAATTTAGCTCTTCCTCTAGCTCCTTATATATTTAGAATAAGACCCTTTAAAAGAGTAAGGCTAGCTCGCTATAGGAACTTCGCGTTTAGTATATTCCCCTCGGAGCCTTTATTAATAAGAGCGCGGATCTTAAGGCACCTATTACTAGTAATAGTAATATACGGACTAGAAATAAGGGCGAAGTTATCGTCGACTAATAAGAGGCGAATCTAGCTAGAGTCGATATAGAGCATCTCGTTAGGTAGGGCGTCTACCTCGGATAAAATCACCTATACTATATAGCAATTAAGTCTGTTTCTCCGGCTAATCGAATTAGGGTCCCGGATAACCTCTTCGTTAGCGGCCTCGTATTCCTCGTAGCTTTCTTCCTCGTTAAGGCTAGTAAAGAACTCCTAGGCGAAGGTAAGGACTAGAATAGGGTAGTCTTTAGGCCGCCTAGGTCTACCTTTCCTAGTAGCTAAAGTAGCTACCCTATCTACTATTTCTATAATCTAGTAGGGGATCTTGTCGGTTTTATCCTTTTCTAGCTTCCGAATTCTTATAGCAAGCGCGTTGTCGTTTAGCTAGCGTATAACGAGCTTTTAACACTCCGGAATATAGGCGAGGGCCTTAGTATTGCTAAGCTATATACCGTTCCTACTAAGGAATTTCTTTACCTAAAAGTCGGGGTCCTTATAGTGTTTCTAAAGATTCTTTATAATGTTAGTTATCTTAGGCTCTTTCCGCGTAGCTCTCTACCGGCTCGGAGGGTTTACCCCCTTCGATAGTTCTTTAGTAGTAGGCTTCGGGGTAGGCGGTAGTACGTTATCTATTTCCTAATTACTATCCTTAGGTAGGCTAGCGTTACTATTTAAGGATTTAGTAGTAGGCTGCCTATAGGTACTAGAAGGGCTAGTAGTAGGGGTTTTACGACTAACCGTTTCCTTAGACTAGGTTCTTACTCTTAGAGGTAGTAGGCTCGGGGACCTTTAAGTAGCTCTTCGAGGCTAGGTTTGTTTTCGAATTGCTTCCTCTGCCTCGCGAACGCTAAGCCCTTAAACTACGTTACGAATACCCTTAGTCTTCGTAGTACCTTTCTACTTAGTAGTAGCTTTCCGGATCCGATTTGTGTCGGTAATAGCGGTAACGGGAAGACTATTCCTAAGCGGTATATCCTAGCTACGAGT
>NW_006921533.1:139436-268095 GCF_000340215.1 Pseudocercospora fijiensis CIRAD86
CTCCGTAGGGATTTCCTAGAGACCTTAAAGGTAGAGGGGGAAGAGTAGAAGGAATTATCGGAGCTAGGGCTCAAGGAGTCGGAACTCGAGGGCCTAGTTAAGCTATAGTACTAGGGGCTACAGTTCGACTTAGTTGCTAAGAAGGATAGTTAAATTGTTTTCGAAGGGCTTCTATTCTAAATTTAGGTAGAAAAACAATCTCCTACTAGTAATAGGCCTCGAGGAGAGGAAGTATAATAGCGAGCTTTAGGAGGGTAGGACTATTACGGAAGCGGAATAGGGTAGCGTATAGTATAACTAGGGGCCCGAAGTACTACGTACGGTCCTAAATATAGTAGAACCCTTAGTCTTATATATACCGGTAGGGCCTATAGTTTAGACGAAGGTAGCCTTTAGCTCCGTAATAGTAATAGCGACCCTCTATACTAGGGATAGATTAAAAGGCAAAGGCATCGAAGGTTAGCCCTTATACAAACTAGTTATTATATATCTAAGTTATAGGGGTATTATCGCTCTAGAGGGGATAGAGGCGCTATAGGGTATACGAATCGGTATTAGTATTAACCGGACCTATAGTAGGGCCCCTCTAATTGTCTCGGGAGAGGACGTAAAGTTTTAGTTCTTAGAACTACTTAATAAGGTCGTCGATACCGGGGTCCGTAACTAGCTTAAGGGCTACCTCCTATCGCTAGATATCTAGGGTAGGGCGTATACTTAGCATTCTTTTCTTAACTGTCTCTCGTAGCTCTTTTAAATAGCTACTATCGTTACTAGTAAGGAGCGAGAAGCCCTATCGGCTACGAGCTAGGTCGTACCTAGTACGATAAATCTATTCGAAGTCGGTATAGGATTCCTTATCGTAAGGGTAGATGCTATATTTTTCGTAGATCCGAGGCATAATAGTAGGTATAGAGCCTCCTAAGCCCTTTAGAAATAGACGGCTCCTCGTAACATTATTAAGAAGCCTCCTCGGTATCCCTTTAGCGATGCTATAGAAGTCCTAACAAAAGCGAAGGGCATTACTCTTAGCCGTTTGTCTAGTATATAGCTACTTAAGGTATTTACGGGAGTTTAGCCGAACCGCGATATCCTAGTTAGTAAACTCGCGCTTAAACTTCTTTAAGAAGGCTTCCTACGTAAGAGGCTTACTACCTAGGAGCCGAGTAACTCGGGGTCGGATACTAGTTTTATAATTAGCTATAAGGAGCTTTACCGTAGTAGCCGTTTTAGCCCTTAGATAGTATCGCTTAAGGATAGTAGAAAACCTTTTAACAAAGTTAGTAGCGTTTTCTCTAATAAAGAGGGGGTTCTTAACGGTCCCTAGGAGGGGCATCTACGGCTTTAAGTCCGAGAAGGCCTAAAGAAGACCTTAGAGAAGTTAAGGGGATAGCCCTCCGGTTGCCTAGACAAGCTACTAGGGAACTTCTCGAGTACTGCCCTCCTAGGTAGTGCCTCCTTAAGCCGCTTCTCTATTTTCTATACTAGTATCCTTATCGCTTCCTAAGGCCGTAGTCCTCTCGGCATTAGAGTTAGTATCGAGGTAGTTACGAATAAAGTTTAGAGATAGGTCTCGGTAGGTACTAGTATTAGAGGGGGCCTATAAAGGCGGCTCCGCCGAGGTAGGGTTATTATTGTTTTCTTAGGAGCTTATCTCGTCGATAGAATAAACAATTTATAGAAGACGATAAACGATTAGAATAAATAGGAAGGATATAGTATCGATAAAATTAGATAGGTTGCTAGGTATACTTAAGGTAAGAAGGGAGCGTAGACGGGCTATAGCGTACTTTGTAGTACGTATCGCGTCTATGTCCTCGAAGTAAGAGGAGGGAGGGCGGTAGTCCGTATATATATAGAATAAAGGGGGCGGCGAATGTTACCTAGCTAGCTAGCTAGTATACCTGCTATACCCGTTCTAGGCCCCCTTTGTTCCTCTTTATTAATTTCTATTAACTCGTAGTATGCCGATTATAGTACCGCGGAAGGGTCGTAATAGCCTAGAAGGAAGTTTTAAGTTAGGCTCGCGCCGATTAGCGGAAGGGATAGGGGGCTATCGACTTTTCGGGGTTCTTCGTATCCCTATCTCTAGTTTCTTATAGCGGGCTCTTAGGTTTCTTTCTATATAGGTCGTTTCTTATAAGGTCCCGCCTACTATAGATAGGTAGGGGGTCGTAACATTCGTAAATAGTATTTCCTTTTACTTTAAGTCGGTAACGGTATTCCTTTTGCTTTAAGTCGGTAACGGTTTATTAGTAGTAGGACGTCTCGATACTACTAAGGTCTTTTTAGCGGTAGTATTACATTAGTAGTATAGTCCTCGCTCTAGGCGAAGGCTGTAAACGTTTCTTCTTAACTATATACATACCTGCACCTTTAAATAAATAAAGATAGCCCTACCTTTAGCTCTAGAAAATATAGTCGGAACGAGTAGGTCGTAGGTAGAGGTATATATATAGGGAACTATATACTATAGGCCTAGTACTTAGTGTCTCTTAGGTAACTACGAGGGGTCGGCGTAGTATTGTATACTTCGAAGGGAAGGCGTTGTAAATATTAAAGAGAAGAGAATAGCCGTAGGGAGGACTATATTATAGCTAGATTAGGTATATTTCCTATGTCTTTCTTGCAGTATGTTGTCGTAGCTATGTCTCCTTATATAGTGTGTATATATGTGTCTAATTATAAAGGTAGTTTTGTGTGTTCTAGGGTACAAAAAAGGAGAGGGGGTACAAGTGTATATACCTATACTAAGCCGGGTTTCCCTACTATAATAGAAAGGCAGAATGCTACCCTATAGCAGTACCTACGCAGCTATATTAATAAGAACCCCGACGATTAGGTTAACCTCCTATAACCTATAGAATTCGTATATAATAATAGTATATACTTATTAACTAAGGTTTCGCTATATATAGCTATAATAGGCTAAAACGCCGCGTTGCTATAGGATCTATTCGCCTCGCTCGAGGCCGAGCGTAAGGAAAGGGAAGCGCGTTAAGTACTAGAGACACTAGCGGTAATAGAACGTGTCTAGAAGATGCGAGAAATCTATACTAAGATAGCTAAAAAGCTAACAAAGGCTTAAGAGTACTAAAAGACCTACTACGACAAGCGTTATACGCTAATAACCTTTAAATAAGGCGATATAGTTATGCTTAGTACGAAGAACCTCCGTATCCGCAAATACCTATTACCTAATAGTAAAACAAGGCCTAAACTTGCACTAAGGTATATTAGCCCTTTTTGTATCCGAGAACCTAGAGGCACCTAGGCCTATTAACTATAGCTTCTACCTTATTATACTATCTATAACACCTTCTATATATCCCTCTTTAAGCCGTACTATCTATATAAAGGCGACGAAGCACCTACTAAATACGAAGACATACTAGATAATAGTAAAGAGCTATAGTCTATAGAACGTATCTTAAAGCATCGAACTAGGCAAAGTAAGAAGGAATACCTCCTAAGATAGCAAGGCTATTTATCTAAATAGGACTCGTAGGAGGCTAAAGACTCGTTTAAGGATATAACCGAGTTATTAGATAAGTATTAGACTAGCGTAAAGAACACGAAGAAGGCTAAGAGCTTATAATATCGCTAACGCTACTAGAGAAGACCTAGGATTAATAACACCCCCGGGGTAACATTCGCTAACTAATTAGAATTAAGCAATTGTTAGTAAGAACAATAAGACTATACTACGCGCGCTACGACGCGCTAATTAGTTACTACTCTTTTAAGGACTCTACCTCTTATTTATTTATTCTATAGGGCCTCGAAGCCTAAGCAATCGGCGATACGCGCGCGCGTACGAATAACGGTAATAAAGATAATAGTATCGCGCTACAAGCTAGTAGTATGCCGGTAGCCGATACGGCTATATTAGTAACGGTATTATAGAGTATATTACTATTTAAAGAAGGAAGGACGCGACTATATTAGTAACGGTATTACTAAGTTATTATTATTTAAAGAAGGAAGTTAGAAGCAAGGTAAAGTTAGCGCTAAGACGATTAGCGCCGCTATTATTAACATTACTTACTATTATCGCTATACCTACGACGATAACCTTACCTATACTACGAGCCTAAAGCGCTATACTAACTAAGTTAAAAGATTAAACCTACTAAGGGTTTAATTAAAACTTTAAGGCTAAGTTAAAATATTAAGGCTTAAAAGATTAAGTAGCTTAATAGACTAACTAACTAAGGGCAAAAACTATAGAGCTAAGCTAGCTAGGGTCGATCTTGCGGATAATAAGTTACTCCTCGATCTTTCCGACTCTTTAAGCGAGGCGAACCTTAAATACTATACTTATAATAGCCTTTACCTATAGAAACTAGACGAGCTGTGTTTTTTAGAAGAATAGTAAATAATAGCCCTCGTAATAACAAGAACAATCCCTCGGAAACGGACAAACCCTTAAAAGCGGATATTTCTAGGTCTTTTAGAGTAGACGCAAAGAACTCGAAATAATATTACTTAGAACGGAGGCAGTACTATAATACCTCGTACGCCTACCTATTATAGTAGGGAAGACGCGCTCGTATTATAATTAGTCGATAGTCCTTAATTCTTTTATTTATATATTACTTTATTATATATAAGGATAGTATAGTTAGAGTTAAATATTATATTATATTAGAAGTAAGGTTTGATATAGTTATATAATCCGGTAGTTAAGTGTTTAATTTAGCGCGGACTAAGAAGGATAGAGGTTAAGAATAGAATATAGACCGGCTATAAGGGCGCGGCCTTTAGAAGGGAAGCCTATATTAGGACTAAAGAGGTCGTATGTAATTAGTATATAACTAGGCTCGAGTAAAGCTAGGGTCTTAATGCCTTAGGCAGGGCTTAGCGCTTAGTAATAGGCTAACTTGCCCGCTTTCCTCCCTCTTCTCCTAGTTCTTTATCGAATACTACCTATACCTACTACTACTCTATCTACCTACTAATATACCCTTCTTATACTCTACTAGTTTATTTATATAAGGATTAGTATATATCTAGGTTTTATATCTAGTAAGATATATCTTAGTTTGCTTAAACTAATAGTCCTAGTCGTTAGGCCCTTAAAGAGTAATATATTTAGTTCCTCTAAGGCGACTAGTCGATAAGAGAGCTATTATTAACGATATATCGATCTTATAGGCGCTTATAGAAGCTTAATTAAATAGTAGTTACTTTAGTGCCGTTAAGACTACTAAATATTATTTCCTACTATAGGAGTCTCTAATACTACGGATTTCCGGGCTTATAACTATTACGTATAGCGTAGTAGATTACTTACGTAATACTGCCTTACTAGCGGTTTAATATAGCTTCGTTAATCGCCTATCTTCTCCCTATTCTATAGTCTAAAATACAGTGTAAAAATCCTTCTCCTGCTAAGAAGTTACGTGTTGTCATGTGACTGAGCTTACGCGTCACACACTTCACGCACGTCGACAGAACTAAGAAGCGGACATCACATCGTGGCGGAAGGCAAATAATCTTGGTAACAAAGCAAAATTCGCACCAGGAGTGACTGGTTCCATCAGGAGTGGTGCGCCTAGCATCGAGCTCCAGGAAACAGCAGATAAAAAGCCAGACCATTAACGGCAATGCGGATAGCATCGAGCTCAAGAAAAACGGAACCGAGGAAGCATTCCGCAACGGGATCCAATACAGGTTTCAGTCGCTGTTTCATTCAGGCACGCTCGGAGGCCACAAAGCAGACAGGAAGCCATGTTCAAGCATCATTCAAGCATCAAGATCGATGGGCGTACAAGAGTATCGAGCAAGAGGTAGCAGACGGCAACGAGGACGGCGAGAGCTGCTGTGAGAAACTCAAGCTGGATAGTCAACCCGGTCAACACATTTCAATCAAATCATGCAAGAAGATGAAAGAGCTCAGACTGTAAAGAAGCCTATCACCTTTGCTCATGTTAAGCGTTCTGGTAGTGGTTGTTGCAAGGTCTTCGCATGGACGAAGAATTCCAAAAATTCGATGCAGTTCAAAGACTCCTTCGCTCAGATCACATGGCATCCTGCGATACAACCTTGGAAGAGGCGTTGAAGAGAGCGTCTTGGATCTACGACGGCGTGCGCAGCATACCGAAGATACTTCACTTGTAGTGTCGACTCGCCAATTTCCCACTGGATTTACGGATATATCGAGCTACTCTGGTTTCGGAAACGCAACCAATGGGCCACAGTATCAGTTAATGGTTTTTTTCGAAGCGAGCGGTATCGGCACTCAGTCCCAAAGCCGGCGCTCATCTCAAGGCAGGAAAGCTGTGCGGAACATAGTCAGCGCAAATGCTACGCGGTCCACGCTCGAACCCAAGTCGATCGAATTACAGCCACCTTTATGTGTTGGCATGCCGGCTGCAAATCTGCTTACAGTGGCCGGAGAACCCACCAGAGCAGTCACTGCTCAGAGATCCAGGCCCAACAAAATTTCTAGCATTGGGGGTTCCCCCGCTGTAGATGTTCGCGATCAGCTAATCGGCTTTACGTGAGATCCCGTGTTGTGACTGCGATCAACGTCTGGAAGTTTGTATCAGTAGCTCCTCGGGACAATGTCTTGCGGATTTGAGGACTCATCGCTCGAAGCCCCCTAAGACCAGGAATGCGGTGGTCCTTGGCGGAAGCGAACAAGCGAATGTCATGCCGCAGGCTTACCTTTGGCTTCACGACATAGTTGGTAGAGTAGCAGGGTCCGAGTATATCCTGGAGTGCCTTCTCGTCTTCTTGCCACTTGCGCTCAATGCTGTCCGCGTTGCTCTTGTGCCAATGGGATGCGTGGCTGTCCCAGATCACGATTATGGAACGGTGGAAGCGATCATATGAAGTCTGATCTCTCAACCAAAGCGGACAGGCACCTCACACTGAACAGCTCGACAACCCGCAGTCTACGATGAGATGCCAGACATTTGCAGATCATCACTCCACACACAATACCCTCCACATCTCACGGCTCTGGACACTTCGGATAGATCTTCGTAGTCTTGCCCACGGCATTTCTACGCCGGCTCAGAGGAGCTCACTCCCTCGGTGATTACTTCGTCAACTCAGAAGATTGCAGCACGTTGCAGCCTCCTCGCTCTTGTCTTGACCGTCTATTTCAATCATACCCTTCAGATCGTAGTGGCAGATCAACATCAGCTACACTTCCTCGGGCCCATGCTTGCCAGCATGCAAAGGTTTCGTTTCAGGATGAGATTATGGAGCATGAACCAGTCAGCGGTTATAGAAATGGTTCTGCAACAGAGTCTCGTGCGCAGCTTGGAACAAGGAACGCGTAATGCATCCAAAAGAAAAGTGGTCTCCAGTCTGGCGAAGTTGCATAGTTGGAAAGAAGTGCCAGCTGATGCCGCTGGAGCCCCTCTAGGCATACTAGGTACTCTACAGAAAGCTTTCGAATGTTGACTGCAACTCGAGACTGCTGGATCAAAGGACTGGCTATATGAAGTATCTACCAGAGCGAAGTTTGGAGCAAAAATAACTTTCGCAGGAAGCAGAACTTTATGTAGGCAAGCAGTTCTCTACCTCAGACATGCCGAACACAGGAAGAGTAAGTAAGTGCTTTATGGACACCGGCGTCGTTCTGAGTCGCCGAGCTTAGTGCTCTACCTATTCTCCTCAAGCCTACGCAACCCTAGGAGCCTTTCACCGCGCTGAGACATCGATCAAGGTTGGCAGATTCCGTTATTCTATGCACTCGGAGACCGGGCTTCGACTGCCGAAAACTCCAAGCTTTCTATTCACAACGAATCGAGGATTTTCAACCTCTGCTACATGTGTCGAAGACGAAATACAACTGTCCGCTGGACAAGCGAACGTTCTGTTGGAATTGAACATTGTCATTATCATCAAAGCCATACCTATCTCGACCCACGCGCCTGTCAAAACCTTTGGACTCGTTATGTCATCACTTTCGATAGCTTCTGTTAGCACTGCATCCTGGCTGTCTCGCTGCAAAACAAAAGCATCATGCAGCACGCAGCTGTTCTGATCTCGCTATCCAAAACCTAGACGGATGATCAGGCTGATAGTGGTCATCAGCTTTATCTCGTCTGCCCAGAATTACCAGTAAAACGTAAGAAACTAGCAGCTGCAAAAGATTGACAGACGCAAAGCACAAATTTCTTTTCTAGGCCATTTATAAACAGCAGCTGTTGCAGCGAGCATAATCTGAATTCCACTCTAACATACACGGGTACCACCGGATGAATAGACCACACAAGGCATAATGACAGATGACCATTGTCACGCCTATAGCCGCCCTGCAACGGATCGCTATGAAATTGGCGGAAAGTATCTCCGATATCTCGCACAGGGCTTGCATGTTTTTGTTGTTCTATATCGAATCATTGAGCCCCAATAGCAAAGATCTTATCGCTACTCCTACACATGCGATAATCCCAAGCTCCTTCAATATTACCTGCTCCGCGAAGGGTGCCATCTGGGAGCCTTGGACGCTCGATCCAGTCGTCAGCATAACATAGGATAACCTGCCGAAGATAGTCAAAGCAGTGTGGTGCATGCGGGGTTTTCTGCAACGCCGCCAGATCTATGGCGCCCTCGCCTAACTGCTGGATTGCACGTCGTATGCCAGCTAGACAATGGAGCTGGTGCAACATAGAGACTGAACCGTTCGTTAATCGGAAGATGACCCCCCCAGTGCTGTTTGGTGGTGGTACTTCGAGAAGGTAATCGGACCAAAGGTAGTCATAATCGTGACTGAATGAGAAATAATCGGGATCACGGCCGTATTGGCGACGTTGGTCAAAGGGTCCAGAAGATACGTGGGGATCGTTGCCGTAATGAAGTTGCTTTTGTCCGGGCTTGAAGGATAGGACGGCCACAAGGATGAAGAGAAGCAGTGCAATAATAATCTCGGTAATCAGTCGCTTCCGGTGCAAGTCATTGCGTTCTCTTTCCAGATGGCTGTCCACATTGCCCCTTTCGTCGGCGTCGAGGGGTGTGTAGGCGCCTTTTGCTTTGTCTTCGGAGAGCGGCATCACCGTCTAGCAAAAGAAGAACATCAGGGCCAGGTGACAGGAGATTTTCGAACAGCGCCGCGTTTAATCTGGTGAGGTTGTGGTCGTGACAGGCGGGTCGCTCGTCCTCGTGTCTTTGCTGGGTTCGGCGGGAATAGCCTCAGCTCATCGATGACGCGAGAGTAGGCTTTTGAGGGGCAGGCGCTCGATAAGATATGCATGCATAGTATTGTAACACGCCTATCTGTACGTAGACACTGAACAGGCTTATAGGTACGAGCTGTCTCTAGCCAAAGTATCGGTTAAGCCCTGCAGTGCTTGTCTCAATCGAGCTCGACTCTATAATAGTACTACCCTAGCTAGAACTACTAAATCGAGCCCTAGCTAACCCCGAGCCCTAGTATAACCCGAGATTACGAGATCGGCCCTTTTATATATAATCGCGTATAGAAGCGGATAATCGCGTCGCTATAAGCCCCTCTAGCTAGGCAACTACTACTATACTACTACTAGTAGCTATAAAGCTAAAGTCTATTAGTAAACTAGTAGTACTATAAAATTTAAGGTATTATTAGTAAAAATGTAATATAGTAAAATCTAAGGTATTATTAGTTACTAGCTATCTACCTAAGTCTAAGTAGATAACGCCCTACCGCTCTATAACTACGTAAGGCTATATATACTAGTACTATTACTATAGTATCTAGTAATAAAGTAGCCGCCCTACTAGCTATATAAGCGACTATTATTATTACTAGTAGTACTACTACTAGGTAGCCTATCGTTATTATTACTTATATAGTACTACCTACTAGCGGCTATAGTAAGCCTATTACCTTACTCGCTCTTCTTCGGTCTATAGTCGAGTATTCTTATAGGCTTAGAGATCTTTAATCTCTTAATAGAGTAAGTCTAGTCTAGAAAGAGGTTATAGTACTATTAGAAGTAAAGACTCGACTTATAGATTATAGTACTCGAAGCCGCCTAGATAGTAGGTAGAGCTATACGTACGGTTAGCCTTCTAGTAAGGGTATTATTAGGTACGGTACTAGCTCTTAACGTACTTCTAGCACTTAGTAGTCGTCCTTAGCTACGTAAGTAATACGCTAGGCTTAAGAGTAAATTTAGTCGTTCTAGCTATTACTATGTTCTATCGCTTAGCGACTACTATCTTATTTAGGTCGTCTAATTCGCGTACTATAGTAGTATACTTTATTTTATATAATATAGCTCCGTTTGTAAGAGATTTATAGTTACTAAAGAGTACCTCTAGCTCTTATAAACGGACTATTTTTCTATAGAACTCGATAAACTAGTACCTATAGAAGTAGCCTAGTAGTAGAATAGCGCGATTACCGCCTATCTTAGTAAGCTTTATTAAGTTATAGATATATAGATAACTATAGGTCTTACGAAGGTAGTAGTTATAGCTATACTATAGATAGCTATATAAGATCGCTAAGTGCTTTACCTCGTTACCGTTATCGTTAGCTATAGAAAGTAGGAGGCCGTTAGCTCGCAAATATAGTACCTTTACCTTAAGCAAGTATTAGTCGCTTATTATACGAGATATAGTCGCCTATAATAGTCTACTAAGGGCCTTATTATACCTCTTAAGGTTTTTAGTAAGAGTAATACGACGGCGGTCGTAACCTTCGGCCTTCCTACTACTATTATAATAGGCTCCTAAAGAGCGTAAAGATATCGTAGCGGCTACTATAGCTAAGCTACTATTTAATACGGCTATAGATAGATTTAACTCGACAGATTGTTTTTGTTAGAGGCTACACGTAATTGGTATGTAACTAGCTCGAGTAAAGCTAGGGTCTTAGTGCCTTAGGCAGGGCTTAGCGCTTAGCGTTAGGCTAACTCTCCTACCTTCCTCCCTCTTCTCCTAGATCCTTATCGAATACTACTTGTACCTACTACTACCCTATCTACCTACTAACATAACCCTTCTTATATAGTATTCGATCCACCCTTTAAGGGCAGTAGCTAGATAGTCCTTATTTCAAACTTTTAGCGGTATAGCTACGAACAAAACTAATCTAACTATATTGCGCCCGAAGAACGGTACCTATACGTACTATTCTATCGAAACAACCGTACTAATTATTAAGCAAGGCCTTCTATACGGCCTATTATACCGAGTTAATCGCACTAAGCCGATATCTACTAATTCCGCTATATCCGCATCTTAGGGGCCTATAATATATTATTAGTATTACCCCTTACAATAGCCGGCTTATTACGAAGCAACAACAACCGTACTACCGCTAGTAGCGCTAGCAATAACAACGCTAGTAGCACAGTTCCCGCTAAAGTGCCTACTAAAGTGCCTTCTACTAAAGAGCCTACCGGAGAGCCTATTAAAGAAGAACCTATAATTCTAGGTAACGACCTAGAATTGCCTATCGACGACATTCTTAACAATATTGTTAACCGTCGATATAGCTAACTAGCCTTTAGCCCCTAACTAGTAGGGAGACTCTAAGAAGCTACCTAAAACAGGCTTACTGCCCTACGTTAAGAACAACAGCTAAAGGATAATCTCCTCGAGATTCGCCGCCTATAGGAAGCCCTAACAACTACTGCTAGACTAGAACTAGTAGCAGTACCTTCTATTTAAAAGAAGGATGCTAAGCTTAAAGACTGTACCGTATTTAATAGCTCTAGCCGCAAGTAGTATAATAATTATATACGTAATTGTAAATTAAACTAGCGGAATGCACTAAGGGCCCTACTAGACGACTATTCGCTAGTCGTCTATGCTATACAATACATTAATAGAGACCTAAAACGCACCTAGGATAACTATTTCGACTCCCTTACTAATTAGACCGCTATTTAGTAGCAAGACTATAAGACTATTATGCTAGACACTCTTAGAAACCCTATACTAAGGCAATAACACGCTTAGGACTAATACCTTCGAGCTAAACAAAAGACTAATCAATCGGCTCGCTTATTTAAGGCCTATTTAAAGACCCTTAAGGACGATTTGCTAGCTAAGACCGACTCTATCTAGATTTCCGAAATACGCCCTAAATTGCGATAGGAATTAGTCCTTGAATTAGACCGCCGTCGTGTATTCGAATAGGCTAACCTAATACGCATTCAATTCATAGTCGAAGTAGAAACAGCCGAACGGGCTATTTAGCTCTAATAACGACTAGAATCGAGGATCCGACTAGCTAGTACTAACCGCGGCAATCGCGGTAGCCGCGGAGGAAACTAAGGTTCCTACTATAACAATAATGCTAATAATAGGAATAGTAATAATAACCGTAGAAGAGGCCGTAGCCGCCGGCTATATAGAGGAGGCCGCGATAGGGGCCGTAGAAGGGGCTCGTATCCTTATAACGCTAACCGCTTAACTAACAATAATAGCTACGGCAGTCTACTAACTAGATTGAAGTGCTTCAATTGCGATAGTACTAGCTATCTGCTAGGCTAATGCGACAAACCTAGGGATTAGGCCCGAGTCGACCGTACCGCCGCTAAGTACCGAAAGCATCTCTTAGTAGCTAACGCTACCCCTATAGGCTAACCTTCTAATTAGTCGAAAAAAGAGTAAGCGCCGCACTAACTATTAGCCTCGTACGGCGTAAAACTATCGATATTGTACTAGCTATTATACGTACCTATCTCGTATCGGATACGTATAGGACTAACTATAAGACTAAGGTTATACTAGATCTAGGAAATTCAGTTAGTGCCCTTATTAGCTATCGCCTAGCTAAGCAATTAGACCTTCGACAACTGCCTAGGACTAACCTACTAACCCTTGCTTAGTTTAATAACGCTCGGCACTTGACCTACGGAGCCTACTATATCTATATAGCCCTAAGAGACGACCTCGGCAATAAGCGCCTACTAAACTTTACTACCTACGCAGTAGATATAGATAGCCTCCTATCTAAGATTGTTATTAGTAACTCTGTTCTTAAGTACTATACTATAGTTATAGACTTAGGCAGTTAATAGTAGCGATTTGGAATCGCTAGGAAAGAGGACATTAAACACATCGATATTAGCGAGTGCCCTAACGATATTAGGGTCCTATTTATCGGCAACCTAACACCTGCCGTAGCTAACCTAATAGTCGACCTATTAGGCGATAACGATAAACCTGTGCCCCCTAATAGCATAGACCCTAATTAGCTTGCTCGCATACCGGAGCCTATTCGAGAAACCTATATTAATGTGTTTAAATACTACTTAGTATCGACATTGCCTATGTTTAAAGAGACGGATTATAAGATTAATATTATAGAGGGTAAGGAGGTCCCTTTTAGCCCCCTCTACAACCTTAGTAAACGAGAGCTTGCTATATTACGTAAGTACCTAGAGGAAAACCTAGCTAATAGTCGCATTCGGTATAGTAACAGCCCTACTAGCGCCCCTATCCTATTCGTACTAAAGAAGGATAGTAGCCTACGCCTGTATGTTAATTATCGTAGGCTTAACGCTATTACTATTAAAGACCGCTATCTACTTCCTCTTATTAATAAGACCCTCGATCGCCTTTCTAGTGCTTACTACTATACTATATTAGACATTAAGGATGTATACTATCGCATCCGCATCCGTAAGGGTAATAAATAGAAAACAGCCTTCCGTACCCGCTATAGCTATTTCGAGTATCTAGTTATGCTATTTAGGCTAGTAAACGCCCCTATAACATTCTAGTCCTATATTAATCGGGCCCTTTCGGGCCTATTAGACTATCTCTATATAGTTTACCTAGATAATATCCTAGTTTATATACATTTACCCGATATTGCAAAATACTAAGTGTTAGGGCTAAAGAGGCTATACGTGATTAGTATATAACTAGGCCGAGTGAAGCTAGGGTCTTAATGCCTTAGGCAGGGCTTAGCGCTTAGCGTTAGGCTAACTCTCCTACCTTCCTCCCTCTTCTCCTAGATTCTTATCGAATACTATACTAATTCACTACTACCCTATCTACCTGCTAATATAACCCTTCTTATATAGTATTCGATCTACCCTTTAAGGGCAGTAGCTAGATAGTCCTTATTTCAAGCTTTTAGCGGTATAGCTACGAAAACTATCGATTTAACTATATTGCGCCCGAAGAACGGGACCTATACGTACTATTCTATCGAAACAACCGTACCAATTATTAAGCAAGGCCTTCTATACGGCCTATTATACTAAGTTAAGCATACTAAGCCGATATCTACTAATTCCGCTATATCCGTATCTTAGGGGCTAACAATACATTATTAGTGTCGCCCCTTATAATAGCCGGTTTATTACGAAACAATAACCGTGCTGCCGCTAGCAGCGCTAGCAACGACAACGCTAGTAGCATAGTGCCTACCGAAGTGCCTACTAAGGCTCCTACTAGAGTGCCTCCTACTAAAGTACCTCCTACTAAAGGGCCTACTACTAAGCCTGCTAAAGAAGAACCTGTAATTCTAGGTAACGATCTAGAATTGCCTATTAACGATATTCTCAACAACATTATTAATCGACGATATAGCTAGCTAGCCTTTAGGCCCTAGCTAGTAGCGAGACTTTAAGAAGCTACCTAAAACAGGCTTACTGCCCTACGTTAAGAATAATAGCTAAAGGATAATCTCCTCGAGATTCGCCGCCTTTAGGAGGCCCTAACAACTAATACTAAGCCGATAGTAGGGCCTTCCTCGCTATTAGTTCTAGTCTAGAAGAAGGATACTAAACTTAAGGACTGCACCGTGTTTGATAGCTCTAGCCGAAAGTAGTACAACGACTACATTCGTAACTATAAGCTTAACTAGCGTAACGTACTAAGAGCGCTACTAGACGACTATTCCTTAGTCGTATACGCTATACAGTATATTAATAGCGACCTAAAGCGTATATAGGATAACTATTTTAATTCCCTTTACGACTAGACCGCTGTTTAGTAGCAAGACTATAAGACTATTATACTAGACACTCTTAGAAACCCTATACTAAGGCAACAACACGCTTAGGACTAATACCTTCGAGCTAAACAAAAGACTAATCAATCGGCTCGCTTATTTAAGGCCTATTTAAAGACCCTCGAGGACGATTTACTAGCTAAGACCGACTCTATCTAGATTTCCGAAATACGCCCTAAATTGCGATAGGAATTAGTCCTTAAATTAGACCGCCGCCGTGTGTTTAAATAGACTAATCTTATACGCATTCAATTTATAGTTAAAGTCGAGACTATAGAGCGTATAGTATATCTCTAATAACGGTTAGAATCTAAGATACGCCTAGCTACCTATCGTAGCCGCGGAGGAAACTAAGGTTCCTACTAGAACAATAGTGCTAACAATAGGAATAGTAGCAACGACCGTAGGAGAAGCCGTAGCCGACGGCTATATAGAGGAGGCCGTAATAGGGGCCGTAGAAGGGGCTCGTATCCCTATAGTACTAATCGCTCGGCTAATAACAGCGGCAATAGCTATAGCAATCCCCTAACCGGACTAAAGTACTTCAATTGTAATAGCACTAGCTATCTACTAGGCTAATGCGACAAATCTAAGGACTAGGCCCGAATCGACCGTGCTACCGCTAAGCACCGTAAGCACCTTTTAGCCGCTAATGCTACCCCTATCGGTCCTTCGAAAAAAGAATAAGCGCCGTACTAACTGTTAGCCTTATACGGCGTAAGACTATCGACATTGTGCTAGCTATTATACGTACCTGTCTCGTACCGGACACGCATAGAACTAACTATAAGACTAAGGTTATACTAGATCTAGGAAATTCAGTTAGTGCCCTTATTAGCTATCGCCTAGCTAAGCAATTAGACCTTCGACAACTGCCTAGGACTAACCTGCTAACCCTTACTTGGTTTAATAACGCTCGGCACTTGACCTATAGGGCCTACTATATTTATATAGCCCTAAAGGACGACCTCGGCAATAAGCGCCTGCTAAACTTCACTGCCTACGCAGTAGACATAGATAGCCTCCTATCTGAGATTGTTATTAGCAACCCTATTCTTAAGTACTATACTATAGTTATAGACTTAGGCAGTTAACAGTAGCGATTTAGAATCGCTAGGAAAGAGGACATTAAACACATTAATATTAGCGAGTGCCCTAATAATATTAGGGTCCTATTTATTAGCAACCTAACCCTAGCTAATCCGACGGCCGACCTGCTCGGTAGTAATAACGATAAACTAGTGCCCCCTAATAGTATAGATCCTAAACAACTTGAGCGTATACTAGAACCTATTCGAGAGACCTATATTAATGTGTTTAAACACTACCTAGCATCGACATTGCCTATATTTAAAGAGACGGATTATAAGATTGATATTATAGAGGGTAAGGAGGTTCCTTTTAGGCCCCTCTACAACCTTAGCGAACGAGAGCTTGCTATATTGCGTAAGTACCTAGAGGAAAACCTAGCTAATAGTCGAATTCGGTATAGCAACAGCCCTACTAGTACACCTATCCTATTTGTACTAAAGAAAGATAGTAGCCTACGTCTATATATCGACTATCGTAGGCTTAATACTATTACTATTAAAGACCGCTGTCTACTTCCTCTTATTAATAAGACCCTCGATCGCCTTTTAGATACCTTGTTAGGGCTAAAGAGGCTATACGTAATTGGTATGTAACTAGGCCGAGTAAAGCTAGGGTCTTGATGCCTTAGGCAGGGCTTGGCGCTTAGCGTTAGGCTAACTCTCCTACCTTCCTCCCTCTCCTCCTAGCTCCTTATCGAATACTACTTATACCTACTACTACCCTATCTACCTACTAACATAACCCTTCTTATATAGTATTCGATCCACCCTTTAAGGGCAGCAGCTAGATAGTCCTTATTTTAAGCTTTTAGCGGTATAGCTACGAAAACTATCGATTTAACTATATTACGCCCGAAGAACGGGACCTATACGTACTATTCTATCGAAACAACCGTACCAATTATTAAGCAAGGCCTTCTACACGGCCTATTACACTAAGTTAATCGCACTAAGCCGATACCTACTAATTCCGCTATATCTGTATCTTAGGGGCCTATAATATATTATTAGTGTCGCCCCTTATAATAGCCGGTTTATTACGAAATAATAACCGCGGCGCCGCTAGCAGCGCTAGCAATAACAATACTAGTAGCACAGCGCCTACCGAAGTACCTACTAAATTGCCTACTAGAGCACCTACTAAAGTACCTACTAAACAGCCTACTACTAGGCCTGCCGAAGAACCTATAGTTCTAGGTAACGACCTAGAATTGCCTGTCGACGACATTCTTAACAATATTGTTAACCGTCGATATAGCTAACTAGCCTTTAGCCCCTAACTAGTAGGGAGACTTTAAGAAGCTACCCGAAACAGGCTCGCTGCTCTACGTTAAGAACAATAGCTAAAGGACAACCTCCTCGAAATTCGCCGCCTTTAGGAGGCCCTAACAACTAATACTAAGCCAATAGTAGGACCTTCCTTACTAGCTATTTAAAAGAAGGATACTAAACTTAAGGATTGCACCGTATTTAATAGCTCTAGCTGCAAGCAGTACAATAATTATATACGTAATTGTAAATTGAACTAGCGGAATACACTAAGGGCCCTACTAGACGACTATTCGCTAGTCGTCTATGCTATGCAATACATTAATAGAGACCTAAAACGCACCTAGGATAACCATTTCGACTCCCTTACTAATTAGACCGCTGTTTAGTAGCAAGACTATAAGACTATTATATTAGACACCCTTAGAAACCCTATACTAAGGCAACAACACGCTTAGGACTAATACCTTCGAGCTAAACAAAAGACTAATCAATCGGCTCGCTTATTTAAGGCCTATTTAAAGACCCTTAAGGACGATTTGCTAGCTAAGACCGACTCTATCTAGATTTCCGAAATACGCCCTAAATTGCGATAGGAATTAGTCCTTGAATTGGACCGCCGTCGTGTGTTCGAACAGGCTAACCTAATACGCATTCAATTCATAGTCGAAGTAGAAATAGCCGAACGGGCTGTTTAGCTCTAACAACGACTAGAATCGAGGATCCGACTAGCTAGTACTAACCGCGGCAATCGTAGTAGCCGCGGAGGAAACTAAGGTTCCTACTATAACAACAATACTAATAATAGGAATAGTAACAATGACCGTAGAAGAGGCCGTAGCCGCCGGCTATATAGAGGAGGCCGCGATAGGGGCCGTAGAAGGGGCTCGTATCCCTACAATACTAACCGCTCTACTAACAATAATAATAGCTACGGCAGTCTACTAACCGGATTGAAGTGCTTCAATTGTAATAGCACTAGCTATCTACTAGGCTAATACGACAAACCTAAGGACTAGGCCCGAATCGACCGTACTACTACTAAGCACCGAAAGCACCTCTTAGTAGCTAACGCTACCCCTATAGGCCAACCTTCGAAAAAAGAGTAAGCGCCGTACCAACTGTTAGCCTCGTACGGCGTAAGACTATCGACATTGTGCTAGCTATTATACGTACCTGTCTTATATCTAGGCCCGATACTAACTATAAGGCAAAGGTTATACTAGACCCCGGAAATTCAGTTAGCGCCCTTATTAGCTATTACCTAGCTAAGCAATTAGACCTTCGACAACTGCCGAAGACTAACCTGCTAACCCTTACTTAGTTTAATAACGCTCGGCACTTAACCTATAGAGCCTACTATATTCCTATAGTTCTAAAGGACGACCTCGGCAATAAGCGCCTACTAAACTTTACTACCTACGCGGTAGACATAGATAGCCTCCTATCTAAGATTGTTATTAGCAACCCTATTCTTAAGTACTATACTATAGTTATAGACTTAGGCAGTTAACAATAGCGATTTAGAATCGCTAGGAAAGAGGACATTAAACACATTAATGTTAGCGAGTGCCCTAATAATATTAGGGTCCTATTTATTAGCAACCTAACCCTAGCCGATCTAACGGCCGACCTGCTCGGTAGTAATAACGATGAACCTATACCCCCTAATGATCCTAATTAGCTTGCTCGCATACTAGAGCCTATCCGAGAGACCTATATTAATATATTTAAACACTACTTAGCATCGACATTGCCTATATTCAAAGAGACGGATTATAAGATTAACATTATAGAGGGCAAAGAGGTTCCTTTTAGTCCCCTCTATAACCTTAGTAAACGAGAGCTTACTATGTTGCGTAAGTACCTAGAGGAAAACCTAGCTAATAGTCGTATTCGGTATAGTAACAGCCCTACTAGCGCCCCTATCCTATTCGTACTAAAGAAGGATAGTAGCCTACGCCTGTATATTGATTATCGTAGGCTTAACGCTATTACTATTAAAGACCGCTGTCTACTTCCTCTTATTAATAAGACCCTCGATCGCCTTTCTAGTACCTACTACTACACTATATTGGACATTAAGGATGTATACTATCGCATCCGCATCCGTAAGGGTAATGAATAGAAAACAGCCTTCCGTACCCGCTATAGCTATTTCGAGTATCTAGTTATGCTATTTAGGCTAGTAAACGCCCCTATAACATTCTAGTCCTATATCAATCGGGCCCTTTCGGGTCTATTAGACTACCTCTATATAGTTTACCTAGATAACATCCTAGTTTATATACACTCTCCTAACATTGCGGAACACTAGGCTATAGTCCGTAAGGTACTCGATCGCCTAAGGGCCTATAGCTTGTACTATAAACCCTCTAAATACACCTTTGCTACTAAAGAGGTGTCCTTCCTTAGCTTCCTCGTATTAACCGAGGGTGTTAAGGCTAATCCTAACCGGATTAAAACAATTACTAAATGGCCCGTTCCTACGTCTATTAAAGAGCTTCAATTATTCCTAGGTTTCGCCAACTTCTACCGTCGGTTTATTAAGGGCTATTTACGGCATGTAATGCCCCTAACTAAGCTTACTAAAACTAAGGCTAACCCGACTAGAGAGTTCAAATAGACTAATAGAGCACAAGCCGCTTTTAACGGTTTAAAGCGGCGCTTTACTAAAGTCCCCTTGTTGCACTATTTCGTACTAAGTAAACAGATCCGCATTGAGACTAACGCTTCACAGTTTGCTATATCAGCTATTATGTTACAACAGGCTAATAACAATTACTAGTACCTAATTGCCTTCTTCTCGAGGAAGATAATTAACGCTAAGCGTCGCTACGAGACCTACGAGTAAGAGCTCCTAGCTATTGTCGAGGCCTTTAAGCACTAGAGACACTATCTCGATAGTATATAGCATACTATTTAGGTCTACACGGACTATAACAACCTCTGTAGAATTACGAAGGTTACTAGGGTTATAGGTCGACAGGCTAGATAGGCCGTCTACCTCGCCGGGTTCGATTTTAATATATTATACCGGCTAGGCGTAAGTAACCCTACCGATAGCCTATCGAGGCGACCTAATTACGATAGCGAAACCTAACACATTAATTCTTTGTTTCCAACCCTGCAGTATAAGATTGCTATAGCCTGTATTGTTAATAAGCAAGCGTAGGATAAGCGGCTTACCGGACTCCGCGACGGCTTGAAGCATATTAATGCTCTTGCTATATTAACAGTGCGTATTAAGGCAAGAGCTAAGGACACAGATAGGAGAAGTTATAATAACTCCCTAGTCGATATCGCTATATACAGTAACAGCGATCAAAGCACTAATGCAGTTAATCCGGCTGCTAGTGCTATTAGATGTATATAATACGTACCTCGTTTAATAGCGAGGGTGCTATTAAATGACCTTGCAAATAGGGATAGTTAATCGTTTATAGATAAGCTGTTACGGGCTTAGTAGAGGGACGCCTTTGCTACTGAACGTATAGACAAGCTTGTAAGTAGGCGAAAGACTCGATCTAGTAAGAGTAATAACTAGTCGATCGATAATAAAGGTTATTTAAAGTTCAAGGGCAGATACTATATCCCCGCTAAACATTCGATCCGACAAGAGCTTCTTAAGCGACACTATAATAGTAAGCTTGCCGGTTACTATAGTATAGAGAGGTCGCACGAGCTACTATCGCGCATATACTACTAGCTAAATAGTAAGCGGGACATAAAGGACTACGTAAACACGTGTACCGTATATTAACGAGTTAAAGCACTAAAGCACTTACTATTTAGCGAGTTGTCTTTACTCCCTATTCTAAAGAAGCTATTTGCTAAGCTTATAATAGATTTTATTACAGGCCTCCCGCCTGCTAAGCGTAGGGGCAGCAAGGATGTGTATAATACTATCCTAGTTGTCGTAGATCGGTTTACTAAGGGCGCTCGTTATATTCCTACCCGAAAGGATTGGACGGCTATTAACCTAGCTAAGTCGTTATAGAACAATATCTTCTATAGCTATTAGGGAACCCCTAAGGGGATAGTCTCCGACCGGGGCTCGACATTTATATCTTACTATTAGAGTGAGATATACCTATAGCTAAGACTCAAGCATCGCCTGTCTATAGCATTCTATCTACAAACAGATAGCTAGACCGAGAGGTAGAATGCTACGCTGTAGCAGTACCTGCGCAGCTACATTAATAACAACCCTAACGACTAGGTCAACCTCCTATAACTAGCCGAATTCGTATACAATAATAGTGTCTACTTATCAACTAAGGTATTACTATATATAGCTATAATGGGCTAGAACGCAGCTATGCTATAAGATCCCCTATCGCTCGAGGCCGAGCGTAAGGAAAGGGAAGCGTATTAAGTACTAACACCTAAGACACTAGCAGCTATTAAGAGGGTTTAAAGGATGCGAGAGATTTACGCTAAGTTAGCTAACAAACTAGCAAAGGCCTAGGCATATTAGAAGGCCTACTATAACAAACACTACACGCTAATAACTTTTAAGCAAGGCGACATAGTTATGCTAAGCACTAAGAACCTCCGTATCCGCAAACACCTATTACCTAACGGCAAAACAAGGCCTAAGCTCGTACTAAGATATATTAGTCCATTCCGCATTCGAGAAGTTAAGGGCTCCTCCGCATAGGCCTATTAGTTGTAGCTTCCTCCTTATTATACTATCTATAATACCTTCTATGTATCCCTCCTTAAGCTATACTACCTACGCGAGGGGGATGAAGCCCCTACTAAACACGAAGACATACTAGCGGACGGTAAAGAGCTATAGTCTATAGAACGTATCCTAAAGCACCGGACTAGGCAAGGCAAGAAGGAGTACCTGCTAAGATAGCAAGGCTATTTACTAGAATAGGACTTATAGGAAGCTAAAGACTCCTTTAAGGACATAACCGAGTTGTTAGATGAGTATTAGACTAGCGTAAAGAACAAGAAGAAGGCTAAAAGCTTATAATGTTACTACTAAGGCCTAGGATTAATGCTACCCCCGGGGTGCTATTAGCTAACTAATTAGAAGCAAGCAATTGTTAGCAACAAAGGACAATAAGACTATACTACTATAGTGAACGCATACCGAGTGTTAACAAGCGCGCTACGACGCGTTAACTAATTGCCTACTCTTTTAAGGATTCTACCTCTTTACTAACGCGCCCTATAGGTCCCCCTCTTGTTCCCTTATTCCGTCGAGGCCTCGAGGCCTAGGCAATCGGCGTAGCCGGCGCGGCTATATTAGTAACAGTATTGCGGGGTATGTTACTGTTTAAGAAAGGAAGGACACCGCTATATTAGTAACAGTGTTGCCGAGTTATTATTAGTTAAAGGAGGTAAAGTTAGCGCTAAGACGACTAGCGCTACTATTGTTAACATTACTTGCTATTGTCGCTACGCCTATAGATACAACCTTACCTACACTACGAGCCTAAGGCACCTTTAATCAAAACTTTAATCAAAGCTTAAGCCTGTTAAAGGTTTAATTAAAACTTTAAGGCCAAGTTAAAACTTTAACTAAGTTAAAAGATTAAGCGACTAATAGACTAACTAAGGGCAAAACTATAGAGCTAAGCTAGCCGGGGTCGATCTTGCGGACAATAGGTTACTCCTCGATCTATCTAACCCTTTAAGCGAGGCGAACCTCTACTACTACACTTATAATAGCCTTTACCTATAGAAACTAGACGAGCTGTGTTTTTTGAAAAGATAAGATAAGATTGACACTTAAAGGCTACTAAACCTAGCTAATTAGGGCTAGCGAAACTACGAATAATAAGAACAACCCTCGGAACGGACAAACCCTCGGAGCGGACATTTCTAGGTCTTTTAAGAGTAGACGCAAAGAACTCGATACGACATTACTTAGAACGGAGGCAGTGCTGCAATACCTCGTACGTCTACCTATTATAGTAGGGAAGACGCGCTCGTATTATAATTAGTCGAAGGCCTTCAATTCTTATAGATATATATCACTTTATAGTTTATTGTATATAGAGATAGCGCAGTTAGAGTTATACATTGTGTTATTAGAGGTAAGGTTTGATATAGTTATATAATTAGGTAGTTAAGTGTTCAACTTAGCGCGGGCTAAGCAGCTTATTAGACCTGCTAAGTTAGTAGCAATAGAGGTTAAGACTAGGACAAAGACCGGCTACGAGGGCGCGGCCTTTAGAAGGGAAGCGTGTATTAGGGCTAAAGAGGCTATACGTAATTGGCATGTAACTAGGCCGAGTAAAGCCAGGGTCTTGATGCCTTAGGCAGGGCTTAGCGCTTAGCGTTAGGCTAACTCTCCTGCCTTCCTCCCTCTCCTCCTAGCTCCTTATCGAATACTACTTGTACCTACTACTACCCTATCTACCTGCTAACATAACCCTTCTTACATACCTACTACTATACTATACTAGACATTAAGGATGCGTACTATCGTATCCGCATTCGTAAGGGCGACGAATAGAAAACAGCCTTCCGTACTCGCTATAGCCATTTCGAATACTTAGTTATGCTATTTGGCCTAGCTAATACCCCTATAACATTTTAGTCCTATATTAATCGGGCCCTTTTAGGTCTATTAGATTACCTCTGTATAGTTTACCTAGATAACATCCTAGTTTATATACACTCTCCTAATATTGCGGAATACTAGGCTATAGTCCGTAAGGTACTCGATCGCCTAAGGGCCTATAGCTTGTACTACAAACCCTCTAAATGCACCTTTGCTACTAAAGAGGTGTCCTTCCTTAGCTTTCTCGTATTAACCGAGGGTATTAAGGCTAATCCTAATCGGATTAAGACTATTACTAAGTACCTAATACCTACTAGTATTAAGGAGCTTTAATCGTTCCTCGGCTTTACTAATTTCTACCGTCGCTTTATTAAGGGCTATTTACGGTATGTAATGCCCCTAACTGAACTTACTAAGACTAAGGCAAATCTATCTAGAGAGTTTAAATAGACTAACAGAGTACAAGCCGCTTTTAATAGTCTAAAGCAGCGCTTTACTAAAGTCCCCTTGTTACACTATTTCATACTAAATAAGCAGATCCGAATTGAGACTAACGCTTTACAGTTCGCTATATCGGCTATTATGTCCTAGCAATTAGATAATAACTATTACTAGCACCCGATTGCCTTCTTCTCGAGGAAGATAATTAATATAGAGCGTCGCTACGAGACCTACGAGCAAGAGCTCTTAGCTATTGTCGAGGCCTTTAAGTATTAGAGGCATTACCTCGATAGGGCCTAATATACGATACAGGTCTATATAGACTATAACAACCTCCGTAGCATTACTAAGGTTACTAGAGTTATAGGTCGATAGGCTAGATAGGCCGTCTACCTCGCTAGGTTTGATTTTAATATATTATATCGGCTAGGCGTAAGCAACCCTACTAATAGCCTATCGAGGCGACCTAATTACGATAGCGGGACTTAGTAATCCATCAATTTATTGTTTCTAACCCTGTAGTATAAGATTGCTATAGCCCGTATTGTTAATAAGTACGCGTAGGATAAGCGGCTTACCGGACTCCGCGACGGCTTAAAGCATATTAATGCTCTTACTATATTAATAGTACGTATTAAGGCAAGAGCTAAGGATACAGATAGGAGAAGTTATAATAACTCCCTAGTCGATATCGCTATATATAGTAACAGCGATTAAAGCACTAATACAGTTAATCCGGCTGCTAGTGCTATTAGATATATATAATACGTACCTCGTTTAATAGCGAGGGTGCTATTAAATAACCTTGCAAATAGGGATAGTTAATCGTTTATAGATAAGCTATTACGGGCTTAGCAGAGGGACGCCTTTGCTACTAAACGTATAGATAAGCTTATAAGTAGACGAAAGACTCGATCTAGCAAGAGTAACAACTAGTCGATCGATAACAAAGGTTATTTAAAGTTCAAGGGCAGATACTATATCCCCGCTAAACATTCGATCCGATAAGAACTTCTTAAGCGATACTATAATAGCGAGCTTGCCGGTTACTATAGTATAGAGAGGTCGTACGAGCTACTATCGCGTATATACTACTAGCTAAATAGTAAGCGGGATATAAAGGAATACGTTAATACGTATGCCGTATATTAACGTATTAAGGCACTAAAACATTAGCCTTTTAGCGAGTTGTCCTTATTACCAATCCCTTACAAGCTATTTGCAGAGCTTATAATAGACTTTATTATAGGCCTTCTACCTACTAAACGTAGGGGCAGTAAGGACATCTTCGATACTATCCTTGTTATAGTAGATCGGTTTACTAAAGGCGCTCGATATATCCCGGTACGGAAGGATTAGACTACTATCGACATAGTAGAGGCTCTATAGAGCAACATCTTCTATACCTATTAGGGGACCCCTAAGGGGATAGTCTCTAACCGGGGCACGATATTCACATCCTATTATTAGAGCGAGATATGCCTATAGCTAAGACTAAAGCATCGGCTATTAACAGCCTTCTATCTATAGACTAACGGTTAAACAGAGAGGCAGAATGCTACCCTATAGTAGTACCTACGTAGCTATATTAATAAGAACCCTAATAACTAGGTTAATCTCCTGCAACTAGCCGAATTCGTATATAATAACAGTGTCTACTTATCTACTAAGGTGTTACCTTATTTCGCTATAATAGGAAGCAACCCTACGCTACTATAAGACCTATTTACCTCGCTCGAGGCCGAGCGTAAGGAAAGGGAAGCGTGTTAAGTACTAACACCTAAGACACTAGCGGCTATTAAGAGAGTTCAAAAGATGCGAGAGATTTACGCTAAGATAGCTAACAAACTAGCAAAAGCCTAGGCCTATTAGAAGGCCTATTACGACAAACACTATATACCGATAACCTTTAAGCAAGGCGACATAGTTATACTAAGCACTAAGAACCTCCGCATCTATAAGCACCTATTACCTAACGGTAAAACAAGGCCTAAGCTCGTACTAAGATACATTAGTCTATTCCGCATTCGAGAAGTTAAGGGCTCCTCCGTATAGGCCTATTAGTTATAGCTTCCTCCTTATTACACTATCTATAACACCTTCTATATATCCCTCCTTAAGCTATATTACCTACGCGAGGGGGATAAAGCCCCTACTAAACACGAAGATATACTAGCGGATAGTAAAGAGCTATAGTCTGTAGAACGTATCCTATAGCACCGGACTAGGAAAGGCAAGAAGGAATACCTGTTAAGATAGCAAGGCTATTTACTAGAATAGGACTTATAGGAAGCTAAAGATTCCTTTAAGGATATAGCTAAGTTGTTGAACGAGTATTAGACTAGCGTAAAGAACAAGAAGAAGGCTAAAAGCTCGTAATATTACTAAGGCTTAGGAACAATGCTACCCCCGGGGTGCTATTAGATAACTAATTAGAGGCCGGCAAACTAGGACAATAAGACTATACTACTATAGTGAACGCGCACCGAGTGTTAACAAGCGCGCTACGACGCGTTAACTAATTGCCTGCTCTTTTAAGGACTCTATCTCTTTACTAACGCGCCCTACAGGTCCCCCTCTTATTCCCTTATTCTATCGAAGCCTCGAGGCCTAAGCGATCGGCGAAGGCGCGCGCGTAGCGGATAGTGCCGGCGGTGTGTTAGAAGAAACGGCATACGCCTATATTAGTAACGGTGTTGCGGAGTGTGTTGCCGTTTAAGAAAGGAAGGATATAGCTATATTAGTAACGGTATTACCGAGTTGTTATAGGTTAAAGAAGGAAATTAGAAGAAGGTAAAGTTAGCGCTAAGACGACTAGCGCCGCTATTGTCAACATTACCTAGTCGCTACTATTGTTAACCTTACCTGCATTAAAACTTTAAGGCCGAGTTAAAACTTTAAGCCGCTTAAAAGATTAAGTAGCTTAATAGACTAACTAACTAAGGGCAAAACTATAGAGCTAAGCTAGCCGGGGTCGATCTTACGGACAATAGGTTACTCCTCGATCTATCTAACCCTTTAAGCGAGGCGAACCTCTACTACTATACTTATAATAGCCTTTACCTATAGAAACTAGACGAGCTGTGTTTTTTTAAAAGATAAGATAAGATTAACAATTAAAGGCTACTAAACCTAACTAATTAGGGCTAGCGAAACTACGAACAATAATAGCCCTCGTAATAATAAGAACAATCCCTCGGAACGGACAACCCTCGGAAGCGGACATTTCTAGGTCTTTTAAGAGTAGACGTAGAGAACTCGGTACGATATTACTTAGAACGGGGGCAGTGCTACAATATCCCGTATACCTACCTATTATAGCAGGGAAGGTACGCTCGTATTATAATTAGTCGATAGTCCTCAATTCTTATAGCTTTATATCCCTTCACTTTATTATATATAATAATAGCGCAGTTGGAGTTAGACATTGTGTTAGAAGGTAAGGTTTGATATAGTTATGTAATCGGTAGTTGCGTATTTAATTTAGCGCGGATTAAGCAGCTTATTAGACCTGCTAAGTAAGTTAGTAGCGATAGAGATTAGAACAAGACCGGCTACGAGGGCGCGGCCTTTAGAAGGGAAGCGTATATTAGGGCTAAAGAGGCTATACGTAATTAGTATATAACTAGGCCGAGTAAAGCTAGGGTCTTAATGCCTTAGGCAGGGCTTAGCGCTTAGCGTTAGGCTAACTCTCCTGCCTTCCTCCCTCTCCTCCTAGATTCTTATCGAATACTATACTAATTCACTACTACCCTATCTACCTGCTAATATAACCCTTCTTATACTAAGCCGTAGTGCGTAAGGTCCTCGACCGCCTACGAGCCTATAGACTATATTACAAACCTTCTAAATGCACCTTTGCTACTAAAGAGGTGTTATTCCTTAGCTTCCTTATTTCAACCGAGGGTATTAAGGCTAATCCTAACCGGATTAAGACTATTACTAAATAGCTAACCCCTACTAGTATTAAGGAGCTTTAATTATTCCTTAGCTTCGCTAATTTCTATCGTCGCTTTATTAAGGGCTATTTACGGTATGTAATGCCCCTAACTAAGCTCACTAAAACTAAGGCTAACCTAACTAGAGAGTTTAAATAGACTAATAGAGCACAAGCCGCTTTTAACGGTTTAAAGAAGCGATTTACTGAAGTCCCTTTATTGTACTATTTCGTACTAAGCAAGTAGATCCGAATTAAGACTAACGCTTTACAGTTCGCTATATCGGCTATTATATTATAGCAATCAGATGATAACTATTACTAGCACCCGATTACCTTCTTTTTACGAAAGATAATTAATACTAAGCGTCGCTACGAGACCTACGAGTAAGAGCTCTTAGCTATTATTAAAGCCTTTAAACACTAGCGCTACTATCTCGATAGTGCCTAGCATACTATTTAGGTCTATACGGACTATAACAACCTCCGTAGAATTACGAAGGTTACTAGGGTTATAGGTCGACAGGCTAGATAGGCCGTCTACCTCGCTAGGTTTGATTTTAATATGTTATATCGGCTAGGCGTAAGTAACCCTACTAATAGCCTATCGAGGCGACCTAATTACGACAGCGGGACTTAGCAATCTATTAATTTATTGTTTCCAACCCTATAGTATAAGATTGCTATAGCCCGTATTGTTAATAAGCAAGCGTAGGATAAGCGGCTTACCGGACTCCGCGACGGCTTAAAGCATATTAATGCTCTTACTATATTAACAGTACGTATTAAGGCAAGAGCTAAGGACACAGATAGGAGAAGTTATAATAACTCCCTAGTCGATATCGCAATATATAGTAATAGCGATAGCACTAATGCAGTTAATCCGGCTGCTAGTGCTATTAGATACATACAATGCGTACCTCGTTTAATAGCGAGGGTGCTATTAAATAACCTTATAAATAGGGATAGTTAATCGTTTATAGATGAGCTGTTACGGGCTTAGTAGAGGGACGCCTTTGCTGCTAAACGTATAGACAAGCTTGTAAGTAGGCGAAAGACTCGATCTAGTAAGAGTAACAATTAGTCGATCGATAACAAAGGTTATTTAAAGTTTAAGGGCAGATACTATATCCCCGCTAAACATTCGATCCGATAAGAACTTCTCAAGCGACACTATAATAGTAAGCTTGCCGGTTACTATAGCATAGAGAGGTCGCACGAGCTACTATCGCGTATATACTACTAGCTAAATAGTAAGCGGGACATAAAGGACTACGTAAATACATATACCGTATATTAACGAGTTAAAGCGCCGAAGCACTTACTATTCGGCGAGTTGTCTTTACTCCCTGTTCTAAAGAAGCTATTTGCAGAGCTTATAATAGACTTTATTATAGGACTTCCGCCTACTAAGCGTAGGGGGGAAGTATATAATACTTTCCTTGTTATAGTAGATCGATTTACTAAGGGCGCTCGATATATCCCGGCGCGCAAGGATTGGACTGCTATTAATATAGTAGAGGCGCTATAGACTAACATCTTCTATACCTATTAGGGAACCCCTAAGGGGATAGTCTCCGATAGGGGCTCGACATTCACATCGCACTATTAGAGCGAAATATGCCTATAGCTAAGACTAAAGTATCGGCTATTAACAGCCTTCTATCTATAGACTAACGGTTAAACAGAGAGATAGAATGCTACCCTATAGCAGTACCTGCGTAGTTACATTAACGAGAACCCTAAGGATTAGGTCAATCTCCTATAACTAGCCGAATTCGTATACAACAACAGTGTCTACTTATCTACTAAGGTGTTACCTTATTTCGCTATAATAGGAAGAAACCCTACGCTACTATAAGACCCCCTATCGCTCGGGGCCGAGCGTAAGGAAAGGGAAGCGGGTTAACCTAAGACACTAGCGGCTATTAAGAGGGTTTAGAAGATGCGAGAAATCTATACTAAGATAGCCGAGAAGTTAATAAAGGCTTAAGAGTACTAAAAGACCTACTATAACAAACACTACCTTCTAATAACCTTTAAGCAAGGCGATATAGTTATGCTTAGTATAAAGAACCTCCGTATCCGTAAATACCTATTACCCGATAGTAAAATAAGGCCTAAGCTCGTACTAAGATACATTAGCCCATTCCGCATCCGAGAACCGAAGGGTATATAGGCCTACTAGTTATAGCTTCTACCCTATTACACTATCTATAACACCTTCTATATATCCCTCCTTAAGCTATACTATTAACGCGAAGGCGACGAAGCACCTACTAAGTTAGAAGAAGTCTTAGCTAATAGTAAAGAACTGTAGTCTATAGAACGTATCCTATAGTACCGGACTAGGAAAGGCAAGAAGGAGTACCTATTAAGATAGTAAGGCTATTTACCTGAATAGGACTCGTAGGAAGCTGAAGCCTCTTTTAAAGATATAACTAAGTTGTTGGACGAGTATTAGACTAGTATAAAGAACAAGAAGAAGGCTAAAAGCTCGTAATGTTACTAAGGCTTAGGATTAATAGCACCCTTAGGATGCTATTAGCTAACTAATTAGAGGCCGACAAACTAGGACAATAAGACTATACTACTATAGTAGACGCGCACTAAGCATTAATAAACGCGCTATAACTGTTAACTAATCGCCTGCTCTTTTAAGGATTCTACCTCTTCCCTAATGCGCCCTATAGGTCCCCCTCTTGTTCTTTATTCTATCGAGGCCTCGAGACCTAAGCGTTCGATAAGGGCGACGTGCGCGCGCGTACGAATAACGGTAATAAAGGTAATAGTGTCGCGCTACGAGCTAGCAGTACGCCGGCGGCTAACGCGGCTATATTAGTAACGGTATTGCGGAGTGTATTATTAGTCGAAGAAGGAAATCGAAAAGCAAGGTAAAGTTAGCGCTAAGACGACTAGCGTCGCTATTGTTAACATTACTTGCTATTGTTACTACGCCTATAGACATAACCTTACCTACACTACGAGCCTAAGGCACCTTTGATCAAAACTTTAATTAAAACTTTAAGCTACCTAAAAGATTAGGCGACTAATAGACTAACTAAGGGCAAAACTATAGAGCTAAGCTAGCCGGGGTCGATCTTGCGGACAATAGGTTACTCCTCGATCTTTCCGACCCTTTAAGCGAGGCGAACCTCTACTACTATACTTACAATAGCCTTTACCTATAGAAACTAGAAGAACTAAGTTTTTTAAAAAGATATAATTAGTTAACACTTAAAGGCTGCCAAACCTAACCAATTTAGGCTAGTAAAACTACGACAGTAAATAATAGCCCTCGTAATAATAAGAACAACCCTCGGAAGCGGACAAACCCTTAAAGCGGACATTTCTAGGTCTGTTAGAGTAGACGTAAAGAACTCGTACGACATTACTTAGAACGGAGGCAGTGCTACAATACCTCGTACGTCTACCTATTATAGCAGGGAAGACGCGCTCGTATTGTAATTAGTCGAAGGCTCTCAATTCTTATAGATATATATTACTTTATAGTTTATTATATATAGGGATAGCGCAGTTAGAGTTAGACATTGTACTATATTAGAGGTGAGGTTTGACATAGTTACATAATTAGGTAGTTAAGTGTTTAATTTAGCGCGGCTAAGTAGCTTATTAGACTTGCTAAGTTAGCAGTAACAGAGGTCGAGGTTGGAACCTAGGAAGGCTACGAGGGCGCGGCCTTTAGAAGGGAAGCGTGTATTAGAGGCTACACGTGATTGGCATATAACTAGCTCGAGTGAAGCTAGGGTCTTAGTGCCTTAGGTAGGGCTTAGCGCTTAGCGTTAGGCTAACTCTCCTACCTTCCTCCCTCTCCTCCTAGATCCTTATCGAATACTACTTATACCTACTACTACCCTATCTACCTGCTAACATAACCCTTCTCACAGTTTTATAACTAAAGTAAAGAACCTCGTTAGTCTAGTAGTCGATAATACAAGTCTTATATCGCTACTAGTTATTATAAAGATAGGTCTTATATATATAATAATAATATACGTTATCTAACTTTCTTACGTTCTTCTTAAACTCCTATTTAATTTAACTATAGATTATATACGTAAAGAGCTATAGGAACTTGCTAGTTTAAAGGCTATCTATTTAGTAACTATCGCTATTAGCCTAGCTAGACTCGCCTCGTTCCTTACGGACTTGAGTTAATATATCTTATTACAGATACTAGCTATATATAACATTACTAGACTCCGGAAATACCTCCTTAATAGTACCTATAAGAGCTTCTTTGCGGTTAGTACTAGTAACCGATAGTAGCGTTATCGCCCTATCTAAGCCCTTTCCGAATAGCGCCTAAGAGCTTAATAAAGTCTAGTTTATCTAGGTTTAGACGGATATAGCTAGCGCCTAGTTTAATAGTATTGTTTATAGAACTAGTACTAATAATATCTATTAACTTAAGGCTATAGATACTAGTAGAGTATATTGTATCTTAAATAAGCGTATATAGCGTATTCCTAAAGGCTACTATTAGGCGAGGAGAGAGGTTAACTATAGACTAAATAGCTCTATTTTCTAGGTTTTTAATAATATCGTAAAAGATAGTATAGTCGTCTAGTAACTAAACTATACGTCTAGCCTAGTTTAGCTATTAGCGTGCGTTAATAATTTAAGTCTAGGCAGTATTATTAATATCCTTCGGCTTTAGTAGAATACTACGGCCTTAAAGATATACTATAATCTTTAAGATTAGTATTTAGGCTTACTAAAGCCGCTCTAGTTACTTAAAAAACTATACTATTCTCGACTACGTTCTATAAATATTAAGAGTAATAACGTCGTCCTTCTTATAGTTATAGAAATAGTAATCTTCTCCCGTAGAATAGCGAATAACCTACTAATTTTTAGGCTAGCTAGGGCCGATAGTAAGTTCGTAGAAGTAGAACTTAGAACCTATCTCCTTTAAGATTAAATTCCGCCTTATTACTCCTTCCTTCTAGTTACGCTTATCTCGTAAGCCGAAGTGACTATATATCTAGCGGTAGTAATATTTAAGACTATCCTTATTCTTCTACGGCTTATAATACTTAAACTCTAATCTAGTCGCCTTTCTAAAAATATAGACGTACGACTTAAGGGCTCGATATAACGGAAATCGCAACTTAAGCGGTATTAGCTTACGAGAGCGCTCCTTTAGTAAGAGTAGGTACTTCTAAGGGCTTAGTAATACTAATTAATAATCTAGTAGATTAATACGCTCGTACGGTAGTAATAGTAAGCGCGAGCGGCCTCGAAGATATATCTTTAAGATAAATTAGACCTCTTTCTACGACTTAACTTCTAGTACTATTAATCGCGCGCCTTCTATATCTTCTACTACTATTTCTACCTTTTCTACGCCTTCTATATCTTCTACCGCTATCTCTACTTCTTCCTACGACTTAGCCTTTACTACCGTCGATTACCCGCCTTCTTTATCTTCTATCGTTATTTCTACCTCTTCCTACGACTTAGTAAATACTACTGCCGCCGCCGCCGCCGCTACGCCGTTACTACTATTACTACCGCCGGTAATAACTTTATTAAGAAACTCGTCGTATAATAGAGATTTAGCTATTTTTAATAGTTACTAAATAGTCTACTATAAAAGGAAGCAGAAATACGAATTTTAGGTCTATAATAGAATTCGAGGCGTAACTTCCTAGATAATGTATAGCGCGCCTATTTATTAGACTATATAGTAGTCTAGTCTAGTCTAGTTTAGTTTATAAGAAAACTAGTATACGGACCTAGTTTAACGACTACGTACCGGCTATAGACAAAAATCTAATCTAAAATTCGTCTAAGTAGCCTAGAATATAAATATAATCGTATAGTATATATAGTATAAGGCCCCCGTCCTATTCTAAAGTCGATCCGAGGTTTTCGTATATTATTATATATTATTATAGCCTAATTGGATTTTCTCGGAAACTAGTTTAGAACTAGTATAGTAGCAAACTAAACTAGAACTAGGCGGCTAGTTTACTACTAAGAAACTAAATCGTATCCGTTTTATAGTTCGTAATCGTAAACTAAAGTACTATAAGGTATACTACTAATAATACTAGCTAGGAACGGAAATAGCCTATATTAGATAGGAAGAGTACGTAATTCTATATAAAGGCAATTCTATAATAGTACTAGTATCGGATTATAATAGGGCTCGGTTAGGTAGCTAGGGCTCGGTTTAGTAGCTAAATAGTACTTCTAGGGTTAGGCGTGCCTTTAAAAACTAGCCTCCCTATCCTCTATACTAGTATTTAGTTATTCTCTAGACTAATAGATACCTTTTATATAACTCTCGCCGGCTCTACTCTAACTAGTAATAAGCCTCCCTATCTAATATACTAATCTAATAGATACCTTATTCTTACGCAACTTAAGAAACTTATAGCTAGCGTTACCTAGGTACCTATAGATTTATTGCTCCGCTCGATTTAGACCCTTATATATTATTACGGTAAAGCCGGACTAGGATCGGTAGAAGGAAGTCTCTAAGAAGGGCTAGTAGAGGTAGACAAACGCTACTAAACTTAAGAGTTAGGGACGCAAATATAAAGCTATAAAGGCCTAGGAGCTATCGCTAAGGGACCCGAGTTCCGCTCGTATACGATATAGTAGACCTTTTAAATACGCCTAACCTCGCAGATCCGTAGAGATAGATATAAATTAACTATTTCCGTACGCTTTCTAGATACTCTTATACTATCCTAGCGACTACCTTTTAATTATTAACTACTATAAACTATAGTACTAGGATATAATAAGATTACTATTAATATAATTTACTTACTAGAGAGAGAATAGGGCGGAGGATATCCTAGAGGCTTATCTAGCGTATATTTATAAGGTAGTCCTACTAGGCCTTACTTAGGCTTAGCTTTTACCTCTCTTTTCGTTTTATCGACGTCTATAAATTAGGGTACTAGCGTATAGTAAGATTAGTTTTACTAGAATCTACTTACTACGCTTTTTATTCTTCTAGGGATAGCCTTAAACTTTATAACTTAGTAGATCGCCGACTAGTAGGCTAACTAGGCCTCGTAACCGAGTATCTAAAGCGCTTTTATTAAGATCTATAGGTTAGGGTATTAGTATCTAGTAAGATTGTTATTAAAATAGGTTTACTTACTAAGCGCTATAGCCTTAGCGTCTAGTATAGTAGTAACGCGTAGGATAGGCGAGGCTATAGTAAGTAAAATAGTAATTATTAATAGGAGTTTCGGTATCGTTACTTTTAAATAGTAAAGATTAAATCTTCGATAGTAAGTAGTATTTTATATAGTAATAAAAGAGAACTCGAGTTCGGCGGAGAACGTATATTTTATTATTTAATCTATTATTACATTTATTTAGGCTTTAAACTCTTTCTCGGTAGTTAATTAGCCGTCTTATAACGTAGAGTATATAATTAGAGTAAGGAATATTATTATACCGACCTCTATATATAGAGCTAATAGATAGATCTCTAGAATATCGTAATTAGACTATAGAGGATAGACCCTATAGTAGTTCGGGTAAGTTTAGTTTAGTTTGCTAAGCTAAATTTCTAGTTTAGTTTAGTTTACTAAGGAACCGGTATACGGACTGGTTTGCCGGCTACGTACCGGCTACGGACAAAAACCTAGCCTAAAATACGTCTCAATAGCCCGAAATATAGATACAATCGTATAGCGTATATAATATAGGGCCCCCGGACCCGATCCGAGGTCGTCGCATATCGTCGTAGTTTAGTCGGATTCTCTCGGAAACTAGCTTAGACTAGCGGGGTAAACAACTAAACCGGAACTAAACCGGAGGGCTACCGCTAAGAAACTAAACTGTATACGTTTTATAGTTCGTAAACCGAACTACTACGGGGTCTAATAGAGGAAAAGCGATTAGGCTTCCCCGAGAGGATACTTTCTATATTATTAGAGGAAAAGGGGGTTACGTAGACTATATTAGGTTTAATAGAGGAGGAAGTCGTTAGAGAAACTAATAGCTAGCTTATAGTAAGACGAATTAAGACGATCTAGGCCTCTATATATATAGATAATACTTCGAGAGAAAGCTTAGATAGGAACCTTAGTTAATCTTTACTTATTATAGCTAATAGTATAATACTTAAAGCGTTAGTAGTAACCTAATAGAACTATTAGGATCTAAGAGCTTTTAATTTCTAAGTCTAGTATAGGGTAATACCTCGGACTTTAAAGTTAATATAATAATATAACTATAATACGCGACGAAATTCTTTTTATTCGGATTATAAGGCGTAGATAGGCCCCTATAACCTCCTAAGGGAGGCTTAAAAAGACAGGGACGTGTCCTTCGAGATATTATAAAGAGTACTCGGGCCTCTTAAAGGCGCTAATTAGAGTATTATAGAATCGTTAGCGAAGTATTACGGCTATCGCCTAGGGAGCTAGATTTTCTTTATATACGATATCTCTTTATAGCTTAGTATTTTTATTCTAATAGTAATACGTATAGTTAGTCTATTAATAGGTTTCGCTCGTCGTTATAGTAGTTATTTAACTTTATCTTAAGCTCGAAAGGGCCTCCTAAAGAACGAAGAGATAGTAGCCCTTCTTTCGATTACGTTAAACTTTATAGAATAACTATAGTAAAAGATCTTATATAGCCGTTTCCGTAGCTAGATATAAAAAAGAGTAAATAGTAAGTACCTATACTAAAGTAATTACAAAGTTAAAAGGAATATAGAAATAGTATCTCGCCTAGGGCGGAGAATCTTTTTAGATAGTTTTATAATCTAGTAACTACTTCTTATTTTCTAATCTAAGGATAGCCTAAAGCGTTATTACGAGGTAGGTCGCCTTTACTATCTAGTAGGGCCTACTTAGCGTCTACCGTACTTTTCTTAACCCTAGGATAGCTTAGTAATATACCTACGCCTAATTGCTTCTAAGCGGCTACCTATCGTTTCTTAACGTCTATAAATTGCAAAATAAGTATATAGTAAGATTAGTAGTATTACTATAATATACTTACTAAAGCTATTAGTATAGCTTAGAGTATTAGATAGAGAGGCCGGTACCTCCCCTAGTAGATATTCTCTAGAAGGGTCTAGAGGCGGCTTTCTAGCGTCTACCTCTCTTTTCTTAACCCTAGAATAGCTTAAAGCCTAATTGCTAATTAGTACGCGTACGCCTAGTTACTTCTAGGCGGCTATCCGTTATTTCTAAAGTCTTAACGACTATAAATTATAACTATAGATTTAGTATATAGTAAGATTAGTAGTATTACTACGGTATACTTATAAGGGCTATTAGTATAGCCCGGAGGACTATATAGATAGGCCGGTACGTCTTTTAGTAGATATACTTTAGAAGGGTCTAGGTTTAGAAGCGACCTTCTAGTATCTATCTCTCTTTTCCTAATATAATATATCTATAAACTAGGAGATTAGTATATAGTAATATTAGTACTACTTTAATTTGCCTACTTAGTATAATATTATAAAGAGAGTCTAGCTATTCCTTAGCGTTTATCTCTCTTTTCTAGGGATAGTCTATAGCCCTATACGGATCGTTATAGTAAGATAGTAGGGATATAAAGGCGTCTATCTTTTTTTCGATCTCTATAGGTTAGTATATTAGTATATAGTAAAATTAGTATTAAAACGGCCTGCCTACCTAGCGCTATACTATTAAGAGAGCCTAACTATTCCCTTAGGCTAGTAACTACCCTAGCGTCTACTATAGTAATAGCGTAAATAAGAGGCAAGGCTATAGCTAGTAAGCTAGTAATTACTAATAGGAGATTCATTATTACTATAGAAGAGTATAGAAACTAAATAGTAGAGATTATATCCCTAATAGAACGTAGCCTTTATATAGTAATATAAGAGAACTAGAGTTCGATAAACTTACTACTAATATATAAATATATATATATATATATATATATATATATATAGTAGTTATAGTACGTATAGTAGTATCTTTAATAAAACGCTAGTATATAGTAGCTAATATACGAGATCGGGAGTATATTCTATAAGAAGGGAACGTATAATTAATTTAAGAGAATTATTAGAGTAGCGTAGAGGTAGCCTATATAGATATACCTTAGTAGATATCTTATAGGAATATTAGAATATACGCTTCTATAAATATAGCCTCTATATACTATATAATATACTAGTGTCTACCGGTGCATACACGTCGGGTATACCCGGATACTAGGATATCCGAGGATTATTAGGTAGCCTAGCCGGCAACACGCAGGACACTAGCGCATCCTATAACTCCTCCTTGTATGCATACACTAGCTCACGTTTACGCCCCTGCGTACATGGTGTATTACAGAGCGTGTACACATGCCCATGTGTATGCAGCTCCATCACTACTTTCCCGGCAGTTGATTATCCGGGATCTCCTCGCTGTCTTCCACCGCGGAACCTTCTTGCAGAATTGTGACATGCGATAGAACTAGGGATCGAAGGCCATGCGTCGGCGACTCGTGCGCACATCGGCCAGATGTGACCAAGCAGTTCTCTGGGATGTCGCGATAAGACTGTGGAGTGGCGCAATCCTTTAAGCTTCCTCGAGCGAATGCTTCCTGCGTTAGAGAACTCTACGTGATACTACTTCAACCGGTTTTCGTTGTAGTAGTTGGATGAATGGCCGCGACTGACGACAACATGGAAGACTCTCGAGTGTCCAGTTCCGCTATGTCGAGCAACGACGGATCCGAGTGGGAGAAGGAGACGTTATTGCGTGGAGGAAGCAAGCCAAGGCCCGTTTTACGCCTCACGAGGCTCAATTTGTGTCTCATCGTGGCATCGGCGACGTTGATCTCGAATTGCTGCCTTTTAGCCTTTGCTGCTATGATTTGGCCCAAAAGCCCTCCTCATCCATCAAGCTCAAGTCAGCAAGCTTGCGAAACGGACGATCTCCCTCTCGATAGTAAGTTGAGAACACTCTTGCCTGCCTTCGCGTACATGCTCACCTCAAACAATGCCAACTGACCTGGTCCAAATCTTGGTGTAGAGGATGCGATCATGAACCGCTTCGATCGTTCATATCACACTGTCACGTTTCCTGCATGGAACTATACAAACCCCCCACACACCGTTCCGCCCAATGGTGAGAGCTACGAAGAGTCGCGAGTAGATCAGCTCTGGACAGAGCTAGGCGTTCATTGTCGGTCGAACACCAAGTGTACTCATGTTTTAGCGGCTTTCTAACAGTCTGGCAGCCAATTTCATCACCATCCCCGTATCACAAGGACCTGCGCATGGCCTTGATATACATCGGCATGTCATTCTCCCAGAGAAGATAAATGGAGAAGACCATTTCATAGCGACGATAGAGGTCGTCCATCACCTTCACTGTCTGGTTAGCCTGCACTCGATGACGAGTCTCTTGGATCGTACGACTGACAGTTCGTTAGAACATGCTGCGCCAAAATCTGTGGTACCAAAGGGACTGGTATAAGGAGCACCATGAAAGCGATGCAGCAGAATCGCTGAAGATAATACATATCAGTGAGTTGAACATGTGACGACGCGTGAGATTTGAAGTATCATGGTGTACTGACGATAAGGCCTAGACCATTGCCTGGACAATCTGCGTCATCGTTTGATGTGTACTGCCGACCGTGGCCTTGTGCCTTGGACGTGGGCTTCAGCTCCGAGCGGCATAGTTGTGGATTTTGAGCGAGCACATCGCTGCCGCAATGCACAACCCATATTGGACTGGGCCATCCAGAATCAGTATCCTGACAAGCCCAAGGCAATCCACTTCAAGATGCCCAAGGGAGCCTATCGAATACCATGGGAACATTTCGTCTCACCTACCGACCCTCGTGCTAAGCAGTTTACTTCAATTTGCAGTCCAACTGCAGAGGAGTGCCCTCGAGAGGATTGAAAGCGGCCGCGCTTTCTCTGGGCGGCGACTGCGATCTCCATCTCTTGCTGTTGCGCTACAGGTGTGCTGGACTGTTAGGATCGATCTGTGTCCGACGACGAATGGGCAGAGCGTGCGGAAGACGGCGCCATGTCGTGCTCGATAGGACTGGGTACATGGTCGTTGGGGAGGGTTGGCTCCGGTGCTAGTTCTATGCTGTGGCTGTGGCTGTTCGTTGCAGTAACTTAGGCGAAGGGCGGTGTACATGTGGAAAGGCAGTGTATACAGCAAACCGGAGGTGGATGTGGATGAGGACTCGACTCGGAAAAACAAGCGAGCGGCCCGAGGTCCGCCGCGGCTTCTCCCCACCATGTCATGTCCATCTTTCCCGGTTCATGTGTTGCATTGTTGTGACTATAGACTTAGGTCCCAGCACCGCAGCGTCATCCCTTCGGCCACGAGGTCGCAGAACGAAGCGGGCATAGAGTAGCCGGAGAGCACAAACGAGGAACGAATTCATAGGCGTTGGACTCCCGAAATGGACTGTGGCCTGCAAGGTAGAATAGCACAGGTCCTGTATGACTTGACATGACGCTCGTCTGCTCGAGCGTGGCCGTACCCTTCTCTGGCATCATTCACTCCTTGCCCAGCCACTGAACCACCGTACGAACGCCGTGCCGTGGCCGTAGTAGCATCACGGTCCCAGACTCGGTCCATGCTCGTGAAGACACCGGACTGGGCTGATCTTCTGCCTGCCCTTCCTCGTGTGTCTCTACCATCTTCGTAGGCGATCTTGCATGCCACGGCCGATACGAGCACACCCTGACGTCGCTCTTGACACAGCACGCCATCGGTCGGGTCCATGCGCTCCCAACAGAGCAGCAGACCAGCTCTCTTCGTTCCCTTCCTCGCTGACCAACCGAGAGGCCAACACAACCGTGGCGGCCAGCATGGCAGTCACGATCACGCCAAACTTCACAGAAGAATGACGGCAGAGATCGACATGAAACCGTCAACTGCCGTACGCACCGTTTCCGCCGCTAGGTACAGTACAGTATTAAGAAAGCGTGAAAAAGCTTGAGAAAAGCTTGAAAAAGCTTGAAGGTCACGCACCGGGCCCGTATAAAGTCCCATACCAGCGTCCGAGCGCCTAGTCCTTCCAAGAATAGGGTCAGCCTGCCGCAGCGGACTCGGTGAGATATCGAAGTCCGCTCCGTGGTATACGTAACTATAGAAAACGTAATGTCGATGTCTCTGCGCGTCGCGGTTGCTAGGTCGACAGGTTAGGGTAGTAGCAGTAGTAGTAGTGCGATTTCCGCTAGCATACTAAATATCGATAGTAAGAGGTCGTACGGTCGCAATTTGATAGATTTCGTACTGTTTTTATAGTGTTTAACGACCCCGCATTCTCTGCTAGTAGATACTAGTTATATTACTAAAAATAAAGCTAAAGTTTGTTAGTAAAACAGCGGTATAGTAAAATTCGAGGTGTAGTTAGCGATTACGGCCATTTTAATAGCGTTAATATATATTAGAGGGCGGCGGTGTATAAGGCATGCTACTATAGACCTATATCGCGCTCGGAGGCGCGTATTGCTACCTATTTAGTGCCGGTAGTGTCGGTAGAGGCATATAGAAGCTATTAGTTACCTACGCGACCTACGTAACGGCGGAATTTAAAGGAAAACGCGACAAGAACGCGTCGATACCGCCTAGAACTACTAACGGCGCTTCTTTACCAAAATTTAGCTAAGCTAGCGCCGCTAGTGTTCGCTCGGATATATATTCTTGCCCTACCTATTTCTCTACCTATTTCTTCGATCGCTTCGGCTTCTTACTCGTAGTATCTACGCTCTTGCCCTTCCGCTTCTTTAGCGGCGGCGCTATATTAGTCGCTTTTAGAAGGCAATAGCTCGATATAATATCGCTTAGCAATAGCGCTTATAATAGCTTCGGCGGCGGCGCTTTTATTAGTATAAGAATAGCTTCCGGATAAGTGCTCTTAAAGTAAGTAAGGACGAGGTTAGTAAAGCCCTTCCTAATATTGTCGCCGCTCTCGTAGAAGACTGTTAGCATCTTCGAGATAATAACCTCGCGTTGCTTGTCGCTCTCGTCTATGCCTTGTTAGTCGTATAAGCGCTCGAGTTGAAAGATTAACTCGTACGCGTTAGTAAGTACCTCGCGGACGTTTAATCGATAGGTAGGCGCGTATACGACCTCGGCGGCGGCGGCGTCTTCTTATACTACTATCGACTTAGAAGCGTCTTCTTCGTAGACCTCGAGAGCGCGTCTAGCAAATATATTAACCTATTGTTGCTAGTAATAATCTTTAATAATAACGCGTTTAAGTATAAGGTAATAATGCTAGAGGTCGGCGCAAAGGACGCGATATTAGCGGAAGAATTTACAGTCGCAGGTAAGCGCGCCTGCCTCGGTTAATAACGGCTTCGGGTCTTAGTATACGGACTTGTTAAGAACGCGATTAATCTTAGTACTAATCTTGCGCTAAATAGGCTATAGAAGGCGTAGAAGCTAGGTCCGGAGCTCGTCGTCGTCGCCGCGCGCGAGTAAGTGTACGTTTAATACCTAACGCTTACTAGCAATGTCCGACCGAAGGTCTCTAAGCTCGCCCTCCTATATTGTTTGTATAGCCACGCCTGTTAGTGTAAAGTTAGCCGCTATTAGCGACTTATTGCCGTCTATTTTAAGACACGCGTAAAAGCTCTCGTTTATATTAGTATCCTTGTATTGTCTAACGATAGTAGGCACGTTATAGACGCGATAGTGGTTTGCCTATAGGCGAATATCGCTGCCGAAGTCTTAAACTAAATATGTATAGTTTAACTCGTAATCGCTGTTTCGGGGGAGGTTATCGATAGCGGCCTAGAGCGACTCTTTCGCGCCTTCGAGCGAGCGGCGGTATACTACGGCGGCGCGTAGGTGTTTACGTGTCTCTTAGTAGATTTTCGCGCTAAAGCGTCTGTCGATAGTGCGCTAAACGTAGACGTAGCATAGCAGGTGTATTGTCGTCGTAAATGCTATTCGAACTGCGCGTCGCTCGGCTGCCGAGTCGTCTATAAGGAGGAATTTAGGTACCTAAATACCGCCTGTCTACCTGCTTATAGTGCGCAAAAACTCCGCAACAATATCGCCGTCGTTAGTAGGTAAGAGTATGTATACCGCCGTACGAGAAATAGTATATTTATCCTTTACTATAATAGTATAAAGAAACTAACCTAGGTAATTAGTCTTGTACGTCGCGTCTATAAACGCGATCGTACGATAGGCTTTAAGCAGTTCTATACTAGTTTTGCTAGCATACACGACGCCGTAGGTAGTCTCTTTATCGATTTAGCGTATAGCTTCTATATTCTCGCAAAATAGCCCTTCTATAATAATATATTAGTGATTGTTATAATAGAAAACCGCAAATGTAAACAAAAGAATCCTAAAGTTTAGGGTTCGGTCTGCCAAGGCGCGCTAGAAGCCGGACCGAGGTATTGCCGCAGCTTCTAAATTATCTTATTAGCTCGAAGCTGAGGCTCTGCGGCGCTTCCGCTTTAGGCGAAGAACTTTAGAATCTCGAGATTCCACCTTTCGTGTCTAGTATTCGCAGGCAATCGAGTCTAATATCTTTATCTATCGAGCTAATAACTTAGATAGACTTCCGCGTCGATCTATTAGTTAATCGGAGTCCGGATACGCGGGCGCGACGGTCCGCATAGCTGTTTTTCCAACCTTACGCCCTAGCTTAACAATAATAATAAGATTAACTAACCTTATTGACACTACTCGAATATATCTTCTTTCTATGTTTGCTATACTAGCGACGCGCCGCCGAGCCTTCTATCCTTATATGCCTTCCGGAAGGCGCGACTAGAATTAAGTACGTCGTACTTTATTATAAAATTGCCGCCGGCGGCCTTAAATAGCGTATTCGCTGCTAGGTCGTGCTAAGCCTTTAATGTCTTCTATACCGCACTCGGCTTGTATCTATAGCATACCTCGTACCCTATAGTAGTTAATAACGCGCTATACCGGCGGAAGAGGTCGAAGTTATCTAACTAGTAGTAGTCCGAGTAATCCTCGCGGCTTATACGCTAAACTCGATACGCGACAATCTCCGGCTTACTAGACTTATTATCCTTATTATATATAGTATATACCTTCATCGTTATAGGGCAGCCTTGCGCGCGTTCAATCTTCTTATTAAAGCGCTACGCACTATACCCTTTAGTCTTATCCGACTTCTAGTATAGTTGCTTACGAAAGCGGCAAATATAACGCGTCGTTTCTAGCCTACTCTTCTCGATATAGTCCTTGTTCTTTGTCTATATATTATTAATATATAGCAACAACGCGTACTATTACTTTGCCGGCACCTTAAACGAGTCGTCGAAGCCGTATAGAATAGCTCGTTCGCGCTATTCGCGGAGGTTATCGACATATAGTAAGGACGCGTAGTACGAGTCTAGCTTAACTAGAACTCGAGACTTTCGAGGGCGGCGATAGTCTAGGGACACTAACGCGTTTTTATTACTAGAATCGACTAAATCGTCCCCTTCTTCCTCCTCTACCGAAAAGTTAGCGATTCCGACCGCGCTCCGCTCTCGTCGCAATCTTATACCTAGCGCGAAGTTACCCTATGCCTGCGATACTAGAATATCCCTATCCCTACCTCCTCTAAGGTAGTCCGCAATTGATATAGTATTAGAAGACATTAAAGGTATAATTTAAATAATAGAAGAGATAGAAACGATAGCGCAGAGCGATAGTAAGGTACGATAGCAAAGTAGAAAACAATAACCTAAACAAACCGGTACGCGTCGACGCGTAGGAGCGGAAGCGTATACAATCTACGCCGACCGCCGCTCTATAAGGTCGGAAGCCCCGGTTAGCTATAGGTTAGGCGCTCGGACGCTAGTATAGGACTTTATACGCCTCCTACGCACCTATGCTAAAGAAGTCGATCTTATAGGGTTGCACGGATATACAATCTCGTATTGTTAGGCGGGCGCTCTTCTCGAGTCTCGACGTCCCTAGCTACTAAACCGAGCCCTAGCTAGCCGCCCGAGCCCTAGTATATCCCGATACTAGCACTATTATAGAATCGCCTTATATAGAATTACGTACTCTTTCTACCTAATATAGGCTATTTCTATTCTTAGTTAGTGTTGTTAACGGGCGCGTAGCGCGTATTAACGGGCGCGTAGCGTATTACCTAGAAAGGAATTCTACCGTAGACCTAAAATTCGTATATCTTCCTCCTTTTATAGTAGATTGCCTAGTAACTATCGAAAATAGCTAAATCTCTATTATACGACGAGTTTCTCGATAATCTTATCGCCGGCGGCGATAACGTAGTAGTAGAAGACGTAGTAGTAGAAGACGTAGTAGTAGAAGACGTAGTAGACGCGGTAGTAGAAAGCGCTTAGTCGATAGAGATAGTAGTAGAAAGCGCGGAAGACGCGCAATCGACGATAGTAGATATTAAGTCGTAGAAGGAGGTTTAATTAGTTTCGGAGACTTATATTTAAGGTCGCTATCGCTATTGCTTACTATCGCTACCTCGCGAGCGTATATCGCTTCTAGACTATCGATCGGTGTCGCTACGCCCTTAGAAGCACCTATTCTTACTAAAGGAGCGTTCTCGTAGTCTAATACCGCGAGAGTCGTAGTTTCTATTCTATCGAGCTTTCGAGTCCTATATCTACGCCTTCGGAAAAGCGACTAGGTATAAGTTTAAGTAGTATAAGCCGTAGAAGAATAAGAATAGTATTAAATACCGCTACCGCTTCGTATATAGTTGCTTCGGCGTACTAGATAAGCGTATATAGAAATAGGACGAGGTAGCGATATAGCGAAAGTCGACCTCGAAGAAGATAAGGTATAGGTTCTATTTCTACGCTATTACTATCGATCTAGCGCAACCTAAAGGTTAGTAAGTTATTCGCTATTCTATAGAAGAAGACTACTGTTTCTATAACTACGAGAAAAACGATATTGTCGCCCTTGCTATATATAGAAGGTAATCGAGATCGGTCTAGTTCCTTAAGTAACTAGAGCGGCTTTAGTAAGCGCGAATACTAATCTCGAAGATTATAGTATACTTTCGAGGGCGTAGTATACTACTAAAGCCGAAGGACATTAATAATATTGCCTAGTCTCGTAATATTAAGGCATGTCGATAACTAAACTAGGCTAAACGTATAATTAAGTTGCTAGATAAATACGCTATATTCTACGACATTATTAACAACCCGGAAAATAGAGCTATTCGGTATATAGTTGCCCTCTATCCTCGCTTAATAGAAGCCTTTAAGAAGACGCTATATACGCTTATATTAGATACGACATACTCTACTAACATCTACAACCTCGAGCTAATAGATATTATTAGTACTAGTCCTTTAAACGATACGATTAAATTAGGCGTTAGTCTTATCCGTCTAAAGCTAGACAAACTAGACTTCGTTACGCTCTTAAAGGCCGTCCGGAAGGGCCTTAAACAAGCCGATTGCGCTATGCTATCGGTTATTAGTACTAATCGTAAAGAGGCTCTTATAGGTGCTATTAAGGAGGTGTTTCTAGAGTCTACTAATATTGTATATAACTAGCATCTATAACAAGACATACTAACTCGAGTTTGGAAGGAACGAGGCGAGTTTAGTTAAGTTAAGAGCGACGGTAGCTAGACAGACTTACCTTAAACTAACAAGTTTCTACGGCTCTTTACGTATACTATCTATAGTTAAACTAAATAGGAGTTCAATAAGAACGTAAAGAAGTTAGACAACGTGTATCCTATATTTAAGACCTACCTTTATAATAACTAGTAGCGTTACAAGGCTTATATTGTCGACTGCTAGACTAACGAGGTTCTTTACTTTAGTTGTAAGACAACCTCTCGAGTTGAATCTATATATAGACGTATTAAACAGTAGCTTAACTATAGCAGCCGCTACGACATCTTTACGCTCTTTAAGAGCCTATTATAATAGTAGCAAGAAGGTTACGACCGCCGTTATGTTGCTCTTACTAAGAACCTAAAGAGGTACAATAAGGCACTAGCTAGACTATTCTAGGCTAGTGTTTCTCGTATAATAAGCGACTATTACTTACTCGAGGTAAAGGCACTATATTTACGAGCTAAGGACCTTCTGCTTACTATAACCGACGACGACGGCAACGAGGTAAAGTACTTAGCGTTCTCGTATAACTGTTTATAGTGCCGCTATAACGACTACCTTCGCAAGACCTATAGTTATCTATGTATCTACGACTTAATAAAGCTTATTAAGACAGGCGGCAATCGCGCTATTCTATTGCTAAGTTACTTCTATAAGCACTAGTTTATTAACTTCCGTAGAACGGTCCGTCTATAAGAGCTAGAGGTTATCTTTAGCAACCGCAAACCTCTTACTAGCGGAGCTATATTATATATAACAAAGCGCGCTACTATAGTACGTAAATTAGACGACCTAAATAAGATAGCAGTCGCTAAGCGATAGAAGATAGCAATAGCTAGAACGACTAAGTTTATACTCGAGCCTAGCGTCTTACTTACTTAGCTAAGAACGACCGTTAAGCACTATAAGTACGTTAAGAGCTAATGCTATACTTAACAATGCCCTTGCTAGAAGGCTAATCGTACGTATAGCGCTACTTGCTATCTAAGCGGCTTCGAGTGCTATAATCTACGAGTCTAGTCTTTACTTCTAATAGTACTAGAACCTCCTTCTAAGCTAGATTCACTCCGCCGAGAGATTAAAGACCTCCGAGTACGTAAGAACACTCGATTATAGGTAGAAGAATAACGTACGAGATAGTAAGCAGACTATAGCCGCTAGTAGGCGGCATTATATAAGCAATAACAACGATAGGCTACTTAGTAATAGTACTAGTAGTCGCTTATATAGCTAGTAGGAAGGCCGCTTTATTAATAGGTGCTATAGTAATAGCACTATTAGTTTACTTAGCAATAGCACTATTAGTTCACTTAGTAATAGTAGTATGCTAGTTAGCAACTAAGAGACTAGTATAAGCTAGCATATATAGCCTCGCGTGGTTACAAGGCCGTAGGTCGCAATCCGATTAGACCTGAGTAGATAGCAACTAACAATACCTTCAATTTTGCTATACTACTGATTTGCTAACAAACTTTGGCTTTATAGCTAGCAGCAGTATTGCAGTGGCTGGCAGCAGTATTGCAGTGGTTGCCCGGCTGGCGGGGCCTGCATCGACGCGATTATCCGCTTCTATACGCGATTATGTATAGAACAGCCGATCTCGTAATCTCGGGATATGCTGGGGCTCGGGCGGCTAGCTGGGGCTCGGTTTAGTAGCCAGGCTCGACGTCTGGCTGCAGGCGTGGGGGATTGCATAAAAAAAACATACTGTGCATGTAGATAGATAAGACCTGCAGAGGACGATTCGTCGCGACTAGGGTTGCAAGACTAGCTCGCGCATTCGACAGCGGCGGATCCGCGGACAACGACTTCTTCACACAACTACCGCTTATCGCACTCACGCCACGCCGTGCTCCATCGCCAGCACATCGGTACGGCGGTAGAATACGTTGGCGTTCTTGCTCAAGACCCAAACGTTAAGCTTGCATTGGGATTCTGTGCCAGCCTGACCCTACTAGTCAGGCCACGACGACGAATCGATGGCAGAGGAACAGAAGTATTGTACGACGCTCGCGACTTCGCCAGCAGGCTCCGACTAGTCCTCAAGGAGCAGGAGGAGGTTCAGTGTCTCATTTGGGATCGCAGTCTGAAGCGGGATCGAGGTAAGAAGGAGTTTTCCGCCAGACCTCGACCAAAATCGGTTGCGGAGCACAATAACATATTGAGAGTATCTGATGCCTAAAACTCATACTATCGCAGTTGGCGGATACAAACGAAGGTGCTCATTAGAACAGGCAGGTAAGGACTATGAAGGAAGGAGTGTGAACAGCACACTGCCTAGTACGAAACGTATCCCTTTCGCATAGCAACTGCTTCTTTCTCACTTCTTAACATCTGCAGGTCATGGTATTAGAATAGCGTATTGGAATACTAATGCCACGGTTTACTGACCTAGGCTGCTATAACCCCAAGGGTAGCCGTCAGCAGCAATTGGCGAGTCTGGCTTGGCGACTGCCTCTCGTTTCTTGACATCTAGGCTACTATAGCCCCAAGGATAGCCGTCAGCTGCGATCGGAGAGTCTGGTTTGGCGACAGCCTCTCGTTTCTTGACATCTAGGCTACTATAGCCCCAAGGATAGCCGTCAGCTGCGATCGGAGAGTCTGGTTTGGCGACAGCCTCTCGTTTCTTGACATCTAGGCTACTATAGCCCCAAGGATAGCCGTCAGCAGCAATCGGAGAGTCTGGCTTGGCCACAGCCTCTCTCTTCTTGACATCTGCAAATGAGGGTGTTAGTATCTGGCAAAATGTGGCTTTGCCACGGTCGGGTACTTGCCTAGGCTGCTATATCCCCAAGGATAGCCGTCAGCAGCAATGGGAGAGTCTGGCTTGGCGACTGCCTCGGCGTCTGGCACAGGAAGAGCGTGTACGAGAGCCAGCAAGCCAGCAATTGTCGATAGGACGTTCGGCATCGTTGCGACTGTATAGAACCCAGATGATAGAGATGGGGTCTTCTTCAGAACTCGGCCTTTGTACAGCAAGAAAGTAGACTCAGAGCTCGGTGGACTGAATATGGATATATATACGCAGAATCGTTTCCTGAGAGAGCTGTTACCGATCCGCGTAATGGGAATCGCTGGAAGTATAGTACCTGACACACTGGACTGGGAGTGCTATATCCCAGTCCTGAGAAAGGAAACTGCATGTTTAGCAAGGCTGTCACAGGACGTGCAGCTATACATTGATACTCTAGCCAGGCCCTTGACTCGGCGGTCGAATAGAGACTCTTGGCGAAACCTCGTGGATTGGCGTAGGTAGCCTGCACAAGCACAGCTTGATACATACCTAACCTCACCCTTCTCGGTCTCTCTCGGTAGTTCGATCATCTCTCCGTCTCCTGATACGTCATTAGCGTTACGAATGATGCGATTGCTATGGCCTATGGTACTATCTCGTGGCCTATCTGCACTCTGTCGGTAGTTGGATTATCTCCCCGTCTCCTAATACCTCATTAGCGTTACGAATGATGCGATTGCTATAGCCTATGAAAATCTCGTATCCCATCTGCAAGTGGCATAGCACGAGTGATGCGATTGCTATGGCCTATGGTAACATCTCGTAGAGTGTTACCGTCGTCTGTTGGTGCCTTATAAACTCAATAAGCTTACTCAATAAGCTTTAGGTACACTGTCCATATCACCTGCCTGATATTCATCGTATCGCTATCACAAACCGGACGAGCTTGTACTCCCAACACCCAGACATCGGAGTTCAGGGTGGAGTTCATCATCTCCTGCTCCGTGTTGACGAAACCTTGGTCCTCAAAGGATAGGATCCTCTCAATGTCCGGGTCGTTTGCGAATACGGGTCGAGTCTTCAAGGTTGTTCCTACTCAGCTTACTACTGTAGTCACAACAGCTTGAGCCTCAGCATCCTCAAACGTATCTGCGGATCTCCAAGATCCTTCTGAAGAGGCAGTAGTGCTAGGCCATCGTAATCCTCGTCTTCTTACAGCCATCTCAGTCCTCATCTTCATCGTCTGTCTCCATGCAGACCCTCTCAGCGTAGCGGCGTGCCGATAGCAGCGAAAAGTCTTCGTAGTGAGAAGCTTCAAGTGAGATATCTCCAGTGAAATAGCAACCCCAGACGTGCAATTGTTGCAACGATTCTTCCCCATTCTCGAAGAGCCGATAGACTATCCAACAGCCATAAAAGCGCCCGACATGACGGAATCTTCAAGATCGTACGCTGGATCTGCGACTCAGACCTACCTTTCCAACCAGATCAGAAGTTCCAAGGACGTTAAGCACCGCGTGGAAAGCGTCTCGGTGAGAGCATTCAGAGATGTGTGGCCACTGACAGAAAGCAAAAAGAGAAAAAATCGAAATCGCCTCACAATTCATCCTTCCGCCACACCTCCTCCACCACCACCACCACCTCCTCCTCCTCCTCCTCACGTCACGAAACCACCGTCCCATTAACAAAAGTCGTATTCGTCGTAAACTCTCCCGCCATCTAATACCACAGCGTAAGTCAGTACCAGCCAACGTCCAAAAGACAAATCCCCTCTCCCCATCAAGACTCACATGCCAGACATCAATCCGCAACGAGAACCCATCCTCCCTCATCTCAACCGGCCTCAAAACCCCGATGGCCACAACATTATTCAACCAATAATACTTGGCATCACCCGTCTCAATGACCACCCTCAAATGCAGTCCACCACCAGGAACCGAAGGGCCGGAAGTCTGCAGGAAAAGGTTGGCTCCGTCGTCGGTTTGGAGATTGTAGCGCGTGTCGGCGCTGAAGATGCCGGTTTGAGGGTCTTTGAGACCCCAGTCTGCGCCGAGATCGAGAATTTTGCCTTGCAGTCTGGGGCCGGTGAAATTGCCGCCGACGATGGGGATGGCTTGCCGGATACCTTTGGGTCCTTGGGTTTCGTAGATTGTGTTGAGGCAGTCTGCGTAGGCGGTGTAGAGGAACTCGAGTGCTGGCGGCGTGGGTTCGTAGGATGGTGCAAGAAGGGTCTGCGCCGAGCCGGTGGCAGCGAGGGAGAGGATGATTGAGGAAAGCAGGGAAGAGCGCATGGCGGAATGTGTGATTGACAGAAGCTACAGCTTGTGATTTCCTGCCATCACGGCGGTGTTTGCTAGAATACTTATACGCAGGTATGTGGTGTGTTCTGCTCACGTCATCCGAGTAAACTCTAGGCACAGAACCAACCTCCATGTGGAACTCGGTACTTTGCAGACAGCCGCTGCCGCAGAAGATCTCCGCTATGTGGTTGTTTCTGTGCACATTCGAAGATGTTGTCGGCGTCGAATGCGGGGAAGTATGGACTGCCGACTTTTCGCCTAAAGAGAAGGGTCGGCGGATATTTCTCCACTGACCATCGTCAGCGGCCTTTGGTAAGTTGAGCAATCATGCGGTCAATGTCGAGCATTTGTTGACTCGTGGCTTTCGTCCTGAGTTCTTCGAGCGCAGCGCGATCTTTGGCTTTGAGAGCCTCCTCGCCTGCTTGTTTGATCATGCCGCATTTCACCCACATCTCAATCCTTTCCGCAGGCGAAAGGGAGGTGCATTTCGAAATGAATGCTGCGGCAACTTTGGGCTGTCCTGCGCCCAGTATTTCGTTGAAGAAAGGCTGTGACACGTCAGCATGGGCATGAAGCAAAACCCGAGGACCTCAGAACAACTTACCTCCCAGCCAATAGGGCTTTTGCGCTGCTTCGACACTTCTTCCAACTCCCTCCAGTCACGGCGACTTACAAGAGCTCGAAGCCGTATCCACCAGTAGGTCTTGTCGCTCACTTTGAACTCGGTTTGAAGCTTTTGGGACCGTTTGATGTTTCCAGTCTTGATGAGCTTCGAAAGTGTCTCGTTGACCGATAAACCAACGTAGCGCGCGTTCACAAGGTCCTTCTCGAAGGCCTCTTGCAGGCGAAGAAGCTTTTGAGCTTCCTCAAGGGCGGTCGCTTGCAGCGCGAACTCCTTGCTGTCTCGTAGCAGCTTCGTTGCCATCTTGAGCTTGTCAGATGCAGGACCAACATCGCTGGCGGTCAGCGCCTCTGTCACCAGCAAGTTGGCACCATCAAGTCTACGATCGTCCTGGTAATACAGGTCCTTGAGCATTTCTTGATCTTGATCAATCGCCGAGGCCTCTACGATCGCTGTTGCGACAGGTCGGCTGTTGATGGTTCGAAAGAAGCTGGAGAGCGGAATCTTCTTCTTCAGATTCAGCAGCACGTAGAAGACCAGATCCGTATCGCCACTTTCGATGGCCTTGTCGAGCGCAATGGTCTCCTCGCCAACGTCCAGCAGTAAGGGAACTTGCTTGCCTGCTCTTGGCTCGTGCTCAAGCAGCTCAGTAGCCAGTTTTCCTCTTCCTTCATCATATGCAGCTCGCGCTACCTCCTCGAATGAAATGCCACGCTTGCCATTGAGCTTCTGCACGATTTCCTCGCAAATCTTGTCCTCGTCCGTGCTCGAACTGCGCACTTTTTGACGTGCCCAAGACACATAGATTTTGTCGACTGGCAGATGGAGATATTGCGATACCTTGAGGGCCAACAGAAACTCTCGCCGGTTGACTAGCCTCTGCACAAGACGTTCCGGTGTCAGTCGAATGTATTGGTCGTAGGACACGGGGAGGCCAATCTCAAAAGATCTCACAGCATTCAATACCCTCAATGCTTCAGTCATGTCGACAAAATCGTCGCTGTTGTAGAGGTCAAGCACCGACTTGCCGAATGATGCAGCCTTGAGGAGTTGCTTCTGCCAGTGGATGCTATACTCCTGACCTGCCGCACGTACACAGGTGTCGACAGCTTCGTCGAGATTGGCCCTAATCAGTTGGATGTTGTCGTCCGCTTTCGGCGACTTGTTCTCCAGCTGGCTGATGGCGTCGAGCAGCACAGCGGGAGGCGAGGCCGAGCCGGGCTTGAAAACCTCTTCGGTCGCATCAGGCACCTTTTGCACAAATTCGCAGACGTCGTTGGTCAGGACGCGGATGCCGTCGATGTCTGGCAGAAGGTGGACGATTGAATTGTACTCCCATGTTGACGCTGCTCCATTTGGCCCGATCAGGTGGATCTCGTCTTCCCAGGCAAGTACGACTGCATTGTTGCCACACCACTGCAGGTCACGCGGCGCAGTCTTGACGTTGGATTCATATTCGCTGAATCGTTCTTGGAAGTCACTGCCGATGACCCAGACTTTGCTGTCATCGGTGTAGAGGGCAATGAACTTGCCGTTGGGCGATACGGCGATGTGTCGGAATGGCCCAGCTTGAAGGCCTCTATCCTCACACTCCACCGCGTCCAGCACGTAGACAGTATCGTTTATGGCGAGCAGGACCTCCACCGAGCGGGATGATGTGTATTCTGGAGGGATCACAGTCCACGAGATGACCTCGCCCGACGGGGCAGACGCCAGGAGCTGCGGTCGCGGCTCGTCGTATCGCGTGACGGCGACGACACTGTTGTTACCCAGCAGCGCGACAAATCCGCTGGACCAGAACTTGCAGGCCACCACGCCATGCTCATCGGCGCCATGACCCAAGGTGAAGGGAGTGAAATCGCCGTGCAAGTCTGGGTATATGCGCACGCTGCCATCCTCCGTAACAACCAGCAGCTTCTCATCTTCCGACCATCCTACGCTTTTAATCTTGCCTCGGTCCCATTGAATGTGCTGTATCAGCTTGCCGGCGCAGCTGTGGATGTCGATGGTGGATTTGGCGGATTGAGGGCCGCGGAACGAGTATACTTTGCTCTCATCGCGTCGCAGTGCTGCTCACGTATTATCAGAGCTATCCACGTCTTGTCGTTGCATGCGCTTACCTACTGCACCACTGTACGGAGCGCCGGTTACGGTGTAGTTCTCCAGCGCGAGGTCGACGTCGAAGACATTGGTGTATAGCTCGACTTTGCGGTAGAACTTGTCGCCGATGCGCCTCCAGTTCGTCCGTGGGCCCGACATGTCAGCGTCGTTTGCGCCTCATGTCGCGGGTATCATGCGAGGTGGTGTTGTTGTTCTTGTGGTACAGCAGATGACATGGCTGCCTCTGCCTCGAGCTGCGAAGAGTCCGTGCACTGCATGAGCTCGACTTCCACATTGCAACATCATCATCAACGCAACGACAGCGAACAAGCTTGGGGGGAACTCTCACTCACCATGCAAATTGATCCATGATTGCCGTAACCGTACCCGGCGCAATGGACGACTTGCAGTCCCGCATACAGGATCTGGGAGACGTGGAACTTGCCGTGCTGGTGGCCGTGGTCGCTGGCGAGCATTGCATATTCTCTGCCTCCAGCGACAGTGTGCAGAGCTTGCGAGCAGAGCTGAGCCTGACGTGCATGAACCGCTTCCTCCGCCAGCCGGTTGTCATCGACTGCTCGCCCGAGACGACTGTGGACGAATTCAGCGAAGCATTGCTGGTCGAGAACGAAGAAGGCTTCGATGACTCCCTGGATGACCGGTATGGCGCCGCACGACCCACTCTGGAAGTGAAATTCCATCCTGCCCGAGAGCCAAGTCCTGGTCGCTTGGGGAGTCTGGCAAATCTCGAAGAGAGGCGGCTGGCAGATGTGGTCATTGCCGTCGGACTGGATTCTGCCACAGAAGCAGTCCAGGTGCAGGCCTTCGAGTTGCTTCGATCACGACGCATCTTCACCAGGTCCGCCATGCATGTGGCACCCACGGACCTCCTGTTCATCGTCATTCTATCCTCGCCGGAAGCTCGGTTGACGCGCCATCTCAACGACCTCTTCTGCATGTCGCATCACCATGCTGATGACGATGCGTTCATTCACCTTGAAGGTCAGCTGAACACCGCAGAAGTGCCGACGATAAACGCGCAAGACATCACAGAACTGCGAGACCTAGCCAACCACGTCAATCTGACACATGAGATCGCGCAATACCTTCACAACATTGTCGTCTTTATGCGGAACAGCCGTTTCATCAAGGGCGGCGTGACAGCGACAGCAACGAGGCAGCTTCGCATTCTCAGCATGGCTCTCGCTTCACTCCACGGCCTTGACTACGTGTCACCTTCCTTGGTCGCCTTGGCGGCCCGCAAGATCTATCCTCATCGACTCGTGCTTGCGACAGAGAAGACGGAACGGAGCCTCCTTTGGGGTAGTGATCCGAGAGCAATCCGACATCTCATGCAAACCGTCACAGTTGAAGATGCGATTGAGAATGTTTTGGGAAGTGTCGAGGCGCCGCTGTGAACAAATCAAAAGTTCAACAGCTGCTGCAAAAGCTATCTTCACTCTGCTCGACCGGCGTGGAAGCGATCAAGATAAGTCACACTTCGACTGCGATCTGGTCTTCCTGTCGATAGATTCGAAGAGCGTAATCAGTCTACACTCAGATAATTCAGTCGGGTAGTGCTGGACATGCTAGACCTCTTCGGTTTAATCATGACACCTCGACGTCAGAGCGGTATCGTAGCGGGCCATTATGTATTGTCCCGGAAACGCCATAGACGTGACAGATTCACTTCCGGCCAGTCAACCCGAATGAGCTCTGGTGCAATGAGAAGCACGACTGCCAAACTCTCCAACATCTGAGAAGAAAGAAATCCCGGAGAAAAGCGAGGAGCCATACACGGCGTCAACCACGATCTCCATGATTTGCGGCGCCCCGGCATGTCGATGGAGGATGATGGCACGTTGGACATCATGCTCACTGCTCGGTATTTCACACCGTCCAGGCTCCATGTGCTATGCGCCAAATCACGCGCTCTTCGCTTGACGGGCTCCTCTGACATTGCAGGTCCAACAGCTCCAATCCAAAGCGAATCACCAGCTCCGCTAGCATAACCATGCAAACTCGAACAGCGAACATGTTACGAGACGACATATCCGCGATCACGTTCGGGTGGCGGCATCGAGTCAAAGGAATAGCTACGACCTGTGAAAGACGAAAGTAAAGCAGGTAGACTAGTCGGATAACGTGGATAATGCTCTATTAATTTCTAGAGATTTCTTAATAAACTTTATTAACCTAGAAGACGGTCTTTAGATAGAAAAATAGCAAATAGCCTTCTAGTTCCGATCGGATTAAGTATTAGCTAATAAGGTAGATAAGCTTCTATATATAGATAAGCTAAAGCCTATAGAGTATATAGTCGAGATATAGCGTCTACTTTAAGATCTCTCTATAGCCGAATAACGCCTAAGAGAGAGAGTATAACGAAAGAGTATAAGACCTAGTTTATAAATAGCCTTATTTAATGCCTTTTCTACTTAGAAGGCCTACGTAGACTATATAATTAGTATAGTCTAGACTACTATAAATAATAAATATCTCTATAATTAAGCTATATATCGTCTTTATCGGTATTATACCTATAATACGAATTCGACTTTAGTACTACTACTATCTCTATCTATAAACTCTATCTTAATAGCGAGCGAGGAATATACTATTCTATAAAATTAATATCTATAAATTAGGTTCGAGTTAAGCTTTTCCTATACTTTAGGAATTAGGAGAATTTTCGATAGCTACTACTAGTATATTTATTAATATATACGAAGAGCGAAAATGTTAGAGCTAAAGAGGCTATACGTAATTAGTATATAATCCGGCCGAGTAAAGCTAGGGTCTTAGTGCCTTAGGTAGGGCTTAGCGCTTAGCGTTAGGCTAACTAGCCTACCTTCCTCCCTCTCCTCTTAGATCTCTATCGAATACTACCTATACCTACTACTACCCTATCTACCTGCTAATATACCCTTCTTATATAGTATTCGATCTACCCTTTAAGGGCAGTAGCTAGATAGTTCTTATTTCAAGCTTTTAGCGGTATAGCTACGAATAAGACTAATCTAACTATATTATGCCCGAAGAACGGGACCTATACGTACTATTCTATCGAAACAACCGTACTAATTATTAAGCAAGGCCTTCTATACGGCCTATTATACTAAGTTAAGCATACTAGGCCGATATCTACTAATTCCGCTATACCCGTACCTTAGGGGCTAACAATACATTATTAGTATTACCCCTTACAATAGCCGGTTTATTACGAAATAACAACCGTGCTACCGCTAGTAGCGCTAGTAACGACAACGCTAGTAGCACAGTGCCTACTAAAGTGCCTACCGAGGCTCCTACTAAAGTGCCTCCTACTAAAGGGCCTACTACTAAGCCTACTACTAAGCCTACTAAAGAACCTGTAATTCTAGGCGACGACCTAGAATTGCCTATCGACGACATTCTTAACAATATTGTTAACCGTCGATATAGCTAACTAGCCTTTAGGCCCTAACTAGTAGGGAGACTCTAAGAAGCTACCTAAAACAGGCTTACTACCTTGCGTTAGGAACAATAGCTAAAGGATAATCTCCTCGAGATTCGCCGCCTATAGGAAGCCCTAACAACTAATACTAAGCCGATAGTAGGGCCTTCCTTACTACCCGTCCCTATCTAAAAGAAGGATACTAAGCTTAAGGACTATACCGTATTTAACGGCTCTAGTCGCAAGCAATACAATAATTATATACGCGATTGTGAGCTTAACTAACGAAATGCGCCGAGGGCCCTTCTAGACGACTATTTACTAGTTGTCTACGCTATATAGTACATTAATAGCGACCTAAAGCGTACCTAGGATAACTATTTCGACTCTCTTACTAATTAGACCGCTGTTTAGTAGCAAGACTATAAGACTATTATGCTAGACACCCTTAGAAACCCTATACTAAGGCAACAATACGCTTAGGACTAGTACCTTCGAGCTAAGCAAAAGACTAATTAATCGGCTCGCTTATTTAAGGCCTATTTAAAGACTCTCGAAGACGATTTGCTAGCTAAGACCGACTCTATCTAGATTTCCGAAATACGCCCTAAATTGCGATAGGAATTAGTCCTTAAATTAGACCGCCGTCGCGTGTTCGAACAGACTAATCTTATACGCATTTAATTTATAGTCGAAGTCGAAACTACTAAACGAGCTGTCTAGCTCTAGTAACGACTAGAATTAAGGATCCGACCTACTAGCAACCGTAGCAACCGTAGCTACGGAGGAAACTAAGGTTCCTACTAAGACAACAATACTAACAATAGGAATAGTAACAACGACCGTAGAAGAAGCCGTAGCCGGCGGCTATATAGAGGAGGCCGTAATAGGGGCCGTAGAAGGGGCTCGTATCCCTATAGCACTAATCGCTTAACTAATAATAGCAGCAATAGCGGCTATAGCAACCCCCTAACTAGATTAAAGTGCTTCAATTGTAATAGTACTAGCTATCTACTAGGCTAATACGACAAACCTAAGGACTAGGCCCGAATCGACCGTACTACCGCTAAGCACCGAAAGCACCTTTTAGTAGCTAACGCTACCCCTATAGGCTAACCTTCGAAAAAAGAGTAAGCGCCGTACTAACTGTTAGCCTTATACGGCGTAAGACTATCGACATTGTACTAGCTATTATACGTACCTATCTCGTAGGGGATATATATAGGAACAATTATAAAACCTAGGTTACGCTAGACCTAGGAAATAGAGTTAGTGCCCTTATTAACTATCGCCTAGCTAAGTAATTAGACCTTCGACAATTGCCTAGGACTAACCTACTAACCCTTGCTTAGTTTAATAACGCTCGGCACTTGATCTACGGGGCCTACTATGTTTATATAGCCCTAAAGGACGACCTCGGCAATAAGCGCCTACTAAACTTTACTACCTACGTAGTAGACATAGACAGCCTCCTATCTAATATTATTATTAGCAACCCTGTTCTTAAGTACTATGCTATAGTTATAGACTTAGGCAGTTAATAATAGCGGTTTAGAATCGCTAGGAAAGAGGACATTAAATATATTAATGTTAGCGAGTGCCCTAATAATATTAGGGTCCTATTTATTAGCAACCTAACCCTAGCTAATCCGACTACCGATCTGCTCGGTAGTAATAACGATAAACCTGTGCCTCCTAATAATCCTAATTAGCTTGCTCGCATACTAGAGCCTATCCGAGAGACCTATATTAATGTGTTTAAACACTACCTAGCATCGACATTGCCTATGTTTAAGGAGACGGATTATAAGATTAATATTATAGAGGGCAAAGAGGTTCCTTTTAGACTACTCTACAACCTTAGTAAGCGCGAGCTTGCTATATTACGTAAGTACCTAGAGGAAAACCTAGCTAATAGTCGTATTCGGTATAGTAACAGCCCTGCTAGTGTACCTATCCTGTTCGTACTAAAGAAGGATAGTAGCCTACGCCTATATATCGACTATCGTAGGCTTAATGCTATTACTATTAAAGACCGCTATCTACTCCCTCTTATTAATAAGACGCTCGATCGCCTTTCTAGGGCCTACTTCTATACTATACTAGACATTAAGGATGCGTACTATCGTATCTGTATTCGTAAGGGCGACGAATAGAAAACAGCCTTCTATACTCGTTATAGCTATTTTAAGTACTTAGTTATACTATTTAGTCTAGCTAATGCCCCTGCTACATTCTAGTCCTATATCAATCGGGCCCTTTCGGGTCTATTAGACTATCTCTATATAGTTTACCTAGATAACATCCTAGTCTATACCTATTTACCTAATATTGTAGAGCACTAGGCTATAGTGCGTAAGGTGCTCGACCGCCTACGGGCCTATAGCCTATATTATAAGCCTTCTAAATGCACCTTTGCTACTAAAGAGGTGTCCTTCCTTAGCTTCCTCGTATTAACCGAGGGTGTTAAGGCTAATCCTAATCGGATTAAGACTATTACTAAGTAGCTAATACCTACTAGTATTAAAGAGCTTTAATCGTTCCTCGGCTTTGCTAATTTCTACCGTCGCTTTATTAAGGGCTATTTATAGCATATAATACCCCTAACTAAGCTTACTAAAACTAAGGCCAACCCTACTAGAGAATTCAAATAGACTAATAGAGCGCAAGCCGCTTTTAACGGTCTAAAGCAACGCTTTACTAAAGTTCCCTTATTGTAGTCCTCGCTGTCTGCCAAAGCTTTGTAGAATTTCGCTGCGGCTTGCGCTATACCTTTGCTGGCAGCATCGGGCTTGTCCTTATAGAGATGATATTTCGATGCGGCGTACATGATCAGGCTCTCCTTGTCTCCAGGCTTTGAAGATAGTAGGTATGGAATGTGCGAGGTCAGGAGCCACTCTCGAGGATGATTCATCGGTAATGCGTCGACCGTGTAGCGTATACAATATAGGGCCCCCGTCGCGTACCGGACTCGTTCCGAGGTCGTCGTATATCGTCGTAGTTTCCTCGGAAACTAGCTTAGACTAGCGGGGCAAAAAACTAAACCGGAACCAAACCGGAGGGGTACCGCTAAGAAACTAAACTATATACGTTTAGTAGTTCGCAAACCGAACTACTACGGGGTCTACTAACGCTTTATAGTTCGCTATATTAGCTATTATGTTATAGTAGGCTAATAACACCTACTAGCACCCGATTGCCTTCTTCTCGAGGAAGATAATTAATACTAAACGTCGCTACGAGACCTACGAGCAAGAGCTCCTAGCTATTATCGAGGCCTTTAAGTATTAGAGGCACTATCTCGATAGGGCTTAGTATACAATACAGGTCTATATAGACTATAACAACCTCCGTAGTATTACTAAGGTTACTAGGGTTATAGGTCGATAGGCTAGATAGGCCGTCTACCTCGCTAGGTTTGATTTTAATATATTATATCGGCTAGGCGTAAGCAACCCTACTAATAGCCTATCGAGGCGACCTAATTACGATAGCGAAACCTAATACATTAATTCTTTATTTCTAACCCTATAGTATAAGATCGCTATAGCCCGTATTGTTAATAAGTAAGCGTAGGATAAGCGGCTTACCGGGCTCCGCGACGGCTTAAAGCATATTAATGCTCTTACTATATTAATAGTGCGTATTAAGGCAAGAGCTAAGGATACAGATAGGAGAAGTTATAATAACTCCCTAGTCGATATCGCAATATATAGTAACAGCGATAGCACTAATGCAGTTAATCCGGCTACTAGTACTATTAGATACATATAATGCGTACCTCGTTTAATAGCAAGGGTGCTATTAAATAACCTTACAAATAGGGATAGTCAATCGTTTATAGATAAGCTATTACGGGCTTAGCAGAGGGACGCCTTTGCTACTAAACGTATCGATAAGCTTGTAAGTAGGCGAAAGACTCGATCTAGTAAGAGTAACAATTAGTCGATCGATAATAAAGGTTATTTGAAGTTCAAGGGCAGATACTATGTCCCCGCTAAACATTCGATCCGACAAGAACTTCTTAAGCGACACTATAACGGTAAGCTTGCCGGTTACTATAGTATAGAGAGGTCGTACGAGTTACTATCGCGTATATACTACTAGCTAAATAGTAAACGGGATATAAAGGACTACGTAAACACGTATACCGTATATTAACGAGTTAAAGCACTAAAGCACTTACTATTTAGCGAGTTGTCTTTACTCCCTATTCTAAAGAAGCTATTTGCTAAGCTTATAATAGATTTTATTATAGGCCTCCCGCCTGCTAAGCGTAGGGGCAGTAAGGATGTGTATAATGCTATCCTAGTTGTCGTAGACCGGTTTACTAAGGGCGCTCGTTACATTCCTGCCCGAAAGGATTAGACGGCTATTAACCTAGCTAAGTCGCTATAGAACAACATCTTCTATAGCTATTAGGGGACCCCTAAAGGGATAGTCTCCGATCGAGGCTCGATATTTACATCTTACTATTAGAGTAAGATTTGCCTATAGCTAAGACTCAAGCATCGCCTGTCTATAGCATTCTATCTATAAACAGATAGTTAGACCGAAAGGCAGAATGCTACGCTATAGTAATACCTACGCAGCTACATTAACGAGAATCCTAACGACTAGGTTAACCTCCTATAACTAGCTAAATTCGTATATAATAACAGTATCTACTTATTAACTAAGGTGTTACTATATATAGCTATAATAGGCTAGAACGCTACTATGCTATAAGATCCCCTATCGCTCGAGGCCGAGCATAAGGAAAGGGAAGCGGGTTAACCTAAGACACTAGCAGTAATAGAACGTGTCTAGAAGATGCGAGAAATCTATACTAAGATAGCTAAGAAGCTAATAAAGGCTTAGGAGTATTAAAAGACCTATTATAACAAGCATTACACGCTAATAACCTTTAGGCAAGGCGACATAGTTATGCTTAGCACTAAGAACCTCCGCATCCGCAAACACCTATTACCTAATAGCAAAACAAGGCCTAAGCTCGTACTAAGATACATTAGCCTATTCCGCATTCGAGAGGCTAAGGGTATACAGGCCTACTAGTTATAGCTTCTACCCTATTATACTATCTACGATACCTTCTACGTCTCCCTTCTTAAACTATACTACTAGCGCGAAGGCGATAAAGCGCCTGCTAAGTTAGAAGAAGTCTTAGCTAATAGTGAAGAACTATAGTCTATAGAACGTATCCTATAGTACTAGACTAGGAAAGGCAAGAAGGAGTACCTATTAAAATAGCAAGGCTATTTACCTAAATAGGACTCGTAGGAAGCTAAAGCCTCTTTTAAAGACATAACTAAGTTGTTAGATAAGTATTAGACTAGTGTAAAGAACAAGAAGAAGGCTAAAAGCTCGTAATGTTACTAAAGCTTAGGATTAATAGCACCCCCGGGGTGCTATTAGCTAACTAATTAGAGGCCGACAAACTAGGACAATAAGACTACACTACTATAGTAGACGCGCACTAAGCATTAACAAACGCGCTATAACTGTTAACTAATCGCCTACTCTTTTAAGGATTCTACCTCTTTACTAATGCGCCCTATAAGTCCCCCTCTTATTCCTTCCTTCTGTCGAGGCCTTAAGGCCTAAGCGATCGGCGAAGGCGCGCGCGTAGCGGATAGTGCCGGCGGTGTATTAGAAGAAACGGCGCGCGCCTATATTAGTAACGGTGTTGCGGAGTGTCTTGCTATTTAAGAAAGGAAGGATACGGCTATATTAGTAACGGTGTTGCCGAGTTATTATTAGTTAAAGAAGGAAATTAGAAGCAAGGTAAAGTTAGCGCTAAGACGGCTAGCGCTACTATTATTAATATTACTTGCTATTGTTACTGCGCCTATAGATACAACCTTACCCGTACTACGAGCCTAAGGCACTAAGGGGTTAATTAAAACTTTGATTAAAACTTTAAGCCGCCTAAAAGATTAAGCGACTAATAGACTAACGGACTAAGGGCAAAACTATAGAGCTAAGCTAGCTAGGGTCGATCTTGCGGACAATAGGTTACTCCTCGATCTATCTAACCCTTTAAGCGAGGCGAACCTCTACTACTATACTTACAATAGCCTTTACCTATAGAAACTAGACGAGCTGTGTTTTTTAAAAGATAAGATAAGATTGACAATTAAAGGCTACTAAACCTAACTAATTAGGGCTAGCGAAACTACGAACAATAATAGCCCTCGTAATAACAAGAACAACCCTCAGAAGCGGACATTGCTAGGTCTTTTAAGAGTAGACGCAAAGAACTCGGTACGATATCACTTAGAACGGAGGCAGGGCTATAATACCTCGTACGTCTACCTATTATAGTAGGGAAGACGCGCTCGTATTGTAATTAGTCGATAGTCCTCAATTCTTATAGATATATATTACCTTATTATATACAAGGATAGCGTAGTTAGAGTTAGATATTATGTTAAAAGTGAGGTTTAATAGGGTTACATAATTAGGTAACTAAGTGTTTAATTTAGCGCGGGCTAAGCAGCTTATTAGACCTGCTAAGTTAGCGGTAATAGAGATTAGATAGGAACATAGACAGGCTACGAGGGCGCGGCCTTTAGAAGGGAAGCGTATGTTAGAGCCAAAGAGGCTACACGTAATTAGTATGTAATCCGGCCGAGTGAAGCTAGGGTCTTAGTGCCTTAGGCAGGGCTTGGCGCTTGGCGTTAGGCTAACTAGCCTGCCTTCCTCCCTCTCCTCTTAGATCTCTATCAAATACTACCTGTACCTACTACCACCCTATCTACCTACTAATATACCCTTCTTATAGAAAAGAAAAAAAAAATTCGATTCGATATAGTAATAACTAGTCGAATATTATTAGCTAGCTGCTAGCTTTCTTTTTTAGTACGTTATAAAGTCTTTCGAAAATTTATAGAGAGAGAGAAGATTTTAGAGCTATTATAATAATACTCTACTAGACTAGTCTACCTTAAACTTAAAATTACTAGCGAAAGGCTCCGAAGCTTATCTTTATATAAGATATCTCGATTACTAATACTCGACCTAATAATTAGAGTTTACTAGCTAGGATTAGATCTTACTTCTTAAACTAGAGGGCTTAGTACTAAAAGATAGTATCCGCTTCTAGCGAAAAATTACTAGTACTAGCTCGCTTATATATACTATCTATACTAAAAACCCTAGGAATATAAGCCTCGCTCTATACGATTTTTCGTAAGCGCCCTTCTATATAGAATAATAAAGCTACGCCTAGGTACGTTTTAATCTATATAGAAAATTAAAATACCTATAGAATCTAGGACTATTTATTCCTACTACTTATTATTAAGTAATATAATAAGTATACGTCGAGATATCTATAGAGTCTATTTGTCGCGAATTTAGGAGATTCTTAAGAGAAATAGACTACTTTGTATCTTTATAGTCTATATAGAGAAATTCTTAATACTAAGCTATACTATAGAATTAAGTATAGCGAATATTTCTATCTACTTTCTACCTACTATATAGCCTTACCTATTAAATAATCTATCGCCGCGCTCTAGTAATTTCGCCCTTTTTCTCGAGGACAAGGCTTAAAATTTCTAAGGTTTTTAGTATAGATAGCCTAAGTAGTCTATCTTACTAACGTAGTATTAGTATTCTTAACTATAGTCGCGAGCGCTTACGAAGGTTAGATAGATCCTAACTAAGCTTGCCCTAAAGCTTTCTAATACTATAGCTCTTACGCCTAATAGAGTAGTAGCTACTCGTATAATCGTATTCCTTAATATCGATATAAATAATAGAGTTCGAAGTAGTAGCGAGCCCTTAGCCTATAGAAAAGCATACTTATCTATTATAGGTATTAGCTAGCTAGATTCCTAGACTACGAGATTTTAGTAAATAAGTATTAAAGTATAAGAAGGGTATATTAGCAGGTAGATAGGGTAGTAGTAGGTACGAGTAGTATTCGATAAGGAGCTAGGAGGAGAGGGAGGAAGGCAGGCAAGTTAGCCTATTGCTAAGCGCTAAGCCCTACCTAAGGCATTAAGACCCTAGCTTTACTCGAGCCCGGTTATATACCAATTACGTATAACCTCTTTAGTCCTAATATACGCTTCCTTTCTAAAGGCCGCGCCCTCGTAGCTGGTCTTTATTCTAGTCTCAACCTCTATTACTACTAACTTAGTAGGTCTAATAAGCCGCTTAGTCCGCGCTAAATTGAACGTATAACTACCGATTATGTAACTATATCAAACCTTACCTCTAATATAGTACAATGTCTAACTCTAACTACGCTATCCTTATATATAATAAAGTAAAGGGATATAAGGCTATAAGAATTAAGGACTATCGACTAATTACAATACAAGCGTACCTTTCCTACTATAATAGGTAGGTATACGGGGTATTATAGCACTGCCTCCGCTCTAAGTAATGTCGTTCCGAGTTCTTTGCGTCTACTCTAAAAGACCTAGCTATATCCGCTTCCGAGGGTTTGTTCTTATTATTACGAGGGCTATTATTGTTCGTAGTTTCGCTAGCCCTAATTAGCTAGGTTTAGTAGCCTTTAATTGTCAATCTTATCTTATCTTTTTAGAAAAAACACAGCTCGTCTAGTTTCTATAGGTAAAGGCTATTATAAGTGTAGTAGTAGAGGTTCGCCTCGCTTAAAGGGTTAGATAGATCGAGGAGTAACCTATTGTCTGCAAGATCGACCCCGGCTAGCTTAGCTCTATAGTTTTTGCCCTTAGTTAGTCTATTAGTCGCTTAATCTTTTAGGCGGCTTAAAGTTTTAATCAAAGTTTTAATCGAAGGTGCCTTAGGCTCGTAGCGTAGGTAAGGTTATGTCTATAGGCGTAGTAATAATAGCAAGTAATATTAATAATAGCGGCGCTAGTCGTCTTAGCGCTAACTTTACCTTCTTCTAATCTCCTTCTTTAACTAATAACAACTCGGCAATACCGTTACTAATATAGCTATATCCTTCCTTTCTTAAATAGTAATATACTCCGCAATACTATTACTAATATAGCCGCGCCGGCCGCGCCGTCCTTCGCTAGCTTATAGCGCGACGCTATTATCTTTATTACCGTTATTCGTACGCGCGCGCGCGTATCGCCCTTGTCGATCGCTTAGGCCTTAGAGCCTCGATAGAATAAAGGAATAAGAGGGGGCGCTAAGAGAAGGGTCTTATAGGGTGCGCTAGTAAAGAGGTAGATTCTATAGTAGTATAGTCTTATTGTCCTTTGTTGCTAACAATTGCTTACCTCTAATTAGTTAGCTAATAGTACCCTAGGGGTAGTATTAATCCTAGGCCTTAATAGTAACATTATAAGCTTTTAGCCTTCTTCTTGTTCTTTACGCTAGTCTAATACTTATCTAACAACTCGGTTATGTCCTTAAAGGAACCTTTAGCTTCCTATAAGTCCTATTTAGGTAAATAGCCTTACTATCTTAATAGGTACTCCTTCTTACCTTTCCTAGTCCGATGCTTTAGGATACGTTCTATAGACTACAGTTCTTTACTATTAGCTAAGACTTCTTCTAACTTAGTAGGCGCTTTATCGCCTTCGCGCTAGTAGTATAGTTTAAGGAGGGATATATAGAAGGTGTTATAGATAGTATAATAGGGTAGAAGCTATAACTAATAGGCCTATACGGAAGAGCCCTTAACTTCTCGAATACGGAATAGGCTAATGTATCTCGGTGCGAGCTTGGGTCTTGTTTTGCTATTAGGTAATAGGTGTTTGCGGATACGGAGGTTCTTCGTACTAAGCATAACTATGTCGCCTTGTTTAAAGGTTATCGGTATATAGCGCTTATCGTAGTAGGCCTTTTAATACTCTTAAGCCTTTGTTAGCTTCTTAGCTATCTTAGTATAGATTTCTCGTATCTTCTAGATACGTTCTATCGCCGCTAGTATCTCTAGTACTTAACGCGCTTCCCTTTCCTTACGCTCGGCCTCGAGCGATAGTAGGTCTTATAGCATAGTAGCGTTCTAGCCTATTATAGCTATATATAGTAACACCTTAGTCGATAAGTAGACACTATTATTATATACGAATTTAGCTAGTTGTAGGAGGTTAACCTAGTCGTTAGGGTTCTCGTTAATATAACTGCGTAGGTACTACTATAGGGTAGCATTCTGTCTCTCTATTTAACCGTTAGTCTGTAGATAGAAGGCTATTAATAGCCGATGCTTCAATCTTAGCTACAAGCAAATCTCGCTCTAATAGTAAGATATAAGTGTCGATCTACGATCGGACACAATCCCCTTAGGGGTTCCCTAATAGGTATAGAAGATGTTAGTCTATAGCGCCTCTGCTATATTAATAGCAGTCTAATCCTTACGCGCCGGGATATATCGAGCGCCTTTAGTAAATCGATCTACTATAATAAGGATAGTATTATATACATCCTTGCTACCCCTACGCTTAGTAGGTAGAAGGCCTATAATAAAGTCTATTATAAGCTTAGCAAATAGCTTCCTAGGAACAGGAAGTAAAGATAACTCGCTAAATAGTAAGTGCTTTAGTGCTTTAACTCGCTAGTATACTATATAGGTCTATATATACTCCTTTATATACCGCTTACTATTTAGCTAGTAGTATATACGCGATAGTAGCTTATACGACCTCTCTATACTATAGTAACTAGCGAGCTTACTATTATAGTGCCTCTTTAAAAGCTCTTATCTAATCGATTGTTTAGCGGGGACATAGTATCTGCCCTTAAACTTTAAGTAACCCTTGTCGTCGATCGACTAATTATTATTACTCTTACTAGATCGAGTCGCTCGTCTACTTACAAGCTTATTAATACGCTCGATAGCAAAGGCGTCCCTCTACTAAGTACGTAATAGCTTATCTATAAACGATTGACTATCCCTATTTATAAGGTTATTTAATAGTACCCTCGCTATCGAACGAGGTACGTATTATATATATCTAATAGCACTAGTAGCTAGAACTACTATAACCTCTTCTATAGTACTATCGCTATATAGACTATTACTATAGATAGCAATGTCCTTAATCGAGTTATTATAGCTCGAGCGATCTACGTCCTTTCTTTTAACGTATACTAGAAGAACGACAACTCCGCTATAGTATTTGTTGCCGCCGCGGGGTCCGGAAGTCCGCTTATCCTACGCTTACTTATTAACAATACAGGCTATAGCAATCTTATACTGCAGGGTTAGAAACAAAGAATTAATGTGTTAGGTCTCGCTATCGTAATTAGGTCGCCTCGATAGGCTATTAGTAGGGTTGCTTATACCTAGCCGATATAATATATTAAAATCAAACCCGGCGAGGTAGACGGCCTATCTAGCCTATCGACCTATAACTCTAGTAACCTTAGTAATGCTACGGAGGTTGTTATAGTCTATATAGACCTAAATAGTGTACTATATACTATCGAGATAGTACCTCTAATACTTAAAGGCCTCGATAATAGCTAGGAGCTCTTACTCGTAGGTCTCGTAGCGACGCTCTATATCGATTATCTTTCGTAAAAAGAAGGCAATCGGGTGCTAATAATTGTCCTTATCTGATTGTTATAACATAATAGCCGATATAGCGAACTATAAAGCGTTAGTCTTAATACGGATCTGCTTGCTTAGTACAAAATAGTACAATAAGGGGACTTTAGTAAAGCGTTGCTTTAGGCCGTTAAAAGCGGCTTGTGTTTTGCTAGTCTACCTAAACTCTCTAGAAGGGTTTGCCTTAGTCTTAGTGAGCTTAGTCAATAGTATTACGTACCTCGAATAGCCCTTAATAAACCGGCGGTAGAAGTTAGCAAAACCGAGGAATAATTAAAGCTCTTTAATAGACGTAGGAATAGGCTATTTAGTAATTGTTTTAATCCGATTATGATTAGCCTTAATACTATTAGTTAATATAATAAAACTAAGGAAGGCTACCTCCTTAGTAGCGAAGGTGTATTTAGAAGGCTTGCAATACAGTCTATAGGCTCGTAGGCGGTCGAGAACCTTACGGACTGTAGCCTAGTACTCCGTAATATTAGGTAAGTATATATAAACTAGGATGTTATCTAGGTAAACTATATAGAGGTGATCTAATAGGCCTAATAGGGCCCGATTAATATAGGACTAGGATATAGTAGGGGCATTAGCTAGCCTAAATAGTATAACTAAGTACTTAAAATAGCTATAGCGAGTACGGAAGGCTGTCTTCTATTCGTCGCCCTTGCGAATACAGATACGATAGTACGCATCCTTAATATCTAGTATAGTATAGAAGTAGGCCCTAGAAAGGCGATCGAGGGTTTTATTAATAAGCGGAAGTAGACAGCGGTCCTTAATAGTAACAGTATTAAGTCTACGGTAATTAACGCATAACCGTAGGCTACTATCCTTCTTTAGAACAAACAGGATTAGTATACTAGCAGGGCTGTTACTATACCGTATCCGGCTATTAGCTAGGTTTTCTTCTAGGTACTTACGTAATATAGTAAGCTCGCGCTTACTAAGGTTATAGAGTAGTCTAAAAGGAACCTCTTTACTCTCTATAATATCAATCTTATAGTCCGTCTCTTTAAATATAGGCAATTTCGATGCTAAGTAGTGTTTAAATACATTAATATAGGTTTCTCGAATAGGTACTAGTATACGAGAGAGCTAATTAGGGTCTATACTATTAGGGGGTACAGGTTCATCGTTATCTCTACCGAGAAGATTAGCTATCGGATTAGCTAAGGCAGGTATTAGGTTGCTAATAAACAGGACCCTAATATTATTAGGACACTCGCTAATATCGATGTATTTAATATCCTCTCTCCTAGCGATTCTAAATCGCTATTATTAACTGCCTAAGTCTATAACTATAGCATAGTACTTAAGAACAGGGTTGCTAATAATAATATCGGAGGGGAGGCTATCTATATCTACCGTATAGGTAGTAAAGTCTAGTAGGCGTTTATTTCCGAGGTCGTCCTTTAGAACTATAGGAATATAGTAGGCTCTATAGGTTAAGTGCCGAGCGTTATTAAACTAAGCAAGGGTTAGTATATTAGTTCTAGGCAATTGTCGGAGGTCTAATTGCTTAGCTAGGCGGTAATTAATAAGGGCGCTAACCGAATTTCCTAGATCTAGTATAACCTTAGTCTTATAATTATCTCTATATATGTCCTATATAAGACAGGTACGTATAATAGCTAGTATAATGTCGATGGTTTTACGCCGTACAAGGCTAATAGTTAGTACGGCGCTTACTCTTTTTTCGACTAATTAAAAGAGCCGACTAGGGTAGTATTAGCGGCTAAAAGGTGTTTCCTATGCTTAGCGGAAGTACGGTCAATTCGGGCCTAGTCCTTAGGCTTGTCGCATTAGCCTAGTAGATAGCTAGTGCTATTACAATTGAAGCACTTCAATCCGGTTAGTAGACTACCGTAGCTGTTATTATTGTTAGTAGAGCGGTTAGTATTATAGGGATACGAGCCCCTTCTACGGCCCCTATTACGGCCTCCTCTATATAGTCGCCGGCTACGGCCCCTTCTACGGTCGTTGTTACTATTCCTACTATTAGCATTATTGTCTTAGTAGGAACCTTAGTTTCCTCCGCGGCTACTACGATTACCGCGGTTAGTACTAGCTAGCCGGATCCTCGATTCTAGTCGTTATTAAAGCTAGATAGCTCGTTTAGCTGTTTCTACCTCGACTATGAATTGAATACGTATTAGGTTAGCCTATTTAAATATACGGCGGCGGTCTAATTCGAGAATAAGCTCCTATCTAAGCTTTAGGCGTATCTCTAAGATCTATATAGAATTAGTCTTAGCCGGAAGGTTATCCTCGAGGGTCTTTAAATAGGCCTCGAATAAACGAGCCGATTAATTAGTCTTTTATTTAGCTCGAAGATATAGGTCCTAAGCATGTTATTGCCTTAGTATAGGGTTTCTAAGGGTATCTAGTATAATAGTTTTATAGGTTTGCTACTAAACAGCGGTCTAATTATCGAGGGAATTAAAATAGTTATCCTAGGTACGCTTTAGGTCTCTATTAATATACTATATAGTATAGACGACTAAGGAATAGTTATCTAGTAGCGCTCTCGGTATATTGCGCTAGTTAAGCTCGTAGTTACGAATATAGTCGTTATATTGTTTCCGACTAGAGCTATCGAATACGGTATAATCCTTAAGTTTAGCATCCTTCTTTTAAATAGTTAGTATAGAAGGCCCTACTATTAGTTTAGTAGTAGTTGTCGGGGCTTCCTAAAGGCGGCGAAGCTCGAGAAGGTTATCCTTTAGCTATTGTTCTTAACGTAGGGCAGTAAGCCTGTTTTAAGTAGCTTCTTAAAGTCTCCCTAATAGTTAAGGGCTAAAGGCTAGTTAGCTATATCGTCGATTAACAATGTTGTTAAGAATGTCGTTAATAGGCAACTCTAGGTCGTTACCTAGAATTATAGGTTCTTCGGCAGGCTTAGTAGCAGGCTCTTTAGTAGGAGGCAATTTAGCAGGTGCTTTAGTAGGCACTTTAGTAGGTACTATGCTACTAGCATTGTCGTTGCTAGCGCTACTAGCGGCAGTACGGTTGTTGTTTTGTAATAAACCGGCTATTATAAGGGGCGACACTAATAATATATTGTTAGCCCCTAAGATACAGATATAGCGGAATTAGTAGATATCGGCTTAGTATACTTGACTTAGTATAATAGGCCGTATAGAAGGCCTTGCTTAATAATTGGTACGGTTGTTTCGATAGAATAGTACGTATAGGTCCCGTTCTTTAGGCGTAATATAGTTAGATTAGTCTTATTCGTAGCTATACCGCTAAAAGCTTGAAATAAGGACTATCTAGCTACTGCCCTTAAAGGGTAGATCGAATACTATATAAGAAGGGTATATTAGTAGGTAGATAGGGTAGTAGTAGGTACGAGTAGTATTCGATAAGGAGCTAGGAGGAGAGGGAGGAAGGTAGGCAAGTTAGCCTATTGCTAAGCGCTAAGCCCTGCCTAAGGCATTAAGACCCTAGCTTTACTCGAGCCCGGTTACATACTAATTACGTATAACCTCTTTAGTCCTAACATAAAGTATATTTATATATTTACTATTACTATACCCTTGCGAGTTCTCTTTAAAGACATTCTAGATACTTTATAAAAGATACTTACTTAGTTGTCTACGTATTAAACCCTAACGAATAGAATTTAAAATTTCCTAAGAAATAAAAGCCGCCGATACTAAGTAGAATAATATTAATAGATTAAGAAGAGTTACGCCTATTACTAATAAAAAACGAGGAAATCTATAGAAGCTATCTTACCTCTTAATTCTATATAATTAATACGTAGAAAAGGCCTAGAGATAGATAATAGATTAGCCGACTTAAAAAGAATTTACGCTATATTAGCTATATACTCTATAAGTAGCGTACCTAGCAATTCTCTTAGATAAGTATAGAGATAGAACAAAGTAAAGTATAACTCTACTCGCTAGATAACGAACGAACCTACTTCTAGTACTAGTCTTATATTAGGACTAAAGAGGTTATACGTGATTAGTATGTAACCGGGCTCGAGTAAAGCTAGGGTCTTGATGCCTTAGGCAGGGCTTGGCGCTTAGTAATAGGCCAACTTGCCTACCTTCCTCCCTCTCCTCCTAGCTCCTTATCGAATACTACTTGTACCTACTACTACCCTATCTACCTACTAATATACCCTTCTTATATAGTATTCGATCTACCCTTTAAGGGTAGTAGCTAGATAGTCCTTATTTCAAGCTTTTAGCGGTATAGCTACGAACAAGACTAATCTAACTATATTGCGCCTAAAGAACGGGACCTATACGTACTATTCTATCGAAACAACTATACCAATTATTAAGCAAGGCCTTCTATACGGCCTATTATACTAAGTTAAGCATACTAGGCCGATATCTACTAATTCCGCTATATCCGTATCTTAGGGGCTAATAATATATTATCGGTATCGCCCCTTATAATAGCCGGTTTATTACGAAACAACAACCGCGGCGCCGCTAGCAGCGCTAGCAAAAACAACACTAGTAGCACAGTGCCTACCGAAGTACCTACTAAATTGCCTACTAAAGCACCTACTAAAGTACCTACTAAGGAACCTGCTACTAGGCCTGCCGAAGAACCTATAGTTCTAGGTAACGACCTAGAGTTGCCTATTAACGATATACTTAACAATATTGTTAATCGACGATATAGCTAGCTAGCCTTTAGCCCTTAACTAGTAGGGAGACTTTAAGAAGCTACTTAAAATAGGCTTACTACCCTACGTTAAGAACAATAGCTAAAGGATAACCTTCTCGAGCTTCGCCGCCTATAGGAAGCCCTAACAACTACTACTAGACTAGAACTAGTAGCAGGACCTTCTATTTAAAAGAAGGATGCTAAGCTTAAAGACTGTACCGTGTTTAACGGCTCTAGTCGAAAGCAATACAACGACTATATCCGTAACTGCGAGCTTAATTAGCGAAACGCGCTAAGGGCCCTTCTAGACGACTACTCGTTAGTCGTCTATACTATGCAATACATTAATAGAGACCTAAAGCGCACCTAGGATAACTATTTCGACTCCCTTACTAATTAGACCGCTATTTAGTAGCAAGACTATAAGACTATTATACTAGATACCCTTAGAAACCCTATACTAAGGCAACAATACGCTTAGGACTAATACCTTCGAGCTAAACAAAAGACTAATTAATCGGCTCGCTTATTTAAGGCCTATTTAAAGACCCTCGAGGACGATTTGCTAGCTAAGACCGACTCTATCTAGATTTCCGAAATACGCCCTAAATTGCGATAGGAATTAGTCCTTAAATTAGACCGCTATCGCGTATTCGAACAGACTAATCTAACGCGTATTTAATTTATAGTCGAAGTAGAAACAGCCGAACGGGCTGTTTAGCTCTAATAGCGACTAGAATCGAGGATCCTACTAGCTAGTACTAACCGCGGTAACCGTAGTACCCGCGGAGGAAACTAAGGTTCTACCTAAAACAATAATACTAACAATAGAAACAGTAATAGCGACCGTAGAAGAGGCCGTAGCTGGCGGCTATATAGAGGAGGCCGCGATAGGGGCCGTAGAAGGGGCTCGTATCCCTACAATACTAACCGCTCTACTAATAATAATAATAGCTACGGTAGTCTACTAACCGGATTGAAGTGCTTCAATTGTAATAGTACTAGCTATCTACTAGGCTAATACGACAAACCTAAGGACTAGGCCCGAATTAATCGTACTTCCGCTAAACACCGAAAGCACCTCTTAGCGGCTAACGCTACCCCTATAGGCCAACCTTCGAAAAAAGAGTAAGCGCCGTACTAACTATTAGCCTTGTACGGCGTAAGACTATCGACATTATGCTAGCTATTATACGTACCTGTCTTATATCTAGGCGCGACACTAACTATAAGGCAAAGGTTATACTAGACCCCGGAAATTCAGTTAGCGTCCTTATTAACTATCGCTTAGCTAAGCAATTAGACCTCCGACAATTGCCTAGGACTAATATGCTAGTCCTTGCTTAGTTTAATAACGCTCGGCACTTAACCTATAGGGCCTACTATGTTCCTATAGTTCTAAAAGACGACCTCGGAAATAAACGCCTACTAAACTTTACTACCTACGCGGTAGATATAGATAGCCTCCTATCCGATATTGTTATTAGCAACCCTGTTCTTAAGTACTATACTATAGTTATAGACTTAGGCAGTTAACAATAGCGATTTAGAATCGCTAGGAAAGAGGACATTAAACACATTAATGTTAGCGAGAGCCCTAATAATATTAGGGTCCTATTTATTAGCAACCTAACCCTAGCTAATCCGACGGCCGACCTACTCGGTAGTAATAACGATAAACTAGTGCCCCCTAATAGCATAGATCCTAAACAACTTAAGCGTATACTAGAACCTATTCGAGAGACCTATATTAATGTGTTTAAATACTACTTAGTATCGATATTGCCTATATTTAAAGAGACGGATTATAAGATTGATATTATAGAGGGTAAGAAGGTTCCTTTTAGCCCCCTCTATAACCTTAGTAAGCGAGAGCTTGCTATATTGCGTAAGTACCTAGAGGAAAACCTAGCTAATAGTCGAATTCGGTATAGTAATAGCCCTGCTAGTGCACCTATCCTGTTCGTACTAAAGAAGGATAGTAGCCTACGCCTATATATCGACTATCGCGGGCTTAATACTATTACTATTAAAGACCGCTATCTACTCCCCCTTATTAATAAGACCCTCGATCGCCTTTCTAAGGCTTACTACTATACTATACTAGACATTAAGGATACGTACTATCGTATCCGCATTCGTAAGGGTAACGAATAGAAAACAGCCTTCTGTACTCGCTATAGCTATTTCGAGTACTTAGTTATGCTATTCGGCTTAGTAAACGCCTCTATAACATTCTAGTCCTATATTAATCGGGCCCTATTAGGCCTATTAGACCACCTCTATATAGTTTACTTAGATAACATCCTAGTCTATACCTATTTACCTTACATTATAGAGCACTAGGCTATAGTACGTAAAGTCCTCGACCGCCTACGGGCCTATAGCCTATATTATAAGCCTTCTAAATGTACCTTTGCTACTAAAGAAGTGTCCTTCCTTAGCTTCCTCGTATTAACCGAGGGTATTAAGGCTAACCCTAACCGGATTAAAACAATTACTAAATAGCCTACTCCTACGTCTATTAAGGAGCTTTAATTATTCCTAGGTTTTGCTAACTTCTACCGTCGGTTTATTAAGGGCTATTCGAGGCACGTAATACTACTAACTAAGCTTACTAAAACTAAGGCTAATCTATCTAGAGAGTTTAGATAGACTAATAAGATATAAGCCGCTTTTAACGGTCTAAAGCAACGCTTTACTAAAGTCCCCTTGTTGTACTATTTCGTACTAAGTAAACAGATCCGAATCGAGACTAACGCTTTACAGTTCGCTATATTAGCTATTATGTTATAGTAGGCTAATAACACCTACTAGCACCCGATTGCCTTCTTCTCGAGGAAGATAATTAATACTAAACGTCGCTACGAGACCTACGAGTAAGAGCTCCTAGCTATTATCGAGGCCTTTAAGCACTAGCGCTACTATCTCGATAGTATATAGCATACCATTTAGGTCTATACGGACTATAACAACCTCCGTAGAATTACGAAGGTTACTAGGGTTATAGGTCGATAGGCTAGATAGGCCGTCTACCTCGCTAGGTTTAATTTTAATATATTATATCGGCTAGGCGTAAGCAACCCTACTAATAGCCTATCGAGGCGACCTAATTACGATAGCGGGACTTAGCAATCCATTAATTTATTATTTCTAACCCTATAGTATAAGATTGCTATAGCCCGTATTGTTAATAAGTAAACGTAGGATAAGCGGACCTCCGGACCCCGCGGCGGCAACAAATACTATAGCGGAGTTGTCGTTCTTCTAGTATACGTTAAAAAGAACGTAGATCGCTCGAGCTATAACGACTCGATTAAAGATATTACTATCTATAGCGATAGTACTATAGAAGAGGTTGCAGTTAATCCGGCTACTAGTACTATTAGATATATATAATACGTACCTCGTTTAATAGCGAGGGTACTATTAAATAACCTTGCAAATAGGGATAGTTAATCGTTTATAGATAAGCTATTACGTACTTAGTAGAGGGACGCCTTTGCTATCGAGCGTATTAATAGGCTTGTAAGTAGACGGGCGACTCGATCTAGTAAGAGTAATAGTTAGTCGATCGACGACAAAGGTTACTTAAAGTTTAAGGGCAGATACTATGTCCCCGCTAAACAATCGATTAGACAAGAGCTTTTAAAGAGGCACTATAATAGTAAGCTCGCTAGTTACTATAGTATAGAGAGGTCGCACGAGTTACTATCGCGTATATACTACTAGCTAAATAGTAAGCGGTATATAAAGGAGTATATACAGACCTATATAGTATACTAGCGAGTTAAAGTACTAAAGCACTTACTATTTAGCGAGTTGTCTTTACTCCCTATTCTAAAGAAGCCTTTTATAGAGCTTATAATAGACTTTATTATAGGTCTTCCCCCTACTAAGCGAAGAGGGAGCAAAGACGTCTTTAACGCTATACTAGTTATTATAGACCGATTTACTAAGGGTACTCGCTATATTCCTACTCGGAAGGACTAGACGGCTATTAATATAGCTAAAGCACTATAGAACAACATCTTCTATAGCTATTAGGGAATCCCTAAAGGGATAGTCTCCGATAGAGGCTCGATATTTATATCTTACTATTAGAGTAAGATATGCCTATAGCTAAGACTTAAGTATCGCCTGTCTATAGCGTTCTATCTATAAATAGATAGCTAGACCGAGAGGCAAAATGCTACGCTATAGCAGTACCTACGTAGCTACATTAATAAGAACCCTAACGACTAGTTTAACCTCCTATAACTAGCCGAATTCGTATATAACAATAGTGTCTACTTATCTACTAAGGTTTTACCTTATTTCGCTATAATAGGCTAGAACGCTACTATACTATAAGACCCCCTATCGCTCGAGGTCGAGCGTAAGGAAAGGGAAGCGGGTTAACCTGTTAGGACTAAAGAGGTTATACGTGATTAGTATGTAGCCGGGCTCGAGTGAAGCTAGGGTCTCGATGCCTTAGGTAGGACTTAGCGCTTAGCGTTAGGCTAACTAGCCTGCCTTCCTCCCTCTCCTCTTAGATCTCTATCGAATACTATACTAATTTACTACTACCCTATCTACCTACTAATATAACCCTTCTTATATAGTATTCGATCTACCCTCTAAGGGCAGCAGCTAGATAGTCCTTATTTTAAGCTTTCAGCGGTATAGCTACGAAAAACTATCGGTTTAACTATATTATGCCCGAAGAACGGGACTTATACGTACCATTCCACTAAAACAACCGTACCAATTATTAAGCAAGGCCTTCTATACAGCCTATTATACTGAGTTAAGCACATTAGGCCGATACTCGCTAATTCCACTACATCCGCACTATAAGGGGCTATAATACATTATTAGTGCTACCCCTTATTATAATAGCCGGTTTATTACGAAGCAACAATAACCGTGCTGCCGCTAGCAGCGCTAGCAATAACAACGCTAGTAGTATAGTACCTGCTAAAGTGCCTACTAAAGCACCTACTAAAGTACCTGCTAAAGAGCCTGCTACTAGGCCTGCCGAAGAACCTATAGTTCTAGGCGACGATCTAGAATTGCCTATTAACGACATTCTTAACAATATTGTTAATCGACGATATAGCTAACTAGCCTTTAGGCCCTAGCTAGTAGCGAGACTTTAGGAAGCTACTTAAAACAGGCTCGCTGCTCTACGCTAAGAACAATAGCTAAAGGATAATCTCCTTAAGATTCGTCGCCTTTAGGAGGCCCTAATAACTAATACTAAGCCGATAGTAGGGCCGTCCTTACTATTAGTCCTAGTCTAGAAGAAGGATGCTAAACTTAAGGACTACACCGTGTTTAATAGCTCTAGTCGAAAGCAATACAATAACTATATTCGTAACTATAAGCTTAACTAGCGTAATACACCGAGGGCGCTGCTAGATAACTATTCCTTAGTTGTCTATACTATGCAGTATATTAACGGTGACCCTAAGCGTACATAGGATAACTATTTTAATTCCCTTTACGACTAGACCGCTGTTTAATAGTAGGATTACAAGACTATTATGCTAAACACCCTTAGCAACCCTATATTGCGCTAGTAGTACGCCTAAGACTAATACCTACGTGCTAAGCAAAAGGCCGACTAAACCTCTCGATCCTTCGAGGCCTATCTAAAGACCCTTAAGGACGATTTGCTACCTAAGACCGACTCTATCTAGATATCTAAGATACGACCTAAACTAAGATAGGAACTAGTCCTTAAATTAGACCGCCGCCGTGTGTTCGAATAGGCCAATCTTATACGTATTCAATTTATAGTTAAAGTAGAGACTATAGAGCGTATAGTATAGCTATAGTAACGGTTAGAATCTAAGATACGACTATCTACTAACCGTAGCCGCGGTAGAAACTAAGGAGGTACTCCCTAAACTAACACTGCTAACAATAGAAACAGTAACGACCAACGTGGAAGAGGTAGGGGCCGATACCGCGGTAGAAACCCCTAGCGAGGAAGAGGATAAGGAAGGGGCTTATTTCTATATACCCCTAATCGTTCATCCAATTCTAGCACTAATTCGAGCGGACCTAGTAGTGCCCTAACTAGATACAAGTGCTTCAATTGTGATAGTACTACTCATTTACTAGGCTAATGTAATAGGCCTCGAGACTAGGCCCGAGTCGACCGTGCTACCGCTAAATACCGAAAGCACCTCTTAGCCGCTAATGCTACCCCTATTAGCCCTTCTAACTATTCGAAAAAAGAGTAAGCGCCGTACTAACTATTAGCCTTGTGCGGCGTAAGACTATCGACATTGTACTAGCTATAATACGCTCCTGCCTTATATAGGATACGAAGGGCACTACCTATTAAACTAAGGTTATACTAGATCTAGGAAATTCAGTTAGTGCCCTTATTAGCTATCGCCTAGCTAAGCAATTAGACCTTCGACAACTGCCGAAGACTGACCTGCCAACCCTTACTTAGTTTAATAACGCTCGGCACTTAACCTATAGGGCCTACTATATTCCTATAGCTCTAAAGGACGACCTCGGAAATAAACGCCTACTAGACTTTACTGCCTACGCAGTAGATATAGACAGCCTCCTATCCGATATTGTTATTAGCAACCCTATTCTCAAGTACTACGCTATAGCTATAGACCTAGGCCTCTAGAAGTAGCGATTTAGAATCGCTAGGAAAGAGGACATTAAATATATTAATGTTAGCGAGTGCCCTAACGATATTAGGGTCCTGTTTATTAGCAACCTAATACCTGCCTTAGCTAATCCGACTACCGACCTACTCGGTAGTAATAACGATGAATCTATGCCCCCTAATGATCCTAATTAGCTTGCTCGTATACTAGAGCCTATCCGAGAGACCTACATTAATGTGTTTAAACACTACTTAGCATCGACATTGCCTATATTCAAAGAGACAGACTATAAGATTGACATTATAGAGGGCAAAGAGGTTCCTTTTAGCCCCCTCTACAACCTTAGTAAACGAGAGCTTGCTATATTGCGTAAGTACCTAGAGGAAAACCTAGCTAATAGTCGCATTCGGTATAGTAACAGCCCTACTAGCGCCCCTATCCTGTTCGTACTAAAGAAGGACGGTAGCCTACGCCTATATATTAATTATCGTAGGCTTAACGCTGTTACTATCAAAGACCGCTGTCTACTTCCTCTTATTAATAAGACCCTCGATCGCCTTTCTAGTGCTTACTACTATACTACATTGGACATTAAGGATGTATACTATCGCATTCGCATCCGTAAGGGCGATAAATGGAAAACAGCCTTTCGTACTCGTTATAGGCATTTCGAGTACTTAGTTATACTATTCGGCTTAGCTAATGCCCCTGTAACGTTCTAGTCCTATATTAATCGGGCCCTTTCGGGCCTATTAGACTATCTCTGTATAGTTTACCTAGATAACATCCTAGTCTATATACATTCACCTAATATTGTAGAACACTAGGCCGTAGTACGTAAGGTCCTCGACCGCCTACGGACCTATAGACTATATTGCAAGCCTTCTAAATGTACCTTCGCTGCTAAGGAGGTGTCCTTCCTTAGCTTCCTCGTATTAACTAAGGGTGTTAAGGCTGATCCTAACCGGATTAAGACTATTACTAAGTGGCTAACGCCTACTAGTATTAAGGAGCTTCAATTATTCCTAGGTTTTACTAACTTCTATCGTCGCTTTATTAAGGGCTATTTACAATACGTAATGCCTCTAACTAAGCTTACTAAAACCAAGGCTAACCCGACTAGAGAGTTTAGATAGACTAATAAGGCTTAAGCCGCTTTTAACGGTCTAAAGCAACGCTTTACTAAAGTCCCCTTATTATACTACTTTGTACTAAGCAAACCAATTCATATTAAGACTAACGCTTTATAGTTCGCTATATCGGCTATTATGTTATAGCAATTAGATAAGGACTATTACTAGTACCTAATTGCCTTCTTTTTACGAAAGATAATTGATGCTAAACGTCGCTACGAGACCTACGAGCAAGAGCTCCTAGCTATTGTCGAGGCCTTTAAGCACTAGCGCTACTATCTCGATAGTGCTTAGTATACTATTCAGGTCTATATAGACTATAACAACCTCCGTAGCATTACTAAGGTTACTAGGGTTATAGGTCGATAGGCTAGATAGGCCGTCTACCTCGCCGGGTTCGATTTTAATATATTATATCGGTTAGGCGTAAGCAACCCTACTAATAGCCTATCGAGGCGGCCTAATTACAATAGCGAGACCTAGTACATTAATTCTTTGTTTCCAACCCTATAGTATAAGATCGCTATAGCCTGTATTATTAATAAGCAAGCGTAGGATAAGCGGCTTACCGGACTCCGCGACGGCTTAAAGCATATTAATGCTCTTACTATATTAATAGTGCGTATTAAGGCAAGGGCTAAGGATACAGATAGGAGAAGTTATAATAACTCCCTAGTCGATATCGCAATATATAGTAATAGCGATAGCACTAATGCAGTTAATCCGGCTACTAGTGCTATTAGATATATATAATGCGTACCTCGTTTAATAGCGAGGGTGCTATTAAATAACCTTATAAATAGGGATAGTCAATCGTTTATAGATAAGCTGTTACGTACTTAGTAGAGGGACGCCTTTGCTGCTAAACGTATCGATAGGCTTATAAGTAGGCGGAAGACTCGATCTAGTAAGAGCAATAATTAGTCGATCGATAACAAAGGTTATTTGAAGTTTAAGGGCAGATACTATATCCCCGCTAAACATTCGATCCGATAAGAACTTCTTAAGCGACACTATAATAGTAAGCTTGCCGGTTACTATAGTATAGAGAGGTCGCACGAGCTACTATCGCGTACATACTACTAGCTAAATAGTAAGCGGGACATAAAGGACTACGTAAATACGTATACCGTATGTTAACGAGTTAAAGCACCGAAGCACTTACTATTCGGCGAGTTGTCTTCGCTCCCTATTCTAAAGAAGCTATTTGCTAAGCTAATAATAGACTTTATTATAGGCCTTCCGCCTACTAAGCGTAGGGGTAGCAAGGACGTATATAATACTATCCTTGTTATAGTAGATCGATTTACTAAAGGCGCGCGATACATCCCGGCGCGCAAGGATTGGACTGCTATTAATATAGTAGAGGCGCTGTAGACTAATATCTTCTATACCTATTAGGGAACCCCTAAGGGGATAGTCTCCGATAGGGGCTCGACATTCACATCTCACTATTAGAGTAAGATTTGCTTATAGCTAAGACTAAAGCATCGGCTGTCGATAGCCTTCTATCTACAGACTAACGGTTAAATAGAGAGACAGAATGCCACCCTATAGCAGTACCTACGTAGCTACATTAATAAGAACCCCGAGGATTGGGTTAACCTCCTATAGCCTATAGAATTCGTGTACAATAATAGTATACATTCGGGAACTAAGATCTCGCCCTATATAGCTATAATAGGCTAGAACGCTGCTATACTATAAGACCTACTATCGCTCGAGGCCGAGCGTAAGGAAAGGGAAGCGCGTTAAGTACTAGAGACACTAGCGGCAATAGAACGTATCTAGAAAATGCGAGAAATCTATACTAAGATAGCTAAGAAGCTAACAAGGGCTTAAGAGTACTAAAAGACCTACTACGATAAGCGCTATACACTAATAACCTTTAAACAAGGCGATATAGTTATACTAAGCACGAAGAACCTCCGTATCCGCAAGCATCTATTACCCGATAGTAAAACAAGGCCTAAGCTCGCACTAAGATACATTAGTCTATTCCGTATCCGAGAGGCTAAGGGTATACAGGCCTATTAGTTGTAGCTTCTACCTTATTACACTATCTATAATACCTTCTATATATCCCTCCTTAAGCCGTACTACCTACGCGAAGGGGATGAAGCCCCTATAGAACACGAAGATATACTAGTAGATAGTAAAGAGCTGTAGTCTATAGAACGTATCCTATAGTATCGGACTAGGCAAGGCAAGAAGGAGTACTTGTTAAGATAGCAAGGCTATTTACCTAAATAGGACTCGTAGGAAGCTAAAGGTTCTTTTAAAGATATAACTAAGTTGTTAGATAAGTATTAGACTAGCGTAAAGAACAAGAAGAAGGCTAAGGGCCTATAATGTCGCCTAGGAACAATACTACCCCCGGGGTGCTATTAGCTAACTAATTAGAGGCCGGCAAACTAGGACAATAAGACTATACTACTATAGTGAACGCGTACCGAGTGTTAATAAGCGCGCTATAACGCGTTAACTATCCGCTGCTCTTTTAGGAAATTACCTCTCTACTAACGCGCCCTATAGGTCCCCCTCTTGTTCCCTTATTCTATCGGGGCCTCGAGGCCTAGGCAATCGGCGAAGACGGCGCGGCCGGCGCGGCTATGTTAGTAACGGTGTTACGGGGTGTATTGTTAGTTAAAGAAGAAGATTAGAAGCGAGGTAAAGTTAGCGCTAAGACGACTAGCGCCGCTATTGTTAATATTACTTGCTATTGTCGCTACGCCTATAGACACAACCTTACCTGCACTACGAGCCTAAGGCACCTTTAATCAAAACTTTAATCAAAAGCTTTAAGCCTGTTAAAGGTTTAATTAAAACTTTAAGGCTAAGTTAAACTTTAACTAAGTTAAAAGATTAAGCGACTAATAGACTGACTAAGGGCAAAACTATAGAGCTAAGCTAGCCGGGGTCGATCTTGCGGACAATAGGTTACTCCTCGATCTATCTAACCCTTTAAGCGAGGCGAACCTCTACTACTGCACTTATAATAGCCTTTACCTATAGAAACTAGAAGAACTAAGTTTTTTGAAAAGATATAATTAGTTGACACTTGAAGGCTGCTAAACCTAACTAATTTAGGCTAGTAAAACTACGATAGTAAATAATAGCCCTCGTAATAATAAGAACAATCCCTCGGAACGGACAACCCTCGGAAGCGGACATTGCTAGGTCTTTTAAGAGTAGACGCAAAGAACTCGGTACGACATTACGCAGAGCGGAGGCAGGGCTATAATACCTCGTACGTCTACCTATTATAGTAGGGAAGACGCGCTCGTATTGTAATTAGTCGAAGGCCCTCAATTCTTATAGATATATATCACTTTATAGTTTATTGTATATAGAGATAGCGTAGTTAGAGTTGTATATTGTATTGTTTGGAGGTGAGGTTTGACATAGTTACATAATTAGGTAGTTAAGTGTTCAATTTAGCGCGGGCTAAGTAGCTTATTAGACTTGCTAAGTTAGTAGCAATAGAGGTTGAGACTAGAACAAAGACCGGCTACGAGGGCGCGGCCTTTAGAAGGGAAGCGTGTATTAGGACCAAAGAGGTTACACGTGATTGGCATATAGCCGGGCTTGAGTAAAGCTAGGGTCTCGATACCTTAGGTAGGACTTAGCGCTTAGCGTTAGGCTAACTAGCCTGCCTTCCTCCCTCTCCTCTTAGATCTCTATCGAATACTATACTAATTTACTACCACCCTATCTACCTGCTAACATAACCCTTCTTACATAACCTAAGACACTAGCGGCTATTAAGAGGGTTTAAAAGATGCGAGAAATTTACGCTAAGATAGCTAACAAACTAGCAAAGGCCTAGGCCTATTAGAAGGCCTACTATAATAAACACTACCTTCTAATAACCTTTAAGCAAGGCGACCTAGTTATGCTTAGTACGAAGAACCTCCGTATCCGTAAATACCCCTCGCCTAATATTAAAACAAGGCCTAAACTCGCACTAAGGTATATTAGCCCTTTCTATATCCGAGAACCTAGGGGCACCTAGGCCTATTAGTTATAGCTTCTACCTTATTACACTATCTATAACACCTTCTATATATCCCTCCTTAAGCCGTACTACCTACGCGAAGGGGATAAAGCACCTGCTAAATCCTAGGACATACTAGCTAATAGTAAAGAACTGTAGTCTATAGAACGTATCCTAAAGCACCGGACTAGACAAGGCAAGAAGGAGTACCTATTAAGGTAGTAAGGCTATTCGCCTAAATAGGACTCGTAGGAAGCTAAAGGTTCTTTTAAAGATATAACTAAGTTGTTAGATAAGTATTAGACTAGTGTAAAGAATAAGAAGAAGGCTAAGGGCCTATAATGCCGCCTAGAGACAATGCTACCCCCGGGGTACTATTAGCTAACTAATTAGAGGCCGGTAAACTAGGATAATAAGACTATACTAGGCGCGCTACGACGCGTTAATTAATTAATCGCATGCTCTTTTAAGGGCTCTACCTCTTTACTAATGCGCCCTATAAGGCCCTTCTCCTAGTATTTAGGTCCCCCTCTTAATCCTTTATTCTATTAAGGCCTCGAGGCCTAAGCGATCGGCGAGGACGGCGTCGCGCTTATAACGGCGCGGCCGGCGCGGCTATATTAGTAATAGTGTTGCGGAGTGTATTGCTATTTAAGAGAGGAAGGATACGGCTATATTAGTAACGGTGTTGCCGAGTTGTTATTAGTTAAAGAAGGAAATTAGAAGAAGGTAAAGTTAGCGCTAAGACGACTAGCGCCGCTATTATTAATATTACCTACTCGCTAATATTGCTAACCTTACCTATTATCGCTACTATACTTACGAAGACAACCTTACCTATACTACGGCCTAAGGCTAGAGGCGCGCTATACTAATTAAGTTAAAAGAATAGCTATATTAAAGGTTTAATTAAAACTTTAATTAAAACTTTAAGGCTAAGTTAAAATATTAAGGCTTAAAAGGATTAAGTAGCTTAACGGACTAACTAACTAAGGGCAAAACTATAGAGCTAAGCTAGCCGGGGTCGATCTTGCGGACAATAGGTTACTCCTCGATCTATCTAACCCTTTAAGCGAGGCGAACCTCTACTACTATACTTATAATAGCCTTTACCTATAGAAACTAGAAGAACTAAGTTTTTTGAAAAGATATAATTAGTTAACACTTAAAGGCTACTAAACCTAACTAATTAGGGCTAGTAAAACTACGATAGTAAATAATAGCCCTCGTAATAATAAGAACAACCCTCGGAACGGACAAACCCTCGGAAGCGGATATTGCTAGGTCTTTTAAGAGTAGACGCAAAGAACTCGGTACGATATTACTTAGAGCGGAGGCAGGGCTGCAATACCTCGTACGTCTACCTATTATAGTAGGGAAGACGCGCTCGTATTGTAATTAGTCGAAGGCCCTTAATTCTTATAGATATATATTACTTTATAGTTTATTATATATAGGGATAGCGTAGTTAGAGTTAGACATTGTACTATATAGGAGGTAAGGTTTAATATAGTTGTATAATCGGTAGTTATGCGTTTAATTTAGCGCGGACTAAGCGGCTTATTAGACCTACTAAGTTAGTAGTAATAGAGGTTAAGACTAGAATAAAGACCGGCTACGAGGGCGCGGCCTTTAGAAGGGAAGCGTATATTAGGACTAAAGAGGTTATACGTAATTGGTATATAACCGGGCTCGAGTAAAGCTAGGGTCTTAATACCTTAGGCAGGGCTTAGCGCTTAGTAATAGGCTAACTTGCCTACCTTCCTCCCTCTCCTCCTAGCTCCTTATCGAATACTACTTGTACCTACTACTACCCTATCTACCTACTAATATACCCTTCTTATATCTTACTATTAAAAACTCGCTATAGTCTAGTAAATAACTATTTCTTTTCGAGTATAAGAGATTAGATTAGATAGATATATCGGTAGAGAGCGGATAGGTCTATATATATTTAGTAAGTAGTAATAATAATATAGACCTAGGACCGAGTACTAGGAAAGTAGTATAGAGTAAGTAAGCTAAATATAACCTCTCTATAATTAGTATCTAAAATTTACCTAAATAATAGAGTATTAGCGTTAACTTTCCTAATAATACTTTTAAATCTTCTAGAATACTATAGCTACTTATAACTACCGAAATGTCTCTACTAGCTCGAGAACTTAAAGATAAATATATATAGGCCTTCTTTTTAGACTTAGAGGGGGATTTTCGAGCTAACTAACTAACTAACCGTATATACGATATTCTTTAGGCTCCTATAGTATTAGCTAGTAGCCGGCTCTATACCCTTACTAGGTAGCTAGATACTAAGCCTATAAAAGAGGCCTTCTTTTATAGAATAGATAGATTATTAACCTTGTATAGTATACTATTTCTATTATACGCTAATAGTGCCTATATTATAGGGCTCTAATTACTATAGCCTAAACGACGAGTTTACTATCCTATCTTGCTAAGCATAGCTGCCTACATAGCGGTAGGTTATGTTACCTTCGGAAGCTTATACTATTGCTACTAGTAGTGGCAGTAGTGTTGGTTTCCGTCCTTTAATAGTAAGGGTGAAAAGAAGAGGAAGTTTCACGCTAGCCCACGACACGACACATCTGTAAGTATGTTCGGCGCCACGACCCAGCGGAGACAAAAGTATACCTCGTGATCGTAATGCTGCGTTGGCCATCTGCGTTATTCCTCAGACAGTCTTGACATAACAAGCGAAGAAAAAGAAGAAGAAGAAAGCAAAAGGCAAAGTCTCTACTGTCAAAAATGCATCATCGCTCAAATCTAGAAGAATTTATCACTCTACCCGTCGCCATCTCCGCCATCCTTCTCTCCACTCAGCCATCATCTCGCGCTGACCACCAAACCACCATCTCCGCGACCTCCGAGGCTCCTCCCATACCACCACCTCCTCCTCCTGCTGCTGCCCTCGAAGCGTCTTCATGGAACTACGAGCAGGGTGGTCAACATCAAGCAAGAGTGTGAGACGCGAGCATATTTCAATGATAGGAGCGAATGACAGCAGAAGAAAGCTTACAACTCCTTCTTCAAGAAATGCTCGGGCGAATGCGTAGTTTCGAAATCAACATGAACGTAAGCTCGCTCGACGTCGGGCAGACTCTCGAGTTTCATTTGCAGGTCCTCGGCGACATCGTGGGTTTCGCGAAGACTGAGGTCTGGGTCCATGACGATATCGACCTCGACGATGATGCGTGGTCCGGAGTGCCATGCGCGGACCGTATCGAGCTGGATGACGCGCGGGTCGTGGGTCATAGACACGTAGGTGACGTGGTTGAGGAAGGAAGTTTCGGCAGAGACGCCGATCAGTAACTGAAACTCCTGGTATGCAGTTCGGAGCCAGAGGAAGGAGATGAGGAGAGAGAGGGCGATGGCTCCGATGGGATCGATGAACCACCTCGATGATGCATCAGCATCCGTGGAATTCTGTGTCGATGCTGATTGATGAATACTCACTTGATCTTGCTGCCAAGAATACTGGTCATAAGACCGAAGCCGTTGATGAAAAGGTCGTTGCGATGATCTTCCCACAGAATGCGGACCTGGCTGTACTTGTTCCTCAAAGCCCAGCAGTAGAGAAAAAGGCCCAATTTCGTCGCGAACGCAATGCCAACCGCAACGACGGAGGGGATGTGAAACTTGGCATCGTCTGACTTCTCAGCCAGCTGCCGAATCGACTCGACGATCAGAATCAACGACACCGCCGTCATGAGAAAGCAGAAGGCAATATTGCCCGCCGTCTCCAGGCGCTGCTTCCCAGACGGAAATTTTCGCGGGTCCACCTTGTTCACGGCTCGATTGCAGAGGATCAGCGTGAGATTACTCATGGGGTCGAAAATGCTGTCGGCCATGGTGGTGAACAGCGACAAACTGCCCGAAGACACGGCGCCGTAGACCTGCAAGATGGCCAAGATGATATTCGCAGCGAAACTTCCCTGCACGGCAATCTTGAACTGCAACGCCTCCGCGCCTTGTTCGTCTTTCGCCTGCTGGACATGGTCGGCGACGGGTTTGAGGAGGCGCTCGATGTTCTCGTTCTGGTTTTGGTAGAATTTGATGAGTTTGTGCGAGCGGATCTTGTCTTTGCCTTTGCCGACGGGGTTGCAGGCGCGCTTGGCTTTGGTATTGGCTTTCGCCTTGGCTTTCTCGTCATCGATGTCTTTTAATCCACTGCGCAGGCTGTATGGGTCGTGTTCGGCGCGGTACTCGGGTAGGGTGGCTTGGCGCTCGACATCATCACGTTCGCTGTCACTACTGTTGCGGTGGTATGCTGGGCGAGAGACGGGTTCGGTGACTTTCGGGGTGTCTTTGTCGACGGCCGAACTGGTGCCTGGTCGGTGATGGTCATGCTGGGTAGTCGGGAGCGGTTGATGGCGGGCAGGCTCGGGGGTGTGGTCTCGCGATACGCGTTCTGAGTGGAGGTGAAGTGGATGCGGTCGCAGGGAGATGGAATTGTGCAGGTCTGCGTCTCGTCGCGACATGTTGGTCGAGGATGTGGCTGTCGCAGTCGGTGGTCGATCGGGTGATGGCTATGAATCAGCAATATCGATGGGTCGCTGTCACAAGACAGGGTGGTGTGAATGATGTGAATGATGTGATGCAAAATGGTATTTTCGCAGCAGAAGTAAACGATGCCTCCTTCTTGCTGGTGCCTACCTGCCAAGAAGCGGTGCGGCGCAGAAAGAGCAGGTATCGTGCTCATCCGGCCGTGAGGATTGCGTCGCGAATCAGAATCATTCGAGGTTGATCGTCGGCGAGCCAAGACGCCGACGCTTGCGCCATTTCCACCCGTCTCCGCGAGACTCATCTTCCTCACAAACATCGGTATAATCGAGATGATATGGCCGGACGACGTGAGGCAGGTGTAAGAGTAGTTCTAATAAACATGCCCACCAAGGTGCACTCCCGTCCTCGCGGCACTCGTTCGCTAACCAATAGGAGCCCCCTACCATCATATCCTGACCCGTTCTCTTTTCCTTGCCGATCTTATCATCAATGCACTGCTCTCCATCGAAACCTGTCCGGCCGGTATAGCGGGGATGGCGTCGACATCATGCAAGTGCCTCCTCTACTCTACAGACCAGGCCATCCGTCGGACAACTGGACCATACTCCGACACATCCACCTCCTCCTGGCGACCTTCATCACGACCTTGTATCCGACGGCCTTGTTGCCGGCTCATGAATGACTGGTCGCTATTGGGCCATGCTCCCGGCTGTCCATGTGTACATCCAGCCTTTCCCATCTTGTGATGACCACCCCCGATAACACGCGAGGCGAATTGTCCTTATTGCGAAGGACATACAACAGCTTGAGCATGGATCGCAGTGTCGAGTCTGCCGATATTGCCCGCAGGAGGTAATGTAGCATGAACTGCTCGCAGCTTCCACCTCTTTCATTCTTCGTGCCAGAGAGTCCAGACGCCTTCGCTCTCTCGTCGTTGAGAACGGGACTTGCCAAGTCGGGCTCTCTTCTGGATCTGACTGATGCGAAGCTTTGGGTGCCGCTGTGTGAGTTCAGTGTTCATACGTGGACTGAGCTGGCTGACAGGAGTGATGCGCAGTGGGTTTCTATTGAAGAGACGAAGCCTTTTTCCGAGATGGCGAGGAAGAGTTTGAGGTTATGAAGAGCGTATCGGAAATGTAGTGATCAGCGGGCTCTGGCGTTGGAGAATGGAGATACAGCACGCTTAATCGAAAGTTCCTGCTCTTTTTGAAGACTTCAATGCCTGAGCGACTGCTTTTCAGTATCATACCTATCTATCTATCCTAGCTGCAACGCCCAGGCCAGGGTCTCGGCGGCCATTCAGGTTGCCAAGCCAAGACTAACCTCACGCTTGGAACCCAAGTCTTCTCATGCGTAGATTTGGTAAACCACAACATCTTCACACCCTTTTCTCTTGACACCGAGGCTCTCCATCAGCATCTGCTTACTCCCCAATGCCTTCCTCTCGTCTGCCGAAATTTCCTCGTCCGTGCAAGCTGACCGAGGTGGGGTAGCTGACGCGGGGATGAGTGAGTTGAGAGTCAGTCGTCTTCGATTGCTACTATATTAACTGGAGCTGACCTGACCAGAACAGCAAGCACATCATCCCTCAAATCAACGAGAGACTACACACGATTGAAAATTTCTCTCAACACAATGAAAGCCGCACAATTCTACAACAACCATGACATCCGAATCGAAGATGTCCCCGAACCAATCCCAGGCGAAGGACAAGTCGTCGTAGACGTAGAATGGTGTGGTAAGTATCCACGAACCCTCCCTTCTTTTCCCCTTCCTCAAACCCTTCCTCTCAAAGAAAACTCACATCCTCATCCTTCACAGGTATCTGCGGGTAAACAATCCCCTCCCCTCCTCCCTCCCCCTTTTCTACCTCCACCACCACCACTCACACCGCCAGCTCCGACCTCCACGAATACCTCCTCGGCCCCCTAACCACCACCACCACCCCAACAACCCTCGGCCACGAACTCTGCGGCCGCGTCCGGAACCCCCCCTCCACCTCCAAATTCCACGACGGCGATCCGGTCATCATCGACCCCAGAATTCTCTGCAAAACCTGCCCCGCGTGCAAATCCGGCTCGACCGCCGCATGCTACAATCTCGGGTACATCGGCGGCGGCGGGGGCACGAGATTCGGGGGGTTTGGGGAGAAGGTGGTGGTTGAGGAGGAAAGTGTGCACAAGCTGCCGGAGCAGATCGGATTGGAGGATGCGGCGGTACTGGAGCCGTTGGTGATAGTGAATCACGCGGTGAAAGTTTCGGGGGTGAAGAGAGGGGAGTGGGGAGAGAAGAGTGTTTTGGTTGTAGGTGGGGGACCGATTGGGTTTGGGGTGCTGTTGATTTTACGCGCGATGGGGGCGGGGAAGGTTTTTGTGAGTGAGCCGGCTGAGATGAGGAGGAGGCAGGTTCGAGAATTCTGTGGTGAGGAGGGGGTGATCAATCCTTTGGAAGAAGACGTCGCGACGAGAGTGAAAGAGCAGACGGTGGAGAAACGGGGGGTGGATGTAGTTTTTGATTGTGCGGGAGTGAAGGCGGGGTTGGATAGTGCGATGGAGGCGTTGAGGTTTGAGGGGCTTTATGTGATGGTTGCGGGGTGGGAGACGCCGATGACGGTTCCGTGTTTCACGTTTTTGCATAAGCATATCACCATGAAGGGGAGTTTGATTTTTGGGGATGGGGATTTGGAGGAGGTTATGGAGATGATTGTGAAGGGGGAGTTGAAAGGGTATGAGAAGATGATTACCGGACGGATCGCTCTGGAGGAGATTGTTGAGAAGGGGTTTAGGGAGTTGATTGAGAATAAGGATGAGCATGTTAAGATTCTGGTGAGGCCGAGGTAGGGTGGTTGTGGGATGATGTTGTTTGGTTCAGTCGATGAAGTTGATAGATGGTGTGTGAAGGTTAGAAAGCTCGATGTGAATTGTGAAAGAAGAGTTTTATGAATGATTTCCTTTTCCCTTCCACTACATAAACTCCATTATACATATAATCCAACACCAACGCTGTTCGACAAAGGAGACTAGTAGTACAAGTGTGGTCAGGTGGTATCGTATCATGCATGTTGGGCAAGTCCATCCAAAAACACATTAACATTCTGTGCCGTTCCGTTCTCCGTTCTCCGTTCTGTGAGTCGATCAAGATCTATAGCATCTACCAGCGGTTGCGCCGTTGATTGCCACCTCCAGCGCCACCAAACTGCCTCATCATGTCGGCCTTGATCTTCTCCATGGCATCCTTGTATCCAGTCTCGTAGGCGACGTCCATCTTGCGGTCGGCGGAGAAGCTTGATGCTTGCCTGGGTGATGGTGGGCTGTTGCGACGATTGTATCTGTTATTGTTGTTATAGCCACGATCATCATCATAGCCGCCACGGTTGCTGTTGTTGCCATATCCTCGATCGCTGTTGTAACCTCCACCGTACCCTCGATCATTGTTGTTGTAAGAGTTGCCTCCATACCCGCGATCACTCTCGTATCCTCTGTTGTTGTAGCCTCCGCCATAGTTGTTGCGTTGAGGACTTTCACGTCGATTCGAGTTATTGTCATGGTTGTATCCTCCGTAACCGCCGCCTCCGTAATGGCCGGAATGGCGTGGAGAATGGTTGCGCACTTCTTGGAGAGACATGTTCTGGAGCTCTCGAGTGGCGATGCGATGACCTTCATCGTAAGCGTTACGCTCATCGCCCTTGAAGTCACCTCGAGAGTCGCGATTGGAGCTGCGGTTGCGTTGTGGGCTGTTCTGGCGGTTTTGATTACCTCCATATCCTCCTCCGTTGTTCGAGCTACCATTCCAAGAATTGTTGGACTGGTGGCCACGAGCATGACTGCCTCCGTACGAGTTGTTGTTGCTGTTGCCGTATCCAGAGCCGCTGTTGTTACCGCCATTATTGCTGGATGCACCGTAATTAACATTGCTGGAAGATCCTTGGCGAGAGCTGCCGCTCTGGTGGGTGTTGCGAGACGTGCTGCGGCCACCTTGAGGGGTGCTTCGTCCGCCAACTGGGCCATCAGTACCGACACCGGTGTCTCTGGTGAAAGATCTTGTGCGCTGACTACCGTTATCGACATTGCCCAAGGTCTTGTTAATAGCGTTGGACCCGGCGTTGTTACCTCCTGACGATGAGTTAGAGGTGTTGATATTTGACGATGTGTTGCTGCCCGAATTGTTGTTGGCTGAGACGTATGACGACTGGTTGCTGGAGCCGCCGCTGCCAGTTGAGCTATACGAGGAAGTGTTCGTGCTAGTGGGAGAGCTGGACGATGTGTTGTTGTTCGATGATCCATACGAGGACGTGTTGTTGTTTGAACTATCATTGGACGAAGAGTTGAAGCTGGACGACCCCATGCCTGATGAGGTATTGTTACTTGACCCAAAGCTCGATGAGTTGTTGTTCGAGCTGCTGTTTGAGTTGTTGTTGGACGAGCCAAGGCCAGAAGAGTTCATACCGCTCGAGCCGCTGCTAGCGTTGGCGTTGGATGCATTCAGCGAAGAGTTGCCATTGCTGCTGTTGCTGTTGCCCGAGTTGTTCGGAGAGCTGAAGCTCGAAGAGTTGTTGTTGCTAGAGTTCATGCTTGAAGAGTTGTTGGAGTTCGAATTGTTATTGCTTGAGTAGTTGTTGTTCGATGACTGTGACTATGTCAGCTTCAGACCCTCATGCCATGCAGGACAGTAACATGCTAACCTTGTCGTCGTTCTTGGAGTCGCTGCGTTGATGAATGGTACTGGTCGTACTATACTCGCTATCCGAACCACTGTTACCACCCTTGTTGGACCAGCCAGAGCCGTGGGATTCGTCAGAGGAGGATCGAGTGTTGATGGAGGAATTGTCGTCCTTAAATGAAACGTTCTTGACTGTCTGCGGGGATCGGCTATCGATTCCGTCATCGGAGGATTCTTGCTTGTCGTCAACAAATGAGATGCCATTGGAGTTAAGACCTGTTTTACCAGAAGGGCGAGGCCGGCTCGCACTGCGACTATTGGATCTCATCATTCCGCTGCTGCCTTTCGAGTTCAGATTGCGGTTGTTGTTTTCGTGTCTCTCTTCGATGACACTCAGACCTGTTCCAGCAGATCTGTTGTTGTTGTTATTGTTGTTGTTCATGTTGTTCTTTTGTCCACCGGCGACGCGGTCAAAAAAGCCCATGCTAAGTGGTAGGGCTTGGTTCTTAAACTTGATGTTTCTCATTCAGGTGCACGGTGTCTCGCTGACAAGAAAGACACATCAGAATTGGGAGCTAGAATGGTTAACCCTGATCATGCCTGCGGGAAGCCCTCATATAACTCAGGCCGTCGATTCAACGCCCTCCATCATCATACCTCTACCCATCGTCATCGTACGGTTGTGGGCTGGGATGGCCACTCAGCACGAGTCGATGCCCACGATGACCCAACAGCAGCCCAAGCCGTGCGTGGTGAGCGTCGGAACAGCCAGGTTGTTTGACTCGCGTGGCCATGCGGGATACCATCATCCCGTCATCTCAAGGCCCTGTGGCTGGTGCACGACTCATGGGCGCTCTCAAAGAGGAGATGCCCTGCGTAGGCAGCTCTGCTCTCGCGAGAGGCTTAAGCACGATCATGAATCGTGCCTGCATCTGGTTGCACAGTACGCGTATCTCATGCGGCCGTTGGCTCTGGACTTGCAGGCACACTTCAGTCTGATGGGTGTTGAAACCTCTGATACACTCTGCGTCCAGCTCACCTAGAGCCATCGACATGCATGCCCATGAGTCGTGGCCACGCAGAGGATTCGGGATTGAACCCAAACCAGACTGGGGCTTGTGAAGATGCTGAAAGGCGTCGTGATGGTATGCGTCGATATGTCTCACTTGAATGTTGTTGGGACGCAGTTAATAGGGTCTGATATGGGACGTGTCTATACCGCATCAGTTGGAGTGACCGTTGAGGGAAAAGCATGGAGTCGGGCGAGCGAACTCAATGGCGTGCAGCGGTCCACGCTATGACTACGCCACAGCTGACGTCGAGATGCGATGCGATGCTTTAGGCACCTTGCGCAGTAGGTTTAAATTGGCAGTTGCGCTCCGTACACGCGGAAGTGGCTCGCGCTAGTGTACTAGTATGTGAATAAGCTCGGTGCAGTTATCCGTACGTAAAGGATTAAGTAAATAAAAGCACGGGTAACTATACGAGCTCGTATAGTTAACCGTATACGCTTATATAATCGAAAATACGCTAATTAAACCCTACGCTAGGCCGTTAATAGTTAAGTAAAGGAGTGTACTAAATCCTTAGCTAAATAGCTTAAACCCTATCTCCGCCTTCTATTAAATTCCTCTACTACTAGTATAGTACCTATTATATATAAGCTACTATATACCCCTTATCTATATATATAATAGCGGAGAGTTTAGTAAAAGGCGTATAAAGGTCGCCGGACGGCCGCTAAGGGTTATATAGGTCTAGTAGCCTATATATAATTACTTAGTTATAAAGATCTTAGAGGAAACCGATATAATTAGAACTAGGTCTATATCTTAAGAGAGGTATATATTAGGGCTTCTAAGAATATATATAGTACTCGGAGCTTAGACTTATTAGCAAATACCTCCTAATTAAATCTTCTTAGTATTATAGCCGTTCCTATTACCCTAAGACCTGCCCTACTATCTATTACTTTACTTCTTAACCTAAACTATAGCTTCTTATAGAGCGATCTATACCCTCGCTTAGGTCCTTCCTTCTATACGCTACTAGCTATAGTCCGCGACTATTATAGTTAACCTACGCTATATAGTTTAACTATATTACTCGATAGTCTAATAACCTATCGCTTAGTAGCTAATTAGGTCTATAAGGTAGATATACTAATTATTTCTATACTAGTCGAAGAGCCTATTCGGTAGCCTATCTAGTAGCCTATCTAGTAGCCTATCTAGCCGCCTATTTCTACGCCTGTTTCTACGCTAATATCTACGCTAATTAAGGAGCCTACTTCTACGCTAAATAGCACTCTAATTAATAGTTAGACCGATAGTTAAACCTTAGTTAATATAGGTCCTTTTTAAGACGACCTTATTGCCGCTACTATTACTAAGGAATATAGTAATACTCGACTTAATAGTAATAGCTATATCTCGGCGGCTAGTAAGCTTACTTTTACTAAGGTTAGCGCTACTATAGCCTATAAGCGAGTAACTAGTAAAGTGCGTAACTAGAATGCTAGCTTTAAGTCTATTATTACTACTACTTAGCTAACTAATAAGCCTCTTATTAGCGATCTAGTAAGGGCTTATCGTACTATAGTTAAGCGCCGAGTAGTTGCGAGAAGGCCTCTTAACGGAGCTTCCGGAGTTGTTATAGTAGAGACCCTTTAAGATTAGCTTCTCGATAAGGCTATAGAGATACTATTTCGACTAGATAAGATATAGCGCGAGAAGATATTAAATACGAAGGAATTAAAGGCATTTAATAGTCCTCCCGAGAATATATATAATACTATACTGTCGACACTCTCTTAGCGTAGTAGTTAGGCTCTAGCTCTAGTAGTAACGGCTCTAGTAGTAGCTCTAGTAGCGACTCTAGTAGCATTAGATCTAGCTGCTCTAATAACGCCTACTTAATAAGTAGAAGTTATCGACTTGTCGACGCTATCTGCGGTCGATAGTAATGCCGCTTAGCTTGCTAAGCGCCGTTGTTTAGACTTCGAGATTAAACGGCTCTAGCGTAGATTATAGATATAAGGAGCTGTGCTAAAGGAGGTACTATCGCCTATGTTTAATACTCTAAAAATACTCGCTAAGGGCCGTAGCTTAAAACGTAGAATTAGCTCGCTATTAGAGTTTTTAGGTATTTCTATTATTAGCGCCGTTAGCGAGGCGCTAAGTATACTAGGTCCTACTAGCCGTACGAGAGATACAAGCGACTTGTCTGCTATAATAAGCGCTATAGTAAGAGACGTTAAGCTAAAGATAGTACGTTAAATTAATACTATCTAGTCTAGTATCTAGGCTCTATAAGTAACGATAACCGCTTTGTTACTGTTAAAACCCTTATTTTTATTATAAATAGAGCTTCCTTCTAACGAAATCGTAGATAGTTAAACGGACTCGCTAGACTACGATAACGATAGTAACGGCTTTATAGACCTTAATACTATCGATAAGGACGTATTCTCGTAGATAATTTAATCGATTAGGGTTAGGGTTAGGGTTAGGGTAAGGGTTAGGATAAGGGTTAGAGTAAGGGTTAGAGTAAGGGTTAAGCTTAGTATATTGCGGTAGTTATATTCTTATTATCGAGAATATTATAATTACTTAGTCGATATCTTCTTTTATAAGTACCTATTCGAAATTATAGCTTCGTTTAGTACGAGAACGCTAAGACTCTCTATATTTAATAAAATCGTAGAGTCGGAGTTCGAACGGCGAACCTATATCGACGGCTCTAAGGGACTCGTAAAATAGAGTAAAGATTATAGTATATAGCTCGAAATAACGTAGAAAGCTGAGATTTTATCGCTTAGTAAGCGGGCCTCGATATTCTACGACTTGCTATATAATAACGTATTACTCGTTTTCGTTTGTTTTTAGATAATAAGACGCGCTATATACTAAAGAATATAGCGTACGTAAGAGTATATAAGATCGGTAAGGTTATTATTATATTAAAGTCGTAAAGTATCTCGTATAATATACTATACGCTAGTACGGGTATATCCGTATTTACTACTTTCCTATATCTTCTATTTCTATCTTCTAATTTAATCTTCTTTTATTATATTAATAATCTTAATCTCGTCCGTCTTATAGTCTAGTATAACTATCCGACTATATCTAAATAAAGCGCTACTATCGAATACCTCGTCGCCTACTTAAAAGCTTAATCCGAAGTACCTACTATAGCGTAGAAGGTCGTCGTCGCTAGTTAGAGGTATTATAGGTAAAGGGAGTAGATTAGCGAGATATTCGTATATACTTAGAGGTTTTATATAATATAGTCGACTAATCTTATTTTCGCTACGATAATAGGTAAGGCAATTAGTAAGTAATATAGTAACGATATATATCGCTCCGACTAGTATTAACTCGACTCGGAGCCTATAGAAGTATTTTATTAACTCGAAGTTATTAACAATCTCTACGAAGCCCTATTCGACTAACTAGTAGATAGTATTTATTTCCTTTATAGCTATAGCCTCGTTAGTATAAAGAAACTTGCTATTTATAGTCTTCTAGCTTCTTATAACCCTATTAGCGATATTATATACTTAACTACTATATAAGAATACCCGCTTTTCGAAGGGTTAATATAGCTATCTAGGCGGCTCGAAATACGACTTCTAAATCTTATTAAACCTACTCTCTAGCATTAACGTTATATCGCCGTAGGAGCTAGGTACTAGACTATATAGCAATATTATACTATTCGGAAGGACAATGCCTTAGTATTTAAGTCTATAGAAGTGCTTATATCTATTATAGAACGGCCGCTAGTTATAGGTCGGCCTATAGTACTTCTATAGGGTACTATCGATATATCCGAAGATATACTCTATATCGATTAATCTAGTAACCGTAATAGCTATTCGCCGTAGGTAGGCTTTACTTAACTAGTTAAAGTCCTATCCTAATCGCTCTTTCTAACGCCTTACTAGTTAAGTATACGCAGCATTAAATATACGACTAATCTAGCTATTACTACGACTAAATATCTAGCTTAGGTTGCGTTAATAACCCGGATTACTAAGCCTTCCGCAAACGATATATAGTACTATTACTAGATCGTAACGTATACGCTTAGGCAACTCGATCGACTTAATATCTAGTAACTCGGCTAGCTTAATTACTTACTACTTAGTAAAGTAGAAGTCGCCCTCGAAATTAGCCTTAAGGTATATCTTTAGTAACTACTACTTATCTCTTAGATACTCGCGTAGCGGCTTATATAGCCTATTATTACGAGCCTATCTATACTAGTATTTACGCTTAGTCTCGCCTTCTTAGCGAATAGCTAGATCTAGTAGATTATCGATACTAGAAGCTAATATAGCCGCGGTTATTACTAGTATTCTACTATAAATAGTAATTATATCCTTATTAAGTTTACTATTAGTCGAGAAGCCGTTCGAGTCGTATTCTACTATAGTATACCGTAGTAATAGACATCTAGTCTATAGTACTAATTATAGTAAGGTCTAAGACCCCGGTCGCTTCTTAGCACCCCTATTGCTTACTAAGCAGTCGATCGAGAAACGCTACTAAATTGCCTACGCAAGCTCTTATAAGCCGTTATTTAGAATATTTACTTACCGCCGCTAAAACAGCGCTATTCGCGGCTTCTTATAGCAATTCTTATATATTAGGAAATTTAGCGTACTACTATTTGCAATAGTAGTTTACTTCCGGAGGGCGTTATCTACTAACTTAGTATAGTTTGCCTAGTAATCGACGGTGCTTTTCCTATTATAGTACCGGGTTAACCTTCTTAGTTATACCTCCGATTCTAACCTTATCTCTACAGCTAATTCTCGTATATAGATTAAGCTCTTTCTAATAGTTCAAATAGCACAATTAGTTTACTATTGTTACTATGCCGCCTATATTAACTAAACTAGTGCCGCTATTTAGGCCTAATCGTATACTATATAATACAATCGATATCCGAGAGTAGCTATTTAATATACCGTAGGGGTTAACGTACGAGCCTAAGCGCTTCGAGGTGCTAAAGGCTTATATTAGTAACGTATTAAAGGACGGAAACTAACACTACTACCACTACTTATAGCAATAGTATAGGCTACCGAGGGTAACATAACCTATAGCAATATAGGTAGCTATATTTAGCAAGATAGGATAACGAGACTATCGCTTAGGCTAATAACTAGAGCCCTATAATATAGGCATTGTAGAAGTGTAATATAAACAATATGCTATACAAGGTTAATAATCTGTCTACTCTATAGAAGGAGGCCTTTTATATAGGCTTAAAACTAGCCTATAGGTATAGGGCCGGTTACTAGCTAATATCCCTCCCTTTCTTCGTATCTAACTAGATACGCTTTACATTGCGCGCTTAAAACAAACATATATGCATCCTTAGCGTTCTTAGCTAAGGCTATTTTTAGAACTCCGCAATAATACCCCCGGGGTAGCATTAATCCTAGATACTATAATTATACAAAAACAACTTCCTAAGCAACACTATATAGACCTACTATTGCTTTAACGCGCCGTAATCCTTACTAGTAATAACCTTATCTGCTAGTCGGCTCTCGAAATCTCCTCCGTATACGTTAAAGCTATTAGTACCGAAGTACTATCCCTCGTAGAAAGCTTAATTAACGAGGAGGTTAGTAGCCTTTTCCGTCGCAGTATTCTCTTAATTATACAGATATTCCTTAAGTCCCTCGTTATTAAGCTAGAGGATCTGTTTAACTTCGTTCTAAACAACGTAACTTAACTAAGGAATCCTACTAACTAGAGCGTCGGAGATATAGCCGAGGCCTTCGACTAAGATCGCCGTAGAGAAAGCGAATAGTACGAAGGAGTTAGAGGCCGGGAGGGCGGTTAGATTGCGGTGCGCTTTAGCAACCTAGGAGACTATTAAGTTCTCGTAACCCTTAACCTTAGTACTATTAATAACGCGAGAGTAGCCTAGGTTAATTAATATACGGTTGCTCTTAGTCTTTAGATTACTATATAGTAGGTATAGTATCTAAATAGAGACCTCGCACTCCTTTAGAGGGTTGAGGATCTACTCCGCCTTACGCCCCTTACTATTAGGCTAACTATCGAATATATAGTCGAGGTCGTCGTCGGTAAGGTACTTATTAGTAAGCTTACCGATCTTGCTTAGTAGGACTAGGCTACGAGCCTTAAGCTTCTTAACCTAGTTCGCAAAGACCTCGGGCTAATATATACCTTCGATAATAGTAGAGTAGCTAGTCTTATCCTTAGATATAAGGCAGACCTTAATACGTAGGTAACTAGCACCCTCGCTAGCTACGAGCTTAACTATATCTTGTCCGAGACGAGTAGACTCCTTAGAAGGACAGTTTTTATAAGTACCGCTAACCTTAAAGAACTTAGTAGGCTTAGAGACAGAGATAAGCTCGTATACGTAATTAGGTCGAAGGGCGATAGCTAAGAGCTATAGGGTAGGGTGCTAGCGGACGATTTGGTTGCTTATACTATAAGTTTAAAGGGCATTGCGGCCTTCCTACTTAGACTTAGGCATCGCACGTATATACTAAAGGTACATTTCAAACTCCTCTTATATTAGGGCGATAAGGAAAGAAAGATATACTCTACGAGGCTCTTGCAACTAACTAAAGACTTAAGGGAAGATAGCATTACTAGTCTAGCGAAAGCGGTCGAAGGAGGTACCTTAGCTAAGGATGCCGGTAACGAACTTGCTCTAGCGATCTGTTAGCGTAAGGGCGCAAGTAATAGTACTAGTAGGGTTAAACGCGTAGAATCCTAGAGATATCGGGGCGGCAATAGGGCGTCTAGGAAACTAGTTAGTATAGGCCTAATTAGCCTTAAGGGCAGCGAAGGCATCTTAATTAGCGATATTACGTCTAATCTTTAATAGGCGGCTAATAAGGACACTCGTCTTAGCACTAGCGTAAAGACTATAGACCTTAGCAGCCTTCTTAATATAGTTAGCATATATAGTAAACCGCTCTTTACCTAGCTTACTAAGGTCGTCGAGCTATTAATAGATAGATAGGGCGGTAGGAGCTTTACCTATATCGGCTTTAGGAACTATATCGATGTTAGTAATAAGGTACGCAATAGAGTCGCCCTTGCAAGAACTATAGATATTCTTAGTTAATAGGATCGGCGAGAGGCCTCTATCTCTACGCTCGCTAAAGGAGCCTTCGGAGGAGACATCTTCTAGTAGTATATCTAGTATATTAATATCCGAGTTACTATAGTTAGTACTATAGTTAGTACTATAGTCGGTACTAGAAGGAGTACTGTACTTCTTAGTAGCCTTACGGAGGGCCTAGCGAGCATACAATGCCTTCTTGCGCGCTACTTCGGCCTTAGCGCGCTCGTCTTAAACTTCTTAAGGGACCTTACGGTTACGGGTCGAGCGACGATCTTTAGCTTGTATTTCTATAGCGAGCGTAAGACTAGTAGCCGTATCGGCCTCGGTTTCTAGGCGAAGAGCCTTACGTTTAAGGACATTAACGATAGGAGCCTCTTAACTTTTAATAATAAAGCCTACACTATTAATGCGATAGCCCTTCTCTTTTAGTAGATCCTTAGTTGTCTATACGTTAAGATCGACCTAGACAATCGCATCGTAGTACTTCTTCTAGTAGGCTGTCGTAAAGTCGTTAAGCGTAAAGGACAAGTTAAGTAACTGCTTACCTACCTTCTTACTAGCGGTAGATACACGATAGATTATAGTATAAGAAAGATACTCGGCGCCTTAACGACGGACCTTGTACTTATTAACGAACGAAGAGACCTGCTTAGTACGCTCTTATCTACCGTAGGCGAAGTTAATAAGGCTCTTAGGAAGACTACTTAGTCCTCCCTAATGTTCGAAGGCCTAGTCGAGGGTCTTAAAGCGTAAACGAATCTAGGTGCCGGCCGTCTCGAGGCTATAGACGATAGGAAAGGCTTATTCGATGTCTATATCGTTAAGAACCTCGCGCTTAAAGATACGCTTACCGATAGACTAACGCAAGTTGTTTATACTATACGTAACTAAGATAGTAGCCTTCTTAATATTCCTATTAATAACGCGTAGTAGGGTGCGAGCGTTCTAGATCTTCTCTTAAGGGTCTTTAAGGGCGGTAACGATCTAGAAGCAGTGCTCGAGGCTAGTTGTAGTAGCTAAGGCGCTGTCGGATAGGGCTTCGATCGGGACTAGTACGCCTAGGTTTAGGGCTAGTAGGTTGCTGCTACTACTAGCACCTAGCGGATTTAGGGCGCCGGTAGACATCTTAGTTAACCGGAGCGGAAAGGAGTTAGTAACGAGCTTACAAAAACGTTCGTAGCTTGTTAATAATAATTAAAGGGTTTAGATAGAAGAGAGGGGGTAGGCGGTAGTAAGTTAGTTAGTATTCGAGTAGAAGAAAGAGCTTAGAAGGCTCGCCTTAAATAGGGTACGAAGGTAGCGTAGTCCGTATGTTCCGGTAAAGCAAACGGATAACGATTATATATAGACCCTAAAAAGTAAAGCTATATACGAGACTCTTTTATTAGTAGGGCAGCTAAAGTTTAACAATCGATCTAGCTAATTGCTAGTAGCGACTACGCGCCTTTATTAACCTCTAGCTTTCGTAGATTCCCGCGTACTCGAAATGTAACTAGTCAGTTCGAGTACCTAGTAGTAATCTATAGTAGTAAGGCTAGCGGGACTAATAACACCCCCGGGGTAGTATTAGCTTTTCTCTAGAGATGCTCGGCAACTAGGAGCAAATCGCCTAGGCCTAGCGTAGCTTATATTAGCCTATAGCACTGTCGTTATAGATATAGCATTACCTTTTATAGTAGTAGGTATATAAACGTAGCCCGTGCGTTCTTCTTTCTTCTAGATACTAAGCTTAGCGGCCTAAGGTCCCTATCCTTAGAGGCTATAGGCCTAGGTTGCTACGTCTATCTAAGAGCTAGGAAGGGAGAGGGATCCTCCCTTTCTTAGTATCCTACGTAACTAATACTAATTAGGGCAGGAACAATCTTCTCTAGCGGAGTATCTTATTATCGTTACTACCTAAGGGCGGTTACTAGAGACTAGGAAACTAGAGGGAAGTAGTCCTAGAAGGGCGGGAGGTTAGGTTCGGCTAGCTTCCGAATGCTACCCCCGGGGTATTATTCGGAAGTTATACCTCGTATAGTTCTTTTCTAAAGAAATATAAAAAGAGTGAAGCTATAGCAATATTAATCGAAGGTAAAAGACAAAAGAGCAAAACAATAGACAAGGTAAAAGCAAAGGAGGGCAACAACTAAGAGTATTAATATCTATAGGAACTAGGAACAGGCAGTAAGGACTAAAGCTAAAGAGCAGCGCTCTATATTAACAGCGCGGAGAATAGTTAATAGAGGCAAGGAAAGCAACGTAGTAGAGGTAGGAAAGGATATACGATTATTTAGTCTCGGGGTCGTCTAGCTATAATTCTAGGCGGTCTTTATCGCTAGACTAGTTAGGTTCCTCAGAGTTAGAGTTAGATAGCTAGAAGTCTAGTTTACTATTAGAATCGGAATTAATATCGGAAACGCTCTATATATAGTTAATCCGTATATAACCCTCCCTTTGTTCTTAAGTTATTCCTAATAGCTTACTAAGACGAATCTAGGGATAGGCATAGTTCGCAGGTAGAATAGGATCTATAATAGCGGTAGGATCCTCCTCCCGATAGGCATCTAAGGACGGTAGAGGGTCTATAGAGGCACTAACTTCTTCTTCGGTCGGCGGAGGGCAGGTAGGTTCGCGTAACTTAACGATCTTCTTTAGATTAGCCCGAAGGTAAGAGTGCTTTAAGGTAGCACTATCTAGCTCCTAAAGAAGGTATACGGAACCCGAGTAAAGGACCTCCTTTACTCTATAAGGACCCTTTTACTTAAAGGCTAGCTTATAGGAGTAACTGTACTCTAGTTCGGACCGGTATAGAAGGACTATATCGCTAACCTTTAGAGGTTCCTAATTAATAGCATTATAGTTATTAAAATACTACTTAGCCTCTTCCCGAAGCCGACGTTGTCGAGCAAGACCCTCTTAAGAAGTCGTAGTTATATCCTTAAGAGCCTTAGCCCGTAGGGCAAGAAGGTCTACCCTAGTACAAATAGACCCCTAATCGTAAACGCCGTACGTACGATAGGACAATTTAATAGGTAGAACGGCGTCCCTCCTAATTATAAGTTCTACTAGTGTAAGTCTAGTTATATCGATAATAGTAGTTCGGTCCGCCTAGAGAAGGGCTAGGACGCGGATAGAAATAGGAACTAATCTATCGCTACTATTAGTTATCTTAGATAGGGCATCAATTAACGACCGATAGCCGCGCTTAATAATAGCATTCGACTACGGATAGTATAGGGAGATACGAACGTTCTTAGCCCCGTACGAAACAAGTAGCGCTTAAACCTCCTTAGCTATATTGTTCGTAGCGTTGTCTAAGATAACCTCGTAAGGTATTCCCTAGCGGTAAAACAGATCCTTAAATAGGAAGGTAGCTATATTACGGGCATTAATAGCACCGCAACCCTTATAGAAATAATAGGCCTCCGGCTATCGAGAAAGACCCTCTCGAATAATATATAGGCTATTATTGCGGCTAAGATAGACCCTATCGCTATACTACCGCTCCCTAACTAACTAGGTAGTAGGGATACGCAGCTCTCCCGGACGCCGGTAGCTATTCCTAAAGTTGCACTTAGGACAGCTCTTATAGTAGCGGGAGACATTAGCCTATACGCCGTCCTACTAGTAGCGTCGACGAAGGATATCGAAGGTGCCCTCCGCCGCCCGGTAGCCGAGCTTATCGTAAACAGAGCGAAGGATTTCTTATCGGGCTACTAGATCGTTAATAACACGCTAGAGCGGTGCATTAATTATAGCCTATCGCTAAAGGATACAATCTTTAACAAGGAACCTCCGAGAATAGCGAATAATACGACGGTATTAACTCCTTAATAGACTAGGAGCTTTCTTCGTATAGGTAAGGAAGTAGGCGATATTATAGGAGTCGTCGGAGTAGACCCTATTAAGGATATTATCCCTGCCTAGTTCGCCCGCCTTAGCGTCGTCCTAGTCCTCGCCGTTAGTAGTAGGGTCTTCGTTAGGCTAGTTACTAGGTTAGTCGTCGGTAGTAGACCTAGTAATTACCGGCATAGCGTTAATATAGAAGGCAGTAAAGAAGGTACGGTTAATAACCGCGTCGACATCCTCTTCTTCTATTATCTCGGCGATGTCTTCTTCTATAGTAGGCCTTCTAGAAAGGCTATCCGGTCTAGTATGCTTCTTGCTAGGAATATAGAAGACGTCGAAATCAAACAAATAAATCTAGGCAACCTACCGAGCTATCGTAGAGTTAGGCAGGTCGGAGGCTATACGGTTAAGTTAATAGACTAGCGTCTAAGCGTCGACTTCTAGGCGAAAGAACACTCTAAAGAGCTAAGGTCGGAACTTCTTAAGAGCCTTATAGACACTAAGGCACTCTCGCTTGCTAGTATCGTATCGGGCCTCGATAGGTTTCTATAGACCGGACTTATACCGGATAGGGTAACGTAAGGAGGTCTCCTTACGATTATACTGCATTAGTATCTCGCCGTAGCCTTCCCCGCTCGAGTCGATAGTAATAATTAGTAGACCTACGCCTTCCGAGTAGTTAATAGAGGTAAGCGTAGGCGCGCTAATAAGTACCTTAGTAACCTTGTCCTTAGCGGCTTAGTAAACGGAGGTCTATTTAAACTCTGCATCCTTCTTAAGTAAGGCGTATAGAGGCTTGCATACTAACGCAAAGTTTTCGACCTAGATACGGAAGTAGGAGACTACTCTAAGCTAGATCCGGACATCTTTCTAACAGGTAGGGTCGGGCTAGGACATAATCTTTAGGACCCGTATATTATTAGGATAGCGGCCGTTCTTATTAGTTACAAACCCGACAATGTTTATTCGTTTGTATAGGAGCTAGAGCTTCTCCCTATACACCGTTAGGTTAGCTCGCTCTAGGTCGTAGAGGATACTATCGAGGTTTTAAATATATTCGAGAAAGAACCTGCGGATACTAGGCTCTACTTCTTTATTATCGTACCTAGTTTTAGGGCCCTTAATGCCGATGTCGTTAAGGAAAGGCATCGCTATATAGGAGATATAGGCCGCGAGGACTTAGTTTATAATGCGAACGAACTAGGCTACGGAGTTAGTTGCCCCTTATAGAAGGGTGGTTTGTCTATATAGCCTAAGAGGTGTCTCGAAACTAGTAAGGTCGCGGCTATTAGGATAGAGAGGTATCTAGTCGTAGCCCGAGAAAACATTAACTAGTAAGGCTATAATACAGTTAGCAAAAGCTTCCGAGAACCTATTAGTCTCCGGAGGGAGGTTAGTATCTCTAATCGTAACTGCGTTAAACTTTTGTATAGCGTTAATTAGACGGTACTTCTTTAGTTCCCTAGGAGCTATCTTCTTCTAAACTAGGAAGTATAGGTTGCGATACGAGGCATAGGAAGGCTCTAAGGTACTAGCCTTTATACGCTACTATATTATATCCTTAACTATACCTCTTAGGCTTAGGTTTAGCTTAAACCCTAGGTAAGCCTAAGGCTTATACTCGATCGTTCGGATCCTCTATAGAGGGGCAACCTCCGGGTTAATCCTGCCTAGATACGTAAAGTTATATACTAATACGGCTTCGCGGTTATATAGAAGCTCGTATAGCAAATCTAGTTTAAGATTAGAAAGCTCGATACTAGGTTTAATGTTCGCTAGTCTCTCCGGCGTTAGCCTCGATCCCCTAAGAATAGCGGAGAACTTTTTAGTAATGTACCTCTAGTCGTATAGACTATCCCTAGGTATTAATATCGCTTCGCGGTTAAGGCACTTTTGTCGCTAGTTAGGATTTCCGCTAGGATTAGACCTATCGGTTATATATACGCTACCCTTTACGGGCTTAATCTTGTTAGCTACCCTCTTATATAGGGTATATATACTAACCGCTCGTAATACCCGAGCCCTCTCTCTTTAACGTTAGGCCCGGAGATTAGCGTAATAGAACAGCGCGTAAACTTTATTAGAAGTCTCCTTAAGTCGGTAGGTATATAGCTAGTAATCCTAATTTATAATTCCGGCGAAAACGTTAGATTCCTAATAATACCCCTAGGGTAGCATTAGCTCGGCGCTCTAATTAGTTAGTTCGGATTCGGGCTCGGGTAGATCCGCTTCCGGCGGCGATGCCTACGACAGTATTATTACCGAGATTCGTGTACTAGGTAGTCGTTATACTATTATACTCGCTATCGCTTCGAGTATTCGTCTCCTTAGTATAGAGCCTAGAAACTAGCCTTATCGTATAGAGCGGCGCACCTCTAGATATAACCTATTTAAGCTATATTAACTTATAGCGCAGATTGCCGGTCTTATAACCGCACTATAGCGTTTCCCGAAGAGCGCTTAGAAGTAGCAAGGATATCCTCGTAGGACTTGTAGCTAGTGTTCCCGATATAACTAGTAAATACGACTCGGTTACCCTTCTAGTTAGCGATAGTTCCTTCCTAGGAGCTATCGTCGCAGTTGCGCTAGACATTCCGGGTTATATAAGACTATAGACGACCTAGAATAATTAGCGTGTTCGGGTTAGCGGCAATCTAGAAGGTGAAGGAAAAGTATATACCGAAAGCGTCTACTATAACATTATAGTAGGCACCTACTAGCGCAACCTCCCTATTTACTCCCTATATACTAAGGGAAATATCTCTGTTTATTAGTAGTCGGAGCTGTTTAGCCTAGCGCTTACTTATAATAAGTAACTCTAAACTATTATTAAGTATTGCTAGCAACTGCTAACTATAGCTTCCGATAGTAACTTAAATATAGATAGCGGGAACGATAGTAAAGGAACGGGTAACTGCGGAAAGGTCTATATTATTAGGGATAGAGTAGAGTTCCTTAGGTCGAGGAGGTCCTACTTAACCGATTTGTTAGCTAGTAAATCGGACAGCCTTAATAGAAACTAAAACCGAAGCAGGGTCGGCATTATTATTATCCCCTCGGCCTATCTCCTTAATCCCCTCTTCGTTAGTATTATCGATAGTCTCCTAGCTCTCGTAGGTTACTAATTCGCCTTCTACTAACTCCTAGGCCCCTAAAAATTTAGGAAGGAACTATAGAGAAGAGACGTCGATATAGTCCTCTCGCCCCTATTTACGTCGGAGGGCTACAAGGTCTTTTATAAAGGTTGTATCGTTAGGAATCCGGCTCTAGAATAGGTTAGTAGGCAAACCGTATACTAGAAGCTCCCCTATAGATACGTTAGACTTAAGGTCTAGGAACTATAAAGCCTAGAAGAGAGCATTTACCTTTATATCGTAAGAGTTAGTAGGCCCGGCACTATACTTCTTTATGTTAGAAGGGTATATTAGCAGGTAGATAGGGTAGTAGTGGGTACGAGTAGTATTCGATAAGGATCTAGAAGGAGAGGGAGGAAGGCAGGAGAGTTGGCCTAACGCTAAGCGCTAAGCCCTACCTAAGGCATCGAGACCCTAGCTTTACTCGGCCTAGTTACATACTAATTACGTGTAGCCTCTTTAGCCCTAATATACGCTTCCCTTCTAAAGGCCGCGCCCCCGTAGCCTGCCTATATTCTAATCCCGACCTCTATTACCGCTAACTTAGCAAGTCTAATAAGCTATTCAGCCGCGCTAAATTGAACACTTAACTACCTAATTATGTAACTATATAAAACCTCACCTCTAAACAATACAATGTACAACTCTAACTGCGCTATCCTTATATATAATAAAGTGAAGGGATATAAAGCTACAAGAATTGAGGGCTATCGACTAATTATAATACGAGCGCGTCTTCCCTACTATAATAGGTAGACGTACGAGGTATTGCAGCCCTACCTCCGCTCTAAGTAATGTCGTACCGAGTTCTTTGCGTCTACTCTTAAAAGACCTAGCAATGTCCGCTCTAAGGGTTTGTCCGTTCCGAGGGTTGTTCTTATTGTTCGTAGTTTCGCTAGCCCTAATTAGCTAGGTTTAGCAGCCTTTAAGTGTCAATCTTATCTTATCTTTTCAAAAAACATAGCTCGTCTAGTTTCTATAAGTGAAGGCTATTGTAAGTATAGTAGTAGAGGTTCGCCTCGCTTAAAGGATTAGATAGATCGAGGAGTAACCTATTGTCCGCAAGATCGACCCCGGCTAGCTTAGCTCTATAGTTTTGCCCTTAGTTAGTCTATTAGTCGCTCAATCTTTTTAAGCGGCTTAAAGTTTTGACTTAGCCTTAAAGTTTTAATCAAACCTTTGACTAAAGGTACCTTAGGCTCGTAGTGTAGGTAAGGTTGCCTTCGCAAGTATAGCGATAATAGTAAGTAATGTTAATAATAGCGGTACTAGCCGTCTTAGCGCCAACTTCACCTTGCTTCTAATTTCCTTCTTTAACTAACAATAACTCGGCAATACCGTTACTAATATAGCGGTGTCCTTCCTTTCTTAAACGGTAACACACTCCGCAATACTGTTACTAATATAGCCGCGCCGGCCGCGCCGTCCTTACCGATTGCCTAGGCCTTAAGGCCTCGATAGAATAAGGGAATAAGAGGGGGATCTGCAGGGCGCGTTAGTAAAGAGGTAGAGTCCTTAAAAGAGTAGGCAATTGGTTGACGCGTCGTAGCGCGCCTAGTGTAGTCTTATTGTCCTTTGTTGCTAACAATTGCTTGCCTCTAATTAGTTAGCTAATAGCACCCCGGGGGTAGCATTAATCCTAGGCCTTAATAGTAATATTATAAGCTTTTAGCCTTCTTCTTGTTCTTTACGCTAGTCTAATACTTATCTAACAACTCGGTTATATCCTTAAAGGAGTCTTTAGCTTCCTATAAGTCCCATTCTAGTAAATAGCCTTGCTATCTTAACAGGTACTCCTTCTTACCTTGCCTAGTCCGATAGTTTAGGATACGTTCTATAGACTACAGTTCTTCGCTATTAGCTAAGACTTCTTCTAACTTAGTAGGCGCTTTATCGCCTTCGCGTTAGTAGTACGGTTTAAGGAGGGAGATATAGAAGGTATTATAGATAGTATAATAAGGTAGAAGCCATAACTAGTAGGCCTAGCTATTGCCCTTCGGTTCTCGGATACGGAATGGCCTAATGTATCTTAGTGCGAGCTTGGGCCTTGTTTTGCCGTTAGGTAATAGGTGTTTGCGGATACGGAGGTTCTTAGTGCTTAGCATAACTATATCGCCTTGCTTAAAAGTCATTAGCGTGTAGTGTTTGTTATAGTAGGCCTTCTGATATGCCTAAGCCTTCGCTAGTTTGTTAGCTATCTTAGCGTAAATCTCTCGCATCTTTTGAACCCTCTTAATAGCCGCTAGTGTCTTAGGTTAACCCGCTTCCCTTTCCTTACGCTCGGCCTTAAGCGATAGGTCTTGTAGCATAGCAGCGTTCTAGCCTATTATAGCTATGTATAGTAACACCTTAGTTGATAAGTGGACACTATTGTTATACACGAATTCTATAGGCTATAGGAGGTTAACCTAGTCGTTAGGGTTCTCGTTAATGTAACTGCGCAGGTACTGCTACAGGGTAGCATTCTGCCTTTTAGTCTGACTATCTGTTTGTAGATAGAATGCTATAGATAGGCGATGCTTAAGTCTTAGCTATAGGCAAATCTTACTCTAATAGTAAGATGTGAATATCGGGCCTTAATCGGAGACTATCCCCTTAGGGGTTCCCTAATAGGTATAGAAGATGTTAGTCTATAGCGCCTTAGCTAGGTCAATAGCCGTCTAATCCTTTCGGGTAGGAATGTAACGAGCGCCCTTAGTAAACCGGTCTACGACAACTAGGATAGCATTATATACATCCTTGCTTCCCCTACGCTTAGTAGGCGGAAGGCCTATAATAAAATCCATTGTAAGCTTAGCAAATAGCTTCTTTAGAACAGGGAGTGAAGACAACTCGCTAAATAGTAAGTGCTTTAGTGCTTTGACTCGTTAACATACGGTATACGTGTTTACGTAGTTCTTTATATCCCGCTTACTATTTAGCTAGTAGTATGTGCGCGATAGTAGCTCGTGCGACCTCTCTGTGCTATAGTAACCGGCAAGCTCACTATTATAGTGTCGCTTAAGGAGTTCTTATCTAATCGATTGTTTAGCGGGGACATAGTATCTACCCTTAAACCTTAAGTAACCTTTATTATCGATCGACTAATTACTCTTGCTAGATCGAGTCTTTCGCCTACTTATAAGCTTGTCTATACGTTTAGTAGCAAAGGCGTCCCTCTACTAAGCCCGTAATAGCTCATCTATAAACGATTGACTATCCCTATTTGCAAGGTCATTTAATAGCACCCTCGCTATTAAACGAGGTACGTATTATATATATCTAATAGCACTAGCAGCCGGATCAACTGCAGCAGTGCTATCGCTGTTACTATATATAGCGATGTCGACTAGGGAGTTATTATAACTTCTCCTATCTATGTCCTTAACACGTACTATTAATATAGTAAGAGCATTAATATACTTTAAGCCGTCGCGGAGTCCGGTAAGCCGCTTATCCTACGCTTACTTATTAATAATACGGGCTATAGCAATCTTATACTACAGGGTTAGAAACAATGAATTAATAGATTGCTAAGTCCCGCTATCGTAATCAGGTCGCCTCGATAGGCTATTAGTAGGGTTACTTACGCCTAGCCGATATAATATATTAAAATCAAACCTAGCGAGGTAGACGGCCTATCTAGCCTGTCGACCTATAACCCTAGTAACCTTCGTAATTCTACGGAGGTTGTTATAGTCTGTGTAGACCTGTATTGTATGTTAAGCCCTATCGAGGTAGTGCCTCTAGTACTTAAAGGCCTCGACAATAGCTAGGAGCTCTTGCTCGTAGGTCTCGTAGCGACGTTTAGCATTAATTATCTTCCTCGAGAAGAAGGCAATCGGGTGCTAGTAACTGTTATTAGCCTGTTGTAACATAATAGCTAATATAGCAAACTGTAAAGCGTTAGTCTCAATGCGGATCTGCTTACTTAGTATAAAATAGTACAGCAAGGGGACTTTAGTAAAGCGCTTCTTTAAACCGTTAAAAGCGGCTTGTGCTCTATTAGTCTATTTAAACTCTCTAGTTAGGTTGGCCTTAGTTTTAGTAAGCTTAGTTAGGGGTATTACGTGTCGTAAATAGCCCTTAATAAAGCGACGATAGAAGTTAGCAAAACCTAAGAATAATTGAAGCTCCTTAATGCTAGTAGGCGTTAGCCACTTAGTAATAGTCTTAATCCGGTTAGGATTAGCCTTAATACCCTTAGTTGATACGAGGAAGCCGAGGAATAACACCTCCTTAGTAGTAAAGGTATATTTAGAAGGCTTGCAATACAAGCTATAGGCTCGCAGGCGGTCGAGGACCTTACGTACTATAGCCTAGTATTCCGCAATGTTAGGAGAGTGTATATAAACTAGGATGTTATCTAGGTAAACTATATAGAGGTAATCTAATAGGCCTAATAGGGCCCGATTGATATAGGACTAGAATGTAGTAGGGGCATTAGCTAGCCTAAATAGTATAACTAAGTACTTAAAATGGCTATAGCGAGTACGAAAGGCTGTCTTCTATTCATTACCCTTACGGATACGGATGCGATAGTATGCATCCTTAATATCTAATATAGTATAGTAGTAAGTACTAGAAAGGCGATTAAGGGTCTCATTAATAAGAGGAAGTAGGTAGCGGTCTTTAATAGTAACAGCGTTAAGCCTACGATAATTAACACACAGACGTAGGCTACTATCCTTCTTTAGTACGAACAGGATAGGGGCGCTAGCAGGGCTATTACTATACCGAATGCGACCGTTAGCTAGGTTTTCCTCTAGGTACTTACGCAATATAGCAAGCTCTCGTTTACTAAGGTTGTAGAGGGGGCTAAAAGGGACCTCCTTACCCGCTATAATATTAATCTTATAATCCGTCTCTTTAAATATAGGCAATATCGATACTAAGTAGTATTTAAATACATTAATATAGGTTTCTCGAATAGGCTCCGGTATACGAGCAAGCTAATTAGGATCTATGCTATTAGGGGGCACAGGCTTATCGTTATCGCCTAATAGGTCGACTATCGGATTAGCTAGGGTTAGGTTGCTAATAAATAGGACCCTAATATTATTAGGGCACTCGCTAATATCGATGTATTTAATGTCCTCTTTCCTAGCGATCCTAAATCGCTACTATTAACTGCCTAAGTCTATAACTATAGCATAGTACTTAAGAATAGGGTTGCTAATAACAATCTTAGATAGGAGGCTATCTATATCTACTACGTAGGCAGTGAAGTTTAGTAGGCGCTTATTGCCGAGGTCGTCTCTTAGGGCTATATAGACATAGTAGGCTCCGTAGGTTAAGTGCCGAGCGTTATTAAACCAAGCAAGGGTTAGTAGGTTAGTCCTAGGCAGTTATCGAAGGTCTAATTGCTTGGCTAGGCGATAGCTAATAAGGGCGCTAACTGAATTTCCTAGATCTAGTATAACCTTAGTCTTATAGTTAGTGTCGGGCCCGGATATAAGATAGGTACGTATAATAGCTAGCACAATATCGATAGTCTTACGCCGTACGAGGCTAACAGTTAGTACGGCGCTTACTCTTTTTTCGAAGGTTAGCCTATAGGGGTAGCGTTAGCTACTAAGAGGTGCTTTCGGTGCTTAGTAGTAGTACGGTCGATTCGGGCCTAGTCCTTAGGTTTGTCGCATTAGCCTAGTAGATAGCTAGTACTATTACAATTGAAGCACTTTAACCCGGTTAGTAGACTACCGTAGCTATTATTACTACTATTATTAGTCGAGCGGTTAGCATTATAGGGATACGAGCCCCTTCTACGGCCCCTATCGCGGCCTCCTCTATATAGCCGCCGGCTACGGCCTCTTCTACGATCGTTACTATTCCTATTGTTAGCATTGTTATCCTAGTAGGAACCTTAGTTTCCTCCGCGGCTACCGCGGTTGCTACGGTTAGTACTAGCTAGTCGGATCCTTAATTCTAGTCGCTATTAGAGCTAAACAGCCCGTTCGGCTGTTTCCACTTCGACTATAAATTAAATACGCGTTAGATTAGTCTATTCGAATACACGGCGACGGTCTAATTTAAGGACCAATTCCTATCGCAATTTAGGGCGTATTTCGGAAATCTAAATAGAGTCGGTCTTAGCTAGCAAATCGTCTTCGAGGGTCTTTAAATAGGCCTTAAATAAGCGAGCCGATTAATTAGTCTTTTGTTTAGCTCGAAGGTATTAGTCCTAAGCGTGTTGTTGCCTTAGTATAGGGTTTCTAAGGGTGTCTAGTATAATAGTCTTGTAGTTTTGCTACTAAACAGCGGTCTAATTAGTAAGGGAGTTAAAGTGGTTATCCTAGGTACGCTTTAGGTCTCTATTAATGTATTGCATAGCATAGACGACTAGCGAATAGTCGTCTAGCAGGGCCCTTAGTGCATTTCGTTAGTTAAGCTTACAGTTACGAATGTAGTCGTTGTATTGCTTTCGACTAGAGCTATCAAACACGGTACAGTCCTTAAGTTTAGCATCCTTCTTCTAGACTGGGACTAATAGTAAGGAAGGCCCTACTATCGGCTTAGTGTTAGTTGTTAGGGCCTCCTAAAGGCGGCGAATTTCGAGGAGGTTATCCTTTAGCTGTTGTTCTTAACGTAGGGCAGTAAGCCTGTTTTAGGTGGCTTCTTAGAGTCTCCCTACTAGTTGGGGGCTAAAGGCTAGTTAGCTATATCGACGGTTAACAATATTATTAAGAATGTCGTCGATAGGCAATTCTAGATTATTACCTAGAACTATAGGTTCTTCTTTAATAGGCTCTCCGGCAGGCTCTTTAGCAGGAGGCACTTTAGTAGGAGGCGCTTTAGCAGGCACTGTGCCGCTAGCGTTGTCGTTGCTAGCGCTACTAGCGGTAGCACGGTTGTTGTTTCGTAATGAACTAGCTATTATAAGGGGCGATACTAATAATGTATTGTTAGCCCCTAAGATACGGATATAGCGGAATTAGTAGATATCGGCTTGGTATGCTTAACTTAGTGTAATGGGCCGTGTAGAAGGCCTTGCTTAATAATTGGTACGGTTGTTTCGATAGAATAGTACGTATAGGTCCCGTTCTTCGGGCGCAATATAGTTAGATTAGTCTTATTCGTAGCTATACCGCTAAAAACTTGAAATAAGGACTATCTAGCTGCTACCCTTAAAGGGTGGATCGAATACTATATTAGAAGGGTATATTAGTAGGTAGATAGGGTAGTAGTAGGTACGAGTAGTATTCGATAAGGATCTAGAAGGAGAGGGAGGAAGGCAGGAGAGTTGGCCTAACGCTAAGCGCCAAGCCCTGCCTAAGGCATCGAGACCCTAGCTTTACTCGGCCTAGTTATATGCCAATTACGTATAGCCTCTTTGGCCCTAACACTTTATATACCTATTAAAGCGAAAGCTCTTTAGGTCGGCTAACTTTCGCTTATAGGCCGGCGGGTTAGCTAGGCCTAGGGTACTACTAAGGTCGGTAGTAGCATTCTCTATATCGATATCTAGAGTTTCTAGTACCTCCGGAGTAGCTATACTAGCTCGGGTTGTACGGTCTTTAGCTATCTAGAGTGTTTTAGTCTTAGCGACTAATTCTCGCTATTTCTTAGCCTTATTAGCTGCCTGCTTCTTAAGTATCCTAGTAGGGGCTACCGTACTAGGGCGGGTAGGGTTCTATAGGCTCTTACCCTTACCCTAGGACTAGGTTTAGGACGACTAAGTTTAGGACCTTGTAGTAGCGTAGATATCTATACTGTTCTTAGTAACCGCGTAAACATTAGTAACTGCGTCCGGGTCCTAAGATACAAAGTTAACTTTAATAGGCTTAGTAGTACTATTACTACTCCGCTCCTTAACCTGTTTTGCCCTAACCTTCTAAGTTTCTCGTTTAGCAATAGCGGCGAGGGTACTATTCCTAGTATCCTTAAACTCGATCTTGCTACTATACTTCTTCTCTAGAAGACTCCTAAGTTAAGGCAGCTTCGGAGCTCTACGATCCTACTTAAAGTCAATCTTATCGCCGGTATCGGTATAGTAGAACTAACTATTTACTTATATAACGAGCTTCCTCTTAAGAAGCTCTTTCTAGATAGGGTAGTCTAATTAAACATATTTGAAACCGCCGTATATCTAGTACTTACTATCTAAGTTAGAATAGATCTTTCGTATAGCGTAGACGTTAACTAAAGGGGCCTTAGGGTAGTTAGGATCGGAGACCTAGTAGACTAGTAGTATATTCTTTAGTATACTAGTATTAAGGACCTCCCTAACTCGCTATAGTGCTTTCGTATTAAGGTTGAGCTAGGCTAGGGATTTAGCTAAGTCCGTAACGTCCTAAGAATGCTTAGTAACGGTAGGAGTTACGGTACTAGGACTACTTTACGATTTAGGAAGAAACTTAGGCCCTCTAGTTCCCGAGGTATCGTTCCTTACCTAGGCTAGGTTATTCCGGTCCTTGCCGTAAATAAACTTCTTTGTATCGGCGGAGCTATTAATGTCGTCCTTAATAGCCTTTAGGACCTCTTTATACTTCCTAAAGGTCTTAGGATTAGCTTCGCTAAGCTTATAGCGACGGAAGATACGCTTAGCCGTAGACTACGGCAACCCTTTAAGGAGTAGCCTCGTTCTCTAAGAATTCTCGAGGTCCTACTAGTCGATGCCGTCTGCTAACTTAACAAACTCGCAGACGTACTCCTTTAGGTCGTTATCTTTAGTACGCCTCTCTATATAGAGGTTCTTAAGCTACGTACGACTGCCTTTAATACGACGGCTATCGCGATCCCGATACTCCCTTATAAAGGCCTACTTAAAGACCTCCTAGTCGGCATTAGACTTGTCGTCCTTTTCTAGGTAGCTAACTAGGGTTCTAAGGGTTCGGTAAAGCTTAGTAATAGTAGTCCTCGTAAGGGACCGGACCTTGTACTAGTCCGACTCCTCTTCGAGTCCGTACTCGGCTAAGTTGTCCTTAAAGCGTTCTACGTACGCCGTAGCGTTCTACCCTTCGAACAAAGGGTTCCTACTACTTCCTAGCTCTAGCGGGCGACGCCTGTTCTAACGGAGAAGGTTAGTTTGCCCTTAAATTATCTTTATAACGACATTATAGAGGGCCTCGGGCGTAGAAGGCTCGATAGCCCCTAGGTCGACGGCGCTTATAACAACTAGTCGTCGCCTAATTTCTTCGTTAATAGGGTCCGGTAGGTTATTAGATTCCGAAGATTCCGCTAATTCGTAATGCTCGCTTTCGCTAGAGCTTATTCGATTCTTGTAAAGTAGTTAAAATAAAGTACTATAAGAAAGTGTTTTTAGTATATATTATAGGTTTAGTTTGTCTCGATATTGCTATACGAGAAAATAGTATGCTAGGCTATTTTCTTCTAATATTACCCCTAGGGTAGTATTAGAGTTTAGCCTCCTAGGGGTCGCCTAGACACCCCTAGGAGCTTCAATTTAGTAAATTTAGACAAAAGCCGCTTAGAGGAATGAACTGCAATCTCTATTTATACCTAGATCCTAGAAACTAGCTACTTTACTAACTATTATTATCTCCTTTAGCTAGGTAGGGGGGGGGGGGCGGGGACCTTCTTTTTCTAGTAGAAGGCTAAGTACTATCCGAACGAGGCAGCGAATCCCGAAACAATCTACCCGGTTAATAAAGGAACTGTCTAGGCATCCGACCTATAATCTAGAAATTGCTATCGTATAGATAGTCTTAGCAAACTAAGCAAGGCCGATAGGTAATTAGTCTATCTCCTCCTTAGGCAGGTAGTAGCTTATCTCGAGCAAGCGGTGCTAAATAGGTCTTCGACCCGGAGCCGAGTCCTTAGAAGCTAGCTATAGTTATAGACTAGGCCCTAAGCTATAATAGTCCTAAGGGTTTGCAGCTTTTCGGGGTTAAAGCGATGCCCTCGTTAAGAGGTTTCTCTGCTTATCGTAACGGCCCCTTAAGATACTTCGGTATCGTCTATATCGTAGGCTCTTATCGTACCCTCGCTTCGGTTATAGCTATTCGTACCTAGAGACTACCTTTAATATACCCGAACCTATTAGATATAAAGAGATAGCCCTACCTTCGGCTCTAATAAAGGACGGAAACTAATACTACTACTACTACTTATAGCAATAGTATAGGCTACCGAGGGTAACATAACCTATAGCAATATAGGCAGCTATGTTTAGTAAGATAGGATAACGAGACTGTCGCTTAGGCTAATAACTAGAGCCCTGCAATATAGGCATTATAGAAGTGTAACATAAACAATGTGCTATACGAGGTTAATAATCTATCTACTCTATAGAAGGAGGCCTCTTATATAGGCTTAAAACTGGCCTATAGGTGTAGGGCCGGTTACTAGCTAATAGTATATAAGGAGTTAAAGTCGCCGAGAACGAAGGATAGGTTAGAGCAGCGGTCGCACTAGTATTGTCGTTATAGGCGCGATTAGTAGCGGAATAGGTTACTAGGAGAGGGCATTCGCAAGGCTAAATATAATAAAGAGCCGTATAACGCTATAGTAGTCGTTATATCGCATTATCGGAGTAGAGCGACTAATCTATACGAAATTAGTGTCCGCCGCTATAGAAGCGATCCTTTAGCGATTAGTAATAACCTATATTGCTACGACCTAAGATATATAGATATTCGGTTAGCAAACAACGCCCTAAAAGTCCTTCTCGAGGAATTAATAGAATAGCGCGCTTTCAACGTTGCTAAGGTGTTAGACTTCGTTAAAAGGGGGCTATTAAAGGACGAGTTTAGCAAAATTAGCGGATAGTATCTAAAGGCTAGTATTGTAGCGTAGTTAAAGATTAGGCCTAACCTAAGGAAGGCTCGTGCTAGTAACTGTAGAAATACGAGTATCTAGCTAGACGACCTTGCTATCGCGCTAAAGGGTGTTTATAATAATATAGACGCTAAAGAGCTCTAATTCTAGGTAATATCGAAGATACTAAAGGGCAAGACAGAGCGTAGTATTGTCTTTTAGAGCGAGTAGCAACGAGAGTTATTAAATACCGAGGCAGGAGATGTAAGTATTATTGTTAGTATTAGTAGTAGTAGTATAGAAGGCAGGCGTGTAACTAAGCTTCTAAAGCTTGCGTTCTATAGTTCCTACTACTAACTTTAAAAATTCAAAACATTACCAACTTATATACTATATAGTTATTTTTGCTAGACGCGAATTATAAGACTACCGACCTTAGTTAGAACCTTTTTACTGTCTATGTTCGTAATGCGTTAGGTTGTTAGCCACTAGTAGGCTACCTATTACTAGAATCGTAGAAAGCTAAGCTCGTAGAAGCTAGACTTCGAGCTATTAAGGTATAGTTACTACTATAGAAGCTTATTATAGCTATAGTCGACGACTCGGCCTTAGAACAGGCGGCTATTAACCTCTCGTAGAAGGATAACGATTAGGTACGAATTTGCCTCTACTAGCGGCACGTTAAAGAGACCTTCCTTCGCTCGTTTCTAGAGGCCTAGTTTCTAGAGATTATTAAGCGGTTTTACTACTTAATCTACTACGTACGTAGCGCAGGCGACGTTAGTACCGATATAGCATAGATTTAAGAGTAGTTATAAGAGCATACGCCTATAGGATAGCAGGACAAGGTCTAATATATACGCTATAATTAGAATAGCTAAACTTTACGGAAATAGGCAACTTAGGCGCGGCTCTATAGTCTATTATTGCTACAAATAAGGACTACCTCGCCTTTAGAGGGCTATTACTATGCTATTAAGTATAACCGCAATAAGCGCAACCTAGTGTTCTATATACTATATAGCACTATTATCGAGGTTCTTAAAGTCGACGATAGGCAGGCTTATAAGGCATAGCTAGCTAGTTATAGGCTCGGCAAACGCATATAATATTAGTACTATAAGGGCCTTCTAGGCTTCGAGACACTGCAACTACTAGCTACTTAGGATTATATTCGAGAACAGGTAGATATTGCTATTAAAATAGAAGCTAAGGCAGCACCTGTATATAAGGGCACACTACGCAGTTATAACTATATAACTCCGGCTCGCTATAATTGCCTCGTATAGTTTCAAACCCGCCTACCTTACTACTATATTCTACGTAACTATCTGTTTAATAGACTCGAAATTAGTAAGCTATAATAGCGACGATATATCGAGCTGTTTCTAGGCCTAAACGTTATATTTGCTTACGAATACTAGCGCGCTCTCGATACTTAATAACTCGTAATCGAAGGTTATAAAGAAGACGCTATTGCCCTAGCATAAACACCTCTTTTAAGAGATCTATAAGGCTACTTTAAGGAGGCGGTAGAAACGCTAAATCTAAAGTACTAGCGGATTAAGGACGACCTTTCTATTAATAGTACTATAAAGGACGCATTCTACGCCTTCTACGTACGGAAGGTTAAAGACTTCTTAAACAGTTACTACGCGTTAAATATTAACTATTTTATCGCTAACCTATAAGAGGTCTATTTTATAGGTAAGACCGAGCGATAGTAGATAACTTAACTACCTTCTAAACTAGCGACACCTACTCGCGCTTAATTGCGACTACCGATAACGCCGGAAACACACTACCTCGTCTATTCTAATATAATACTACGACCGTTACTATTAAAATAGCGTATTTAGTCGTTACCTATTCGCTAACCTATAGTTTTATTACCTCCGCTAGGTAACCTTACTCCGAGGCTATTTCCGCGCCTTCTACCGCCCTCCTTTAATATACTACGCCGCGAGACAATGCTAGATATATAGTCCTTGTAACCGCTCGATTTAGACGACGTTAAAGAGGTAGATTTAATAGGAGATACACTATTAGTACGAGGTCTACCTACGCCGCTAGGCACTTACTATTTAACTAACTAATAGAATTAAGGTAAGCTATTATAGGTCTTTATATATAGTATTCGCGAGATTAACGGTATTGCTATAAACGACTATTACTTTACCGATTCTAGCCTCTCGTCGTTCGAGGAGCTTTTTATTTTCTATAACGTAGACTAGTATACTATAGATACGATAATAAGCTATATACGAGATAAGGATTACGAACGAGCGGCTAGGCGACTAACTAGTTAGATAATAGACGACTCGGAAGATAACGCTACTAATAACCTACCTAGTAACGAGCGAGTTAGACGAGAGATAAGAGATATAAGAATATATAGTAACCGCTAGTTAACCGCTAGTTAGTTAACCGCTAGTAAGTTAATAGCTTATAGATAACGTACTAAGTAATAACGAGGTCGAAGAGATAGCAATTAGTGTAGCTAGGCTTTCCGATATAGTCGTAGAAGGTAGTAATTATATAGTAATAATAATAGTCTCTTCTACTATAAAATTGCTACTTCTATAATAGTCTCTTCTACTATAAAATTGCTACTTCTATAATAGTTAAATAGTTAAATAGCCGCTTTACTAATAGGCTCGAGAGAGGCGCCCTTCTTAACCTAATTTGTTACTACGCCGAGCGGTTCTAAACGCTACTAAACTAGAGGATTGCGGGTAGCTTATTGCCTAGTAATTACTAGTAAAACGCTATACTCGTAACTCCATTTAGGTTTCACTAAAACTCCTAACATACACGACAAATCCTTCTTACATGTGGCAAACGGCTGGAAACCTACTGCGCAAGGTGCCTTTTGGTGGGGAACGACCGGAGGTCAGAGAGTCAGAGTGGAGATGGAGGATGGCTGGTGCTTTCTGCCAAGCCACATCACATGCAGATCTCATACGCAAGTCAAGTCGTGCTGGCTGCTGATAATAGGCACCGCACTGCCAGCTGAAACGTAGTGTGGATTAATCTGCAGAGCCTTCTCTTGCAGCCGCACATCCGTTTGCTGGCGAGATGTGCAGATGGCAATAATCATGGCGTGTGCAACATATAATTGAACCACTTCCGACCAGCTGAAACACATCTGCAGCTCTGACCAGGCATCCCACGTGACCTGGGTTGTTCTCGATCCCGATGACCCCGTTCGAACTCTACTGCTTGAGCCTCCGCGATGACCATGGACGTCGAAGGCTCCGCAGAACATTCTCCACCCCTCTACCAGAACCAATATGTTGACTCGTCGGACGGGAGAGCGGCATGCTGACCTCTCCTACCCCTTCTGTGCCTTCACAACGGCAGTGCTCGACTCAGAGCGAGACCCTTCACCGAACGTACCTACATGCCGCGAGTGAATGAATGCTTCACGCAATAATTCCACTAGCTCGCATTCTTCGCCCAAACCCTTTTTCCTGGAACGGCCTATAAGCACGCATCTTTTTCCTTTCTGGCTGTAAGCGTCTCGACGATGGCTTGCGACTTCGATGTAGTATAAAAAATCGTGCCTACGGGTTTACGACCTTTCATTTGCAACCCGAGTCTCAGCTCAACGGCCCTCTCGTCGTCCCTAAATGCCTTCTTACTGCCGGGAATTTCTCGAATCTCAACATCGCGATCGGTCATGGCTACATGATGAAGAAGAAGAAGAAGCCAAGTATGTGCCTTTTCGTTAACCGTTATCGCGCTTAACCTATCTCGAAATGCAGCGACAACGTAGGAAGCGGACATATAGCATTGTATAACATTCGTACCTGGTAGGCACAATCACAGCTGTTATATATTCTACTCTATACACTTTTCGCCAATCGTCTACATTACTTCGCATTACTACCATAGATATTACATCTCCTCTAAATCTCCTCCCTTGCGGCATTGACCACAGCCCAGACACCATTTGCAGTATTATTAGTAAGATTAGTCTGAAGAATCTTCCCACCCTTCAAACTCCCACTCTCTACGACCCCAAAAGGTCTCTGCAACTTATTAGCGCCGCTCTTCACGGTGAAGTTTGCAATGGAAATCTCGAGGGGGTTGCGAGTATGAACAGTTGGCAGGCCAAAGTACGAAGCGTTGACCTCCTCGTAGGTGAGGTGGAGTTCAAAGTATCCTCTGTAGTAAAGATCGTTCCACTGCAGTTCTGGGTTGGCGCCGACCAGCCAGTCGCTGTAATTGTTCGCGCTCTTGATAGTGATGTTCTGGCCATATGGACAGGGCGAGGTGACCGCAGAGCCGGCGAACTCAACGCCCAGACCGCCGTTGCCATTTGAAGGAGAGTAGTCAGTGTGATCAAGCCAGACCAGATCAGACACCCAAGAAGCATGACTGTCTCCTGAGATCACGATGTTGTTTCCGATTTTGTTCTGAGTGAGGAAGTTCAATGTGCGGTTGCGGTTCGCTTGGTATCCATCCCATGCATCGTAGTCCAAGGGGTTGGTGTTTCCGAACGAAACAGACTCGTTCACTCTCGAGAACACGGTCTGAGAACCTATGACTCGCCATCTCGCACCACGGTTAGCAGATTCACCGAGTTGGTTGTAGAACCAGTTCTCTTGTCGACTTCCCATCATCGATCGCCCGGCATCGTTAGAGATGGAATGGATATAGTCGGTGTTCCAGTACAGATCAGTGATCGAGCGGTCGTACTGACGAGTGTCGAGCATAACCAGATCGAGAAGGGAGCCGATCTTGAAACTACGCCAGATGCGGAGATTGTCGTCCATCTCAACCTGACGAATTGGCATCCATTCGAAATATGCGCGTACTGCATTCATCTTGCGCTGATCGACAGAAACTCCTCCGTCCATAACGAAAGAAGCCTCGGTATTGTTCAGCTCCGAAGCGCCGTCGCGGTACGTGTTGTCAGAGACATCGTGGTCGTCCCACACCGGAATCCAAGGGAAAGACTGGTGCGAGAGTAAAAGATCCAAGTCGGTGCGGTAAGTGGCAAGTCTCTGTCGGTAGTCATCGAGGGTGTAGATGATCTTGTCGGGAACTGGAATACGGCCAATGCTGTACCCATACCCATAATCGCCATTGCCTGCGTACTGAATGCAAAATCGTCAGGTAACAATGAAGACGGGTCGTCGGGGTTCAAGCTTACCTCGTAAATGTAGTCACCAAGGTGAAGGACGAAATCGACGCTGTCCTTTCTGGCGGGATTTCCATAGGCGTTGAAGAAACCAAATGGAAAGTTGCTGCAAGAGTACACAGCAAGGCCGACCTTCGAGACGTAGTCGTTCTCGTCAGGCGTGGTCTTGGTGCGACCAAGAGGACTCTTCTTATCGCTACCACAGATATTGAACTGGTAGTAGTAGCGTGTCCATGCCGTCAGGTTTGAAGCCTCAACCTTGACAGTGTAATCAATATCACTTGAGGTGTACGCTCTTCCACTGCTTTCCACGTGCGCAAAGTCCGAATCCTTGGCCACCTTGAATTCGACACAGACTGGAGCGGTCGACACTGTCTGATTGGGGCCGTGGTTGTATAGAGGCATGTATGCGCTCACTGTCTTGTTGCTAGCCACGTCCGCGTTCATCGGCGCTACGCGAGTCCATAGTATGACGCTATCGGGGTATGGATCACCTATGAATCAAGAGCAAGTCATTAGCAAAGGTGATAAGCATCAAGACAGGCTTGAACAATCAAGGCTTACCAGAAGCCACGCCATGGGTGAAGTTGAGTTGATCCGCAGTGAATGCCTTCTCGGGCCTGCAATGCAGGTCAGCCTCAACTACCGAAATGCAATTGCGGTTGCTAGCTTACGTATTTCTCTTGTTGATTTTGTGCAGTGACAGGCCAAGGCCTGGATGGTTGTGAGATGGGGATCCATAGTTGATGTTCCTCCTCCAGCTCGCTTCTGCAAGCAGAGAACAGCCAAGGACGGACAGGATGGAGAGCTTCATCTTGGCCAGAATCTCAGGCGGAGCGAGTGAATGAAGTGTGGCCTCCCCCTCCCGCTCTCACATCTTGGGCGGTCAGCTAGTCCTTATGAATGAGCCCTGCCGCAATCAAGATTTCATCGCAGCAGAGGCGCCGGTGTCCGGTCGTGAGTGAGCTCTCCCAGGATGCCGTCGATGGCTCGAAGAAGCCGCACGGCCGATCGCGTAGAAGATGCAAAGCACCAATCATCGGCGTTGTATTATTGAGCGTTGCTTAACACCTCTTTCGTTGATTTGGCTTCCTTGGCAGCATGAGTGCTGCATCGCTAGGCGCGTGGTGCCGGTTTCTCGTGGGCCGGACGTGTGAATGGAGAAGTGAGAAAGCGGAGGCGGAGGCGGAGGTGAGGAGAACAAGAAGTCCTCGACACGTGCGTCCAGATGCTGCTGCTGGTTGGCTTCATCCCGTCATCCTTCATGTACTGCACCTTACTGTAGACAGGAACGATCTAAGCGACCATGCCTCGCATCAAAGTTGATCAAACGTGGTCGCGTATCATAGAATATGGACAGCAGACGGAGCTCTATATATGCCAGATTGTCAATGAAGAATTCACAGCGCAATCTTTGCCCCTACAAGTTCTTTTTAAAATATCTTTTTATCTAGAGGAGTTATAGCTTCATAATATAAGACAAAGATACTCTAATTTATATGTATTTTTAGAAAATGATAAAATTTCTAGTAGTTATATCCTAAGCTAATAAGCTATATAGCTTAAACTTCTAAGTAAGAGATTTTAGAATTTTAGCGTTTTCTTAAGTCTTAGTATACTATTTTTAGTAATACAAAACCTAGACCTTATAGTTTTACTTAATAAAAATCTAATTTGAGATTTTTCTCGTAATATAGCTACTATTAGTTATAAAATGTGCTCCTAGGCGGCTAGCGCGTGCCTAGAGGAGTGCGAGCGAAGCTTTCGCCTTATATATACTAAGCTAATTCGGTTCTTTAGACCTCGAAGCTAGACCTTGAAGCTATTACTATTATTATACGATTTAGTTCTATTAGAACAGTTTATTAGGAATAAGTATTTTTATATTTTTGTATTACTATTTTTCTTTTCTAGTATTTTAGATACTACTTTATTATTTTTAACTTTATATATATTACTTACTTTTATTCTAGTTTTCTCTAATTTTTTATATCTATTACTACTTTTTATATTATTAAAAAAACTATTTTTAATTTTTTTCTTTAATGTTTTACAGTTTTTCTATTTAGTATCTTACTTGTTTTACTTACCTATTTTATATTTTCTTATTTATTTTTATTATATGTTTTCTTTTTTCTAATACGTCTAAGTCCTCTTATTTATATCCTTATTTATTACTTGTTTTCTATCTTACTACTTAGTTTAGTACTAGCTTATTATTTAGTCTATTAATTAGCTTATTATTTAGTTTATTATTTACTTTGTTCTCTAGTTTTTTATTTAATCTATTATTTGCTTTATTATTTAGTTTCTTCTCTAGTTTATTATTTACCTTCTTTTTAACTTTATTATAAGTTATTTATTTACTAGAATATAATTTATTTTATTAATTGTTTAACTAATTGTTTAACTAATTGTTTAACTAATTGCTTTACTAATTGTTTAATTAATTATTTAATTAATTGCCTTACTAATTGTTCTACTATTGTTTTATTTATTGTTTTATTAATTGTTTTGTTAATTGTTTTGTTAATTGTTTTGTTAATTGTTTTATTTATCGTTTTATTAATTGGTTTATTAATTGTTTTCTTAATTGTTTTATTAATTGTTTTATTAATTGTTTTGTTAATTGTTCTATTAATTGTTTTATTAGTTGTTTTATTAGTTGGATTACTAGTCGACCTACTAGTTGT